>NC_041223.1:16144568-16214034 GCF_002837175.3 Physeter macrocephalus | reverse complement strand
CGGCATGTGGGATCTTCCCGGACCGGGGCACGAACCCGTGTCCCCTGCATCGGCAGGCAGATTCTCAACTACTGCGCCACCAGGGAAGCCCTGAATTTCTCATTCTTAATTTCATTCTTATATAAACAAACAGAGACTATCAGATTGTTAAAAAGTATCAATCAACATACTGGAAACCACTCTTTCGTACTGTTAAAGTATTTTATTAAGCATCTTTATCACTGTGTTTACTAGTAAAAGAGCTATGTAGTTCTGGTTCCTACCTTCTTAGAGTTTACATTTTCAGAGAATTTTATTTATGAGGACACAAATATAGGACAAATGGTAGAGGAAAAACACTCAGACTTTATATGATTATTTGATGAAGACTTTAGGAGGCTACATGGTATGAAAGAAAAAACAGGGAGTTTGGAATCAAATGGAACCAAAGAGGTTGAGTTCCAGCAGCCCTGCATTACTATGCTTTGTCTGTCATGCTTAGAAGCAAAAATACACTCCAGTGATTGGAGATTTATGTGCCCCACTTTAGAACTGTGTGAACTCTGGTAACTTATTTAACATTTCAGAGCTCAGTTTCTTCATCTGTAATACACTCAGAGTTGATGTGAGGATTAAACAAGAAAACATGTAAAAGCACGGTGCCTGGAGCTCAGATATGGGTTGTCCTCCTGCTCTGTTCCGTGTCCTTTATTTTATATGTAAACATAAATTATATACTAACATACAAAAAGTATACTGATACACATTTTTCAAGAGGGAGGCGGCTACTTAATTGTCCTAGAGGATTTAGTATTTCAAACAATATTTTTAAATGAGAAATGGAGTAATAAGACTAACGGGTGACCAGGCTATTGACAGATGATCCTCCTACTCAAAATGACTAGAGATGACTGAGGCCAAGCGAAAAAAGGCTGCGGTAGAGACTTGTTGCCTACTCAAGACCTAGTCTCCCTTTTTTAGAAAAAGTTACTAGGACTTTTTTGAAAGAAGTTTTCCTTATAGCTACAGTGGCCATATAAAAATTCTGACCAATGAGACAAAAACCAAGGATTTCTGGAAGAATGTTGCTATCCCTGATTTAGGTGCTGGTCCCTCCTCCTGTACCCTGTTTCCTAGACAATAAATATGACACCTGTGCTAGAGCATGTTGCCACCAAGAAGGAAAATTCAAGAGATTCGTTAAGAGTTGTAGTTTGATATTTTTAAGAGACTGAACCGATGCTAGCTATATAAACTGAGTCACTATTTTGTTTAAAGCACTATTATTTGGATTTTTATTAAAAGCAACCAAACTCAATCCTTAACTGATAAAAAGGTACAGTGTGGTCACATTTTATGCCAATCAGACTTCGCAAATATGTAGTGAGATACAAAGGATTAGTAAGTCTCACTTTATGTGCAAATGTAAAATAATACAAATCATCCAAATTAAAATTCACCAAGGAGTGCTTAACTTTAAAAGTGGTTAAACCAAGTGAACTGTAACTGTATTTATGCTAATATCACATGGCAGTGCTATCTCAATTGGTAAGAAAACTGACACCCACCATTCTCTTTCAACATTGTAGGAACCATATCGTTAAATGCACTAGAATTGAGCCTGTGATTTTGGTGGTGATTATGCTGGCTTTTATTTTTTAATTTTATTGCTATATGTTAAAATATTTTTTATACCAGTAACAATATCAACCAAGTGTTCCTTAAGTGGGGGTCTTAGTGCCAGTGTGAAAAAGAGCACCCTTAAATCAGTAAATTTGGAATAGATCTTATGTGCTAAGAAAACATTATGTCCACATTACTATGCTTTTGTTCTTCATGCTTAGAAACAAAAATACACTCCAGTGATTATAGCTTTATGTGCCCCAAGAATGCATCTATCCTTAATTTTTAACATTTATTCCTACGAGGAAATTAATCTTGAAATATTTAAGGTTTTAATTTTATAGAGCACCAGAAACATTCTCAAAAAATTGCAACTGCCTTGAACTTGGCATACTTAAAGGAATAGATTAGAGTTTATGAAATGATAAAAATAATGAAGTGAAAGGAATTCCCTGGTGGTCCAGTGGTTAGGACTGTGCGCTTCCACTGCCGAGGGCCCGGGCTCAATCCCTGGTCAGGGAATTAAGATCCCATAAGCTGCGTGGTGCGGCCAAAAAAAAGCAAAAACTAGATAAGAATTTTGAAGTATCAAGTTAGGATCTTGAACAAATTCTGCAACATAATGGGAAGCTACCAGAATGAGTGATTCAGGAGGCAGAAGAAGTAAATTGCCATATTCTTTATAGCACTGTGAATATAAATAATACCATTCCTTCGTTATTTGGATAAATGAGGATTGATAAATGTCTAAATGCTTTTAGTAAAGCAACCTTGCTTAAGGGGCTATTAATGTCATAAGGTAAACAATTTTGAAATGTGTGATTGCAGTAAAGCTAACATATCTTTGTAATGCAAAGCAATTATTATTATTGCCAACAGATAAAGAACAGGGCACTGACCAATGCCTTACACGTCTTAAAACTGTCTACGTTAGAAAAAATTTTTAAGTTCCTTAAAGGTATAGACCATCTTTGGTATGATTCCCTATCCTGATTGACGGGTTCACACACAGTAAGAGCTCCATAAATACATATTTACTGATGTGATTTATCTGACATACACATTATCACTTAAGGGCCTTTACAGCCATGTGATTTTCTAAACTCCCTTTCCCTAGCAACATGTAAGAGGAAAGAATAAGACCAATGATTCAGCCTTCTCTTTATTCTTTGCCTTTTGGCTAAAGGATTAGGAAGAAAGTACTCTAAGAGACTCTCCATTCAAGCCATTTCCTTAATCCTCCAACTACTAACCAGGAAAACATCCCAGGATCTCTTCTCCTCCCCCACCCCCATATATTTTCTGGTGCAAATCCAATATATTTAGAACACTTAAATATAAAATTAATAGGAAATAATATTAATCAAGTGAAGAGAATGGGCCAGAAAGAATAATCTTTTTTTCTTCCTAGTTTAGTTATAAATTTCCCTTTTCAAATCCATTACTATAATGCATACTTAGGTTCTCATTTTTAAAATTAAATACAGAGATATCTGAAAACGTGGTCACTAAAATATTAACAAGGTGAAGGAATTTTAAGGGTAGTTATTTTTGTGTAGTGGAGCTAATTTTTAGTTTCTTCCTTATATGGTTTAATTTTTAACAGGGAATAGATATTACTCTTACAATCAGGAAAAAAGTTACTATCATTTTGAAAGAAAACGTAATCAAGGCTTGATTATTCACATTTAGTTACAATTTCCATGGCCAATTTTTACCTAAAATGATTTCTGCTATCTAAAATATTCATCTAAACTATGTAATCATGGAAAATAAATTTTATTAGTAACCTAAGCAAAATGGGTATGATTAAATAATAAACAGACTATGAAAACTTTCAAAATGAGTTCTAAAAGTAAATATTAAAGACATAGCATAATTGACATGAACTGAAATTTCACCAAAAAAACTTGAGGGCTTCCCTGGTGGTGCAGTGGTTGAGAGTCCGCCTGCCGATGCAGGGGACACGGGTTCGTGCCCCGGTCCGGGAAGATCCCATGTGCCGCGGAGCGGCTGGGCCCGTGAGCCATGGCTGCTGAGCCTGCGCGTCCGGAGCCTGTGCTCCGCAGCGGGAAAAACTTGAAATTCTTGGAGACTGATCAACAAGTAAATTTTTAGTTTTTGTGAAGTTAAGCTTTGAGTCTGAGAGGTCTGTGAGCGTTAAGTGCTGAATGATGCCTCTGGCCGCTCTTCCTTCTCTGTAGTATAAGCTTAAACTTCATCCCCTTAGGGCCCTCATTTCTACAACAGCCACTCGGCTCACCGGGGAAACTACCGCACACAGACAGATGTCCTTGCCCTGCCCTCACTTGTGGCTTCCCTCACCTGCACTTCCACTCTGACTTCATGACTTGACCTTTTAAATCTCAGAACCACAGAGAAAGCTAAAGAAATAATAATTATTTTGTTTTAATAATTAATGAAATTGTAAACAACATTCTTTGCTGACAGAATATACAAATTTCTATACTTAGTTAAATTCTCTCAAAGGAATCATCTGGGCAGGAGGTCACCTAAAAAGTGTTATGTAGTGTAAGGTAAGAAAAATCCTTTCTTTTGTTTTTAAAAATTCTTACCTCATCAAATCCAGCAGCTTGCAAGTCTTGAAGCATTTGTGGATTAACTTCTGAAGCAGTCCGACTTGTTTCATTTGCGAATGGTTGTAGAGAGTTTCGAATTTCCAGCAAGGCTTTATGATGCATCCCAAACTTGGGTGGGTTTCTGACTTGTCGCGGATCTTCAGCTGACATTTTACTCATGT
This sequence comes from Physeter macrocephalus, assembly GCF_002837175.3. Classification (NCBI taxonomy): domain Eukaryota; kingdom Metazoa; phylum Chordata; class Mammalia; order Artiodactyla; family Physeteridae; genus Physeter; species Physeter macrocephalus. Next base: position 16,209,671 of record NC_041223.1, on the reverse strand, counting down.
TATGCTCAGCCTTAGCAGCATCGGATGGTTTGGATAAATTCCTAAGGGATTCCCGAATTTCTTGCAGCATTTGTCGGCTGCTGCCAGTGTAGTTACTGGCAGGAAAGGTCTTAGGCCTCATTTGTCTATATCCTTCTGGCTTTTCACTCCTCTTCATGAAAACATCTATATATATAACTCACACAAAAGACTTCTTTAAGAGCTACTTGATAGATTCAGAGTTTTCCCTTGAGCAAAACTGAAAAAGATCCTTTGTAGAAGTCCTCAGGAATGTTAAAATTTTTATGATCTAAATAAAAGAAAAAACAAACAAAGCTATAAAGTGACTGATAAAGCACTACCATGTATAGTTGTCAGGCACCCCCTTAATCGCGGTGTATACCTTCTAAGACCACCAGTGGATGCCTGAAACCTCGGATAGTACCCATCCCTATATATACAGTAGACCCCTGAACAACATGGGTTTGAACTGCATGGGTCTATTTATATGCGGATTTTTTTTCAACAAATAGTTGAAAAAACGGTATGACGTGACCTGGAGGTTGGTTGAACCTGAGGATGCAGAACGGAAGGCTGACTGTAAAGTTATCTCCGCCAGTTTTCGACTGCACAGAGGGCGGGCACTCCAACCCCCAAGTTGTTCTAGGGTCAACTGTACTATGTTTTTTCCTTTACATACATATTTACGATAAAGTTTAATTTATTAATTAGGCACAGTAAAAGATTAGCAACTAACTAATAATAAAATAGAACAATTATGGGAATTCGCTGGCAGTACAGTGGTTAGAACTCCATACTCTCACTTCCAAGGGCCCAGAGTTCAATCCCTGGTCAGGGAACTAAGATCCCACAAGCCTTGCGGCCAAAAGAAAAAGAGAAAAAGAACAATTATAACCACATACTGTAATAAAAGTTATGTGAACATAATTTCTCTCTCAAAGTATCTTACTGTATAAATGTAATGCTTTTTCTATCTTAACTAAGCACTTATCATATACTGTGGCCATAACTTTTACAGTTTGAGGTGTGACAGCAAAACTAGCACAAATTTCTTTTTCCTTCTACACAATTTCATGTATACAAGATTCATTCTTACCGTAGATCTTAAAACCTTGGCACATTATTTTTTTTTTCGTATTAAATCAAGAACTTTCACCCTTTCACTTTAAGGAAGCACTTTACGGCTTCTCTTTGGCACATCCGAACTGCCAGCATCACTACTCTTGTGCCTCAGGGCCATTATTAAGTAAAACATGAGCTGCTTGAACACAAGCACTGCAATATCATGACAGTCAACCTGATAACCCAGGCGGCTGCTGAGTGACTAATGAGAGGGAGACACTGGACAAAGGGATGATTTACTTCCTCGGTGGGATGGAGCCAGATGGCATAAGATTTCATCCATGCTACTCAGAACGATACACAACTTCAAACTTATGAATTATTTCTGGAATTTTCCATTTAATATTTTCAGACCACAAGTGACCATGGGTAACTGAAACCCTGGAAGGCAAAACCACGGATAAGGGACGACTACTGTATTAGGGGGAAAAAACCCCCACTGATTTATAAGTTAAAAGACCTAGGTTATAGTTCTGGCTCCATTAAGGATTACTGTATAGTCAGGACATGTTAGTTGTGCCTACTTCCTAATCTACAAAATTACCTCAAGTACTGGTTATAACAATAAAAAATAATTTTAAGAGTGCTTTAGTAAGCATATAAAGTACAGCTGACCCTTGAACAACACGGGGGTTTGGGGCACCGACCCACCACACAGTGGAAAATCTGGGTGTAACTTATAATCGGTCCTCTGTACCCTCAGTTCCATGTCCGTGGATCCTGTAGTACAGCAGTATTTACTATTCAAAAATCCATGTATAAGTGGACCCGCACAGTTCAAACCCGCGATGTTCAAGGGTCAACCGTATATACAAATGCAAGGGATTTCTAGTGAACAATACAACGGGCAACCTCCCATTACTAAATTCTTCATCTAGTGGCTACAATTTTAGGTTTTACTTCCAGACTTCAAGTATACAATTGCTTTAAAAGAAACGGAACTGCCGCTTTAAAAAGGTTTTTAAATCACTAGTCCAGAAGATACCTTTATGCTTCAAAAACAGATGCTTGGATTTATTTCTCAAACCGTGGACTGGGACTCCAGAGACAGTAAGCTCATTCACAACAGGGTGAGGAAAGGACCTCTAAGGACTTGTCTAATTCCTTACTTAATGCATGAATGGCTTCTACAATGCACTGGAGCAACAGTCACCTAAAATGTACTTAAATATCCCCACTGATAGGGAAATCACTAACTCAAGAAAGCCATTCCATTTGTGATCTGCAACAACTGTTAGAAATGTTCTATGTGGAACACCATGAAATCTCACTCAGAGCACACTGAGCCTGTTACAGGCTGATGCTAAACAACTTTGTCTGCATTCTTACCAACCATCATGTAATGTGAGTGGTGATTTCACTTAATGAGACTAGAAACAGGTGATAATTAGCAATGTTTCATATCCCCATGGTTCCAGTTACAAACTGTTTCACCCAAACTCTGAACCTCAGTTTTCTCATGTACAAAGTAGAGACAATAAACCTGTGTTACCTCCTCAAAAACCCTTTCCCCGGTTACCTAACTACCCTGTTTTATTTTCTTCTTAATACTTACCACTATCTAAAATTATCTTACTCGTTTACTTGTTGTCAACCTCCCCTCACTGAAATAAAAGCTCCATAAAAGTATAGGACCTGGGCTTCCCTGGTGGCGCAGTGGTTGCGCGTCCGCCTGCCGATGCAGGGGAACCGGGTTCGCGCCCCGGTCTGGGAGGATCCCACATGCCGCGGAGCGGCTGGGCCCGTGAGCCATGGCCGCTGAGCCTGCGCTCCGCAACGGGAGAGGCCACAGCAGAGGGAGGCCCGCATACCACAAAAAAAAAAAAAAAAGTGTAGGACCTTATCTGTCTCATAAACACTGTCTGTCTGTCTACCACCTATATCAGAGCCTGGCACATACTGAGTGCTCGATAAATATACATGTTAAACAAATGAAATAAACATGTCTCTTAAACATCCCAGTTCCTTTAACTGTTCTCCAATTCTTGTCATTCTTGTCATGCTCTTCTGGATACACTCTAGTTTGTAAAAATCCTACTGGTGCTAGAAAAGCACAGCACTTGTAATGAAAAAACAAACAAAAAATATTCAAATGTTTGTTCTGTTAATTACTAGCAATGTGAACTTCGGCATTTAATTCTCTCAAAAATTGCCTCCTGGGGCTTCCCTGGTGGCGTAGTGGTTGAGAGTCCGCCTGCCGATGCAGGGGACACGGGTTCGTGCCCCGGTCCGGGAAGATCCCACATGCCGCGGAGCGGCTAGGCCCGTGAGCCATGGCCGCTGAGCCTGCGTGTCAGTGAGAGGCCCGCGTACCGCAAAAAAAAAAAAAAAAAAAAAAATTGCCTTCTGAGGCATAAAATGGTTAGAGTAAGAAGGTTTACCTTATGGCTTGAACAAGGATTAAGAGGAACAACTAAAGGAATATACACACAAATGTTAAAAATGTAGAATGCTCCTGGCAATACCATCTATAAGAGCAAATATAGATGTCATCAATCTAGATGCTCATCAGTAATTGTTTGAGTATTTATAGTACATCTATATAACGTGATGAAGCAGATGTTAAAAAGACTGATGCAGTTCATGAACAGATACCCATAATATTCTTAAGCAAAAAAGGCAAATTTCAAAACACTTTGTATAAAATAAAAGCCAATTTCTATTCTAAAATTAGATTACTGTGATGGAGGACCTAATATATAGCACAGGGAACTCAATGCTCTGTGGTGACCTAAATGGAAAGGAAATCTAAAAAAGAGTGGATATGTGTATATGTATGACTGATTCACTTGGCTGTACAGAAACTAACACAAACGTTGTAAAGCAACTATACTCCAATAAAAATTAAAAAAAAAAGAAAAAAAGAACAGGAGGGCTGCAACGGCCCCAAAGGCAATGCAGCCCAGGATAAGACCCATGTCAGTTTCAAAAAAAAAAAAAAAAAAAAAAGATTATCATGATGGTTGTACAGCTCTGTAAACATACAAAAAAACAAAAAACACTGAATTATGCACTTTAAATGAGCAAACTTTATGGTATATAAATTGTATCAAAGAGCTGTTAAAAATAAACCTTTTTTATTTTTAAAAATTATATTTATGGATATTAATTACATATACACACATACATGAATATTTGTAGAAGGCCTGAGACAGGATGAAGTCCTGAACCAGACCACTAGAGGCACAGTTTCCTGATGACTTCACCTCCATAGTCAGTACTTTTGTGGTACAACTGCTAAATTAGTTATGAATCAATCAAATTCTACTTGACAAGCAGCCCACATTTCTCCATTTTGTAAAAACAAAAATAATGAACTTTGTCACTGTATGTCTGTCTACAACATGACCCAATCTACTGATAATTATTTCATAAACGAAATTCAGACTGATACATCTTGTGCTTTTATGAAGAAAGCTGGTCTCTAATGATAAGCATTTTTCCCCTACGCCTTCCCAGAATATTAATAGCTTACTAATGAATTTTTCTAGGTTTAACACTTAGCTCACCAGTCTGAAGTTGGAGAAGCAACTCTCTACCCTTTCTAAAAGGGAAGATATTTTCCACTTCCAGTTCTAGAACCTATCATTTCTCCATCATCAAGGATTAACAACAGTGGTTGTGCAATGTCACATGTCAGTTCTCTCAGTATCTGGTTTGCATTTAATTTATGGCATCTAGGCAATCCTTTAATATCTCACTTATTTTGGGTTTCAACTACAAGTTAGCCATCATTTCTTTTGGGGGGGCCAGGCGGTGTGACATAAGGGATCTTAGTCCCCCGACCGAACCTGCACCCCCTGCAGTGGAAGTGCGGAGTCTTAGCCACTGGACCACCAGGGAAGTCCCTAGCCATCATTTTATTTATTATTTTTTTAATTTTTAAAAAATTTGCTTATTTATTTATTTATTTATGGCTGCTTTGGGTCTTCGTTGCTGCGTGCGGGCTCTCTAGTTGCGGTGAGCAGGGGCTACTCGTTGCGGTGCACGTGCTTCTCATCGTGGTGGCTTCTCCTGTTGCGGAGCAAGGGCTCTAGGAGCACAGGTTTCAGTAGTTGTGACACGAGGGCTTCAGTAGTTGTGGCTCGCAGGCTCTAGAGTGCAGGCTCAGTAGTTGTGGTGCACTGGCTTAGTTGCTCCGCGGCACGTGGGATCTTTCCAGACCAGGGCTTGAACCTGTGTCCCCTGCATTGGCAGGCGGATTCTTAACCACTGCGCCACCAGGGAAGCCCCCTAGCCATCATTTTATTATTATATTATTTTACCACTTCCAAGATCATTCTCCCTGATAGAGGAGAAAAACCAGAATAAGCATAGTTTTGCTTCTCTCTGTCAAGATACTACATTTGCCTTCCATCCCCCTAAAACAGAAACTGGTAAACAGCAGACAGTGCAAAAATATCTGTTAAACTAATAAATGCAGGTGATTTATTCCTTCTTTTTACTCTTAAGAAAATATAATCTTGGTTTTTGTCTAATTATAAAAAGATGGACCTTATTGAAAAATTCAAATATTATGTAATTATGTAAAGCACAAGTCCTAGAAGTCCTTCATTAAGTCCCTCCTTCAACAGAGAGAGAATCATTGTAGTAGGCTGAATAATGACATCCCAAAAGATAACCACTTCCAAATCCCTGGAATCTGAAAATGTTATCTTATTTGGAAAAAGGGACTTTGCAGATGTCATTAAGGAATTTGAAATGGGGAGATTATGAACAATTATCCAGTTGAGCAGTACATGCATGAGAGGCGGGGGAGATTTGATACACAGAATAGGAGGAGGCAATGTGACCATGGAGGCAGAGACTAGAGGGTGCAGCCAGAAGCCAAGGAATGCTGGCAGCCAAAAGAAAGATGGAAATGGCAAGGAACTGCTTTTCTCCTAGAACCTCCTAAGGGAGAGTGGCCTTGCTAACAACTTGATTTTGGGCCAGTGATACTGATTTTAGAATTCTAGCCTCCAGAACTGTATGAGAATACATTTATGTTGTTTTAAGCCTTCAATTTTGTAGTAATTTGTTACATAAGGCACAGAAAACTAAAACAATCACTATTAATACTGCATATTCTAACATATATTACTCTTAATCAAAATGGGATCATAACACACAAAATATGACGTCATTCTTTTACATTATCATGTGACTTTACGAGAAGAGAATGTCGTGTTGACCAAACTTACCTGACCAAAGAATGTTTTCCCCCAGAGCATTTTATGGGATTCATGCTCTATGTAATATACTTTAGAGAATGCTGGACCAGCGAGATTCACTCTAGTCCTATATTCTATAACTCTGTACTTTGACTAACATTCCTAACATCCAAGTGAGTGCACAATGGTCACAGAAATGACTGAGTTCTGGGATACGTGTAATAATGTGTTATAGGTTTAAATAAATGATTAGTTTACACTTAGCTCTTTCATATACACGTAGAAATACTCGTGAATAAGATATGATGCCTGGTATTTCAAAATAATTTGGTTTTGTGATGAAGTGGATGGAGATTTGGATGAGACAAAAGTGATAAACTGATGAATGTTGTAGCTGGGTGATGGGTACATGAGAGTTCACTGTACTATTCCCTTTACTTCTGTGTATACTTGAGTTTTCCAAAACCAAAAGCGAAAAAATAAAGAAAAGGAAATGACTATAGCACTCTGTATCTTGAAATGGTTCTGCTACAAATATTTATTTATTTTTACATCTTTATTGGAGTATAATTGCTTTACCATGTTGTGTTAGTTTCGGCTGTATAACAAAGTGAATCAGCTACATGCATACATATATCCACATATCCCCTCCCTCTTGTGTCTCCCTCCCACCCTCCCTATCCCACCCCTCTAGGTGGTCACAAAGCACCGAGCTGATCTCCCTGTGCTATGTGGCTGCTTCCCACTAGCTATCTATTTTACATTTGGTAGTGTATATATGTCAATGCTACTCTCTTACTTCGTCCCAGCTTCCCCTCCCCATCTTACAAATTATTCTTATTCAAATACAAAGTACACTAAAACACACAGGATTTCTTTAAAGAAACCATTAATTCTATGTAACAATACTGTTTCAACATTAGCTTTTCAAGGGAAATAACAGAAACATTATGTTTAAATGTTCATTTCAATTGTAATATGATCTGCATCACCTGATGTCAGAAATGGTGAAATGTGGCATGTCTTTATCCAATTGCTTTTGATTAATACCTGTGGCAGAGACTACACTAACATACTGCCCTCTATTTCCCAGTTAGTTGCCAAAGTCCCGCTAGTAGGTATCTGTAATGTGTGTCCATTCTGGGCCAAGGCAGTTAAAAGCCACTGTGCTTCTCCATCTGTCGCTTTCCTGCTTCAGTGACAATCCAGGTCACATTTTGAGATGGTAGCTTCACATTATAGGGGACTGTGGGTCCCTAAGCCACTGGATGGCTTACTAACGACCCCCATTGGACTGTGTGTGAGCAAGATAGGAAATCTCTGTTGTGTTAAGTCATTGATAATTTGGGATTTGTTACCACAAAACAGCCTAATATTATTGTGGCAATAAAGACCGTCAAAACAAGCAGAGTCTATTTATTCAGAGTTTGCTATTGGAAGGGAGTTGGCCACCATCATTCATGTTTAGCAGAGACTCAAAGGCAGGCAGGGAAGCAGAAAAGGACTTCAGGTATGCTCTAGTTGTAGGCTGCTGTCATGAGGAAGCTGGAGGCCAGCTAACTAAAAGTGGGACATCCTATGTGATTGTTTTGAGAAGCATATTTGATATTCTCCTGTTGGTCCTGAGAGAAACTGGCATCTACTGACCAAGACTTGACTGTGACTATTGCTACTAAGACTGTGGGTCAGAGTTCTACTTTCATATATGATCTAGCCATTGTCTATTTGTAAACATAGTCTCTCATTACCCTAATACAGAAATTGGTACCTAGAAGTGAGGTGCCGCTATAACATAAACCTAATATGGTACTGGCCAAGTGGTCAGGTTGAGGGCTTCAAGGGAACTGATACTGGAGGCTGGAAAAATGGAGAACCATGTTTCACAGTGGCAAAATATTTGATAAAGTGGTTTGCCTGTTATAACTTACAAGGTAACAAAGAGCCTACTGAACTTGTAGCTCTATGACAAGAGTTTAGAAAAGAGACTCTTAGAAGTGTATGCTGGCTGCTATTGGCTATTTGGCAAAGCAATATAAATAAATGACAAGGTCATGAAAAAAAGCAGCTTATTTGCAAACAAAAATAGAAAGGGACAGAAAGGGTTCAGAAATTTAAAGTCTTGCAGAACTGGAAAAGCAGCTTGCTTTTAGATCCCAACATGAAGAGGTAGGATTAAAAGATTCTGAGCACAGGTGCCCACTGAAATCTCTTGGCTGATTAAAGTACCTCAGTGGTTTAAAACAACAACAAAAACCAACATTAAGGGTATGGCCTTCCTTCAAATAACCAACTGAGAAGCGAAATGGGAGTTCTCAAATCTTTGGATGAGGTTACTAACACATGTGAACTTTGGTTATGGTTACTGACACATTTAACTGACTGGAATTAAACACATCAGAAGCTTTCTAAATTGAGGAAACTGTTTTGTTAAAAAAAATTTTTTTTGAAAAACACTCAAGCTCAAACTAAAAAACCCTTCAACTATTCAAAATTTAAAACCCTTGGGCTCTCAACTTCTATGAGCAGTAACTTAGTCAAGAAACATTTGCACCTTCCAAAGAGGGACTATTCCCCCCAAGCTCACACTTCATAGGTGACCAAGGATGATAAAGGAAAAAGGACTCCTAGGAGGTTCTTGGAGAGCAATGGCCAACAGTTACAAAAAACAATGGATGAGGGAGTTCCTCCCAGATAATTGAATCAAGGTCCAGTCAAGGAATCTCCCCTTCCTCCAGCGCTGGTTGCTTTCACAAGATCTGCCTATGGTGGTTTTAAAATTATTTTATCAGCAATTGCTATTTCCCATTCTTCTCCTTTTCTAACAGTAGTGCTTATTATGCCCTCCTGTCCTTGTTTTACTATTGTGTAATGTGGTGAGTGAGAGGGAGACAGAGAGCGAAGATAACTTCGAAGGTCTCTGGGCCAAGAGGAGCTATATCTGGACCTGATGAAGAGAGTACTGGACATATGGACCACAGGACCTGTGAATCTAGCTACTGCTGCTTAGGGCCCAACATGCTAGCAAAAGAATAACATAATACTATGAATGCCTTCCTAGGACAGAAAGTATAGTGTTTTCTTGATTCTCAGATACATGCTTTTCCACATTTTAACATTTCTGAAACTGAGTATATCTTAAAATCAGTATTAAAAGGAATTTGCCAGCTCCGAAGTGGAGTTCTGGAATAGCAGACAACACACATAGCTAACCTGACCATAAATAAAAGGCCAAATTTCCTTGCCACTTCAATTGTATTATTTTCACTGGCAGCACCACGTGGCTGAATCTAGACCCTTGATTAATGCTCAAAATGTCTTCAAAAAGATTCCACTATAATGTAGCATTATGTACTCAGAAATTGTCATATAATAGACAATGCAGGACTTCCTTGGTGGCTAGGAATCCACCTCCCAGTGCAGGGGACGCGGGTTCGATCCCTGGTCCAGGAGGATCCCACATGCCACGGAGCAACTAAGCCCACAAGCCACAACTCCTGAGGCTGCATGCCTAGAGACCATGCTCCACAACAAGAGAAGCTACCGCAACGAGAAGCCTGCACACCACAACAAAGAGTAACTCCCGCTCGCCACAACTAGAGAAAGCTTGCGCTCAGCAACAAAGACCCAACGCAGCCCCCCCCCCAAAAAAAAAACCGACAATGCAATTAAAGGCATAAACAATTGCTAAATTGAGGTGAGATCACAGCGTTTTCAAAGGTAAGAGTCTTTTATGAAGTACAAGCACTCAAATACCTGTCAAACCTTTTGAGTTACCTTCAGAAGCTGTTTAATTTCTAACAATAACTCACTCAACTCAGGGAAAAAAACAAAACTAAGAGTTTAAGCAAAAGGAAAGGAAGACAAAGCTCCAGTATTCTTCGATATGCCTCAAAATTATATACTCAATCATAAAGACAATAAAGAGGTTCACAATAATTAGCTGGGGTTATGAAAAGCAGCACGTCACCATGATGCTATGTGTTAACTAACCAAAACCCAAAGTAAATCAGAAGAATTCTAGATTCTGAATGTGAATAAAGCTGAGACTCAAAAAAATTGAACGGTATACAAATGAATGGATAAATGTATTCTATTGAAGGTTAGTTAAAAACCATGTTTATTTTCTTTCCCCTGAAAAATTGTTACTAAATAGATTGCTTGTTTTAGACTTAATGGTGTCTTGGAACTGAGGAAATATGACAATTCAACCTCATCTTTTAAAAATAACTATACATTGAATTATATCATGTAGATGTATCATAACTTATGTATCCCCTACTGATGGTCCTTTAGGTTATTTCCAATTTTTGCTATTACAAATAATGTTTTAAACACTGATAACTTCAATTGTATTGGTAATATTCTAGTTCTGAGGATGGGTGGTAAGTTCATGGATGTTCATTTTACTATGCTTCATAGCTTACACGTATACACATATTCCTTGTACATATAAAAACAAGTTAATAAAAACTGTGGCAATAAAAATTCTTGTGCTGGGATTTCCACTACAGGCGGCACGGGTTCAATCCCTGGTCAGGGAACTAAGATCCCGCATACTGCACGGTGGTATAGCCAAAAAAACCTAACTAACTAAATAATAAAGTGTATAATTCAATGGTTTTTAGTATATTTACAGAGTTGTAACCATTTAAATAATCCATTAAAAAAAAATTCTGGTGCACCCATTATTGAGCATTTCCCTTAAGATAAATTCCAAGAAGTGGAATTGCTGGGTCAAAGAGAATGCATATTTAAAATTCTGATACTTATTGTCAGGTTGTCTTCCAGAAAGGTATACTAATTTACAATCCCTCCAACAAGGTATGGTTGACACTGGCATTGACAAATGTGAAGCTGATATGTGAAAACTCTAATAAGCAAAGAGAATTTTTAGAAGAACTCTTCAACACTAAACAGCTTACCTCTTTAACCATGCTACACTGGTGCCAGCTGAGTCTCCCTAATACACAGTTCTGATCATGACCTCCCTACTCCAGAACCCTCAATGGTTCCTTTAACTTAGTTAAAGTCAGAGATCTGGGTCAAAGAGCAGGGTACAAATCCCAGTTCTACCAGTAACTACAATAGCTTTGTGATCTCAGCAAGCTGTGCCTCAGTTCCTTCATCTTCAAATGTGGGCAATAATAGTCCTACTTAAATAGGGTTATTTTAAGCATTAAATAAATTTAATACATGTCAAATGTTTAGAATAAGTGCCTGACTCAATAAATGTTAGCTACTCTCTTCTTACTCTTTCCACTATCTTACCCAGATTCTAACCAAGCCAAATTACTTGCTCTCAGCTAATGTACTTTGTGCTTCTCTACTTTCACGTTCTTACTCTTCCTGTTCACTACTCTTGGAAGAGCCCCTGCCATATTTCTTCTTGTAGAAATTAAACCCAACCTTTAAGGTCCCATTCAAATGCTTCCTTCCTGAGGTTTTCATTGAACTGGTAGTTGTTATCCTCCTCTGAACTCCAAATGCACTTTGACCAGTCAAATAAAACTTATTTTTCCTACTAGATCACAGATTAACAGAGCATAGGTGTCTTGGGGATATGCAGATATAGACAAATAGATTGATATGTATATCTATCTCTATATATGTATATCTACCTATATATATATATACATACATAATTTCAGATGAGAAAATGGATCCAGAGAGGTAATGTGGCCTGTCTAAGATCATTTAGCCATCTCAACATCATGCTAGGAATGGACTCGACACGTCCTGAACCAGCCCAGGGCTCTTTTTATCATACCTACATCTTGAGTTTTCCGAAGGGATTATAACTACTCACATTCTTTGAAGAGATACTTAAACTGGTTAGACTGAAAAGACAAAACCTCCATTTCTTAGAAAGCTCAGACCTTCCTCAAATGTGCAAATGTGAGTCCAAACAAATATCACTGTCCAGCTTAGAAGAAGAATAGATCCCATTACAATAGAAGATTTCAAAGTGCTACCTTAGGTTGAATTAGGTTTTTAAGAAAGATGGCCTGTCTCAAAGTTTGACTAAATCAGTCATGAGAATAGCAATAGTAATATGTATTATGTATTGTCAACAGTAATATGTATTGTCTTAGCACCAGAGTCTTAGCTGTTCATACAGCAATATTCAAGAATCTCTGCATACTGATGACATCTTCTCCAATTCAGTTTCTAAGAATTAACTTATCATAAGTGAAAACAATCACTATGTTTTATCTTCATGCTGAAAAATGACTGCCATTTCTACTTGATAAAAATGTTGATCAATGACTAAATAACTTTTGCGGTCTACAAAAATCCCCCACTAATCTACATATAACATCTAGAACAAAAACTAAATAACCAGAGCTGAAACTGTTCCTAGACTACATTTACGTAGAGTAACAAGAAGAAGCATTAAAATCAAAAACAAAAACTCAACCTATAGAAGGATATCCACACATGATATCAAAAATATGTAGCAGAAGTATTTTATTATTTGCTTTTGAAGAGTGGCAAGTCATATTCAATAAATATTCAGGCATAGAAAAAAATGCGCCTTCCCTGGCGTGTACCATGATCTAGTTTACTGCAGGAGCAGCCGATCAGAGAAACACAATGCTACTTCTTTTACTGTTAAATCAGTCAAATTCCTCCACTGCCTTAGGGAATCAATTAGCTCATTTTACCTGTCTGTCAACTTATTAAAGAAATAACCTGAGTTAAATCACAAACGTAGACACCTTAGCAGAGAACATTCATTCCAAATATAATGTCCTACCGTTTCTTCCACATGGAGGAAATCTGATAAAAAATTCTTAATCCTCAATATATAATCCATAAAGGCCGGACAAGCTCACGATTCAAATTCATTTCCCTAACCGGAGTGAAACAATATTATTTGTGCGAGATTATACTTATTTCTCACTAGATTTATGAATAACTTCTACATGACGATATATTTTGAGTAATATTAACACATGGGTCAACAGACATTAAATTTTCTTCCCTTAGAAAAGAACTTTCAACTGAACAGAATGGGGTTAAATCAAGTCACCTGAGAGTCATTCTTTGTGATACAAATTCTTTTTAAAGTTATAATAAACAATGTCCCCTTAATTTCCTTTCCTTCCTTTTCTGTATTTACATACACACGCCTACTCCACAGAGATCCCTCCATCTCTCCTACCCCTTCCAGCTATGAACAGTACCCTACTTCAGTGGACTGTTAAGTAGAAATTCCGAGAATTTCTTCAAGGTATATCCAGCATCGGGTGCCTCTGGGATGAAAGAACTGCGGCTCTGTTACTAGAATTTCCTTCAGAACCACCTTTCCCTTTTCCCTCCTTCCTGAGCACCGCTGACCCGTGCGTGTTGGGGATAAGGGTGGAGGTGCGAGGGAGTCGGCGCACGGCCTCCGGCAACACCGGCTCTTCCTAGCCCAACCTGAACCTCCAAGGCCGCAAAGCCCGGGGCTCTTCCTCCAGCCCCGGACGCGGCCAACCCTCGCTTCCCCAGGGCAGGGCTCCGCTCAGGTCCGTGCAACCAGCCAAGTAGGGCCCGCACCGGGCCGGCCCGGCCCGCCCGTCCGTAGCAGCCCCTGGACCCCCGCCAGCGGGGATGGGCGTGAGCCCCGGCGGCCACCGCCCCGCCAACTCCGGCTCGGGAGAAGAGACTGCGCCCCACCCGCTACGCCAGCCTCGGACCTACCTGCAGGGGAGAGCGGGGCTCCTGGACAGCGGCCACGGGCCCGAGGGCGGGCGCCGAGGCGGCCGGAGCCCGTCCCGGGGACTCCAAGTATCCCCGGTGGGGCAGGGCAGGCAGAGACGCCGGGGGACTGCCGCGGGCCAGCGCGGCCCGTCGCGGGGGTCGCGGGGACCTGGCTCTCCCCTTAGCACCAGGCCACCGCCGCCGCCGCCATTTTGCCTTCCACTCGGTGTCGCCGCCGCAGCACTCCGCTGCAGGTTTCCCGGATGTGGGCATTTCCCGGCGTCGCTTGCGCGGGGGCCGAGGACTGGGGGCTTCGGCCCGCCCGGCGACGGGGAACGAGCGCGCCGCCTGCGGCCTCCCGCTTTCCGTAGTCGCCCGCTTCTCTGCGTGTCTGTGAGCGTCGCCCCGCGTCGCCCCTACCTTTCGCTGCTCAGGTCACTCGCCCCGGCTGGTGGCGTCTGGTTTCCCCCCCTCCCAAGCCCACTCATTTATTTCATTGTCTCTCTCTTTTCAGTTGCACTCTTTCTATGGACGAATATAGCGTAAAGATGCGCATCTGGAGGAGTTTAATTCTCAGAACCTCGCTGTGGACATCGGGATTCGGGATTTCTAGAGGCTTTGAAATAAATTGATTTTTGCTTAGCACTCTTTCCCCGAGTAAATCCGTAAGTATTTTCTGAATCAGCCAGATTAATATATTCTCGAATCAGGACAGATTAGGGAGTTTAGAGATTTTTAATCTGTCAGCCGACTCGGTAGAAGAGGAAGTCGTTATTGCCGTAATTGGGATAATGGTGACTGCGAGAAGAGGCTTTATTTCTTGTTAGATTGAATTAGAAGTTTGGGATGGGATCAATGGTTGTATGATGTTTAAAGGTCCCGCCCACCCATTGTAAAGAGCGCCTTTGCCAATTCTGCCTCTAGAAAATATATACACTTAGTATTTTCAAATATCTCATTTTTTACTAGAGACTATTTTTTTAAGACTTTTTTCTGATGTTGAATTAGTTGCTGGCTACTGTATCCAGAAGTTCAAATGTGAAAACCTGTTAAAAGATTACAGTCCACGAGCACTTGGTTGAAAATCTGTATTTCACAATCACAGAGTCTGTAGAAGACATGGCCCAAAGTGGCTGACTTAATAGCTCTAGGTCCTCCTTTCTTCAACTGGAGAACTAAGTAACCTTCAGGGTATCTTTCAGCCTCAAAATTCATATGAATTATGTGAATCTAATATGTTCACAGGCCTGCTTGTCCTTTCTAGATGGATTATGTATCTGGAAGAGCAGACTGCCGCCTAAACCTTGTCACCTCTGTCACCAACCCTCAGAACTTCTTAAGCTCTTCATCTCTCTAAACCTAAAGATGGGCATCTCCAAAAACTACTGTCTTTAGGAGAATTCCTAGATAATTCAAGGACCTCAGTGAATTGCTCTATATATTAAGAGGTTTACTCCTGTGAAGTAGGGGGAGAAAAGAGCAGGGAAAGGAGAGAAGGCGTGTTCAGGATAGAAGAACCAACCAACAAGATGAAACGTGGCTGAGACTGGGAGTGGGTGGAGGTGAAAGACCAGGAAAATGTCGACTAAGGGTGCTGATGTCTAAGAATGGCAATACCTGCCATTGTGTTTGAAGGTCTTTGTGTTGCTGTGATGGAAAACCGTTGGTCCAGCTTCAGCCTATTCACCTCTTCAGTGCTTCATGGAAGAGGGATATTTTGATTTTGTTGTGTGGTTTTTGTTTTGTTTTGTAAGTACAGTTGAGTTACAACATTGTGTTAGCTTCAGGTATACAGCAAAGTGATTCAGTTCTAAATACATATATATATTTCATATTATTTTCCATTATAAGTTATTACAAGATACTGAATGTAGTTCCATGTGCTGTACCACAAATCCTTGTTGCTTATCTATTTTATGAATAGTAGGTTGTCTCATTTTGTTTTTATCAACAGATGTAAGGGGCAAGTCTCATGCCTGGATGACTGTAGGAACAGAGGCAGCACCCATGGAAAAAGTGTGGAGAGCACTGTGGTCCTGAGGACGCAGGCTCTCCCAGGAATTCATACTATCTTAGGGGAAGGCTCTCAACTATGAGCAGCCCACACTTAGGAGTGAACTGTGTTCCACCTCTGTGAGAGTCGAGAATCTACATAAATTATTTGGAATTCTGAGCAGATTTGTCTCTCATCCATTTTTTTCAAACATTTATTCTTATCAATGTGGACTCATGGATATTTATTTAATAGTTTGGGTATTTCTTGTTTTTGATCAAATTGTTCCAGCTTTGGCTATTGGAGCTCTTCCAGTTAGCTTCTGTGTCCCTATAACATACTCCCATCATTGTTTTTTTTTGTTTTTTCTTAACTTTTTTCCTTTCTGGGACTACAGAGTGCTCCAAACTATCTGGTTTATCTCCTGCCCCTCCAAGGAGCCTTGGTTCCTTTTACTGGAGAATGGTATTAGAAACTAAATCTGGGTTCTTGGTGTGCTTATTGCTACTGGGGAATCCTTGCTTGTAGGATCTCTCTGGCTAATAAGTTGATTCCATACTATGCAGGACTAAGATCTGTGTTTTGATTTGTTGCAGCTAGTATTTTACAGTCTAGTATTAATTACAATTTAGCTTCTTATAACCATGGTCTGTACAAAAATTGTTTTGACAGTTGATGCATGTCTGATGGCTAGGTTAGGCTGGTCTGTCAGCTATTGTTCCCCCAAAGTCCAGTTAGTCATGACAGTTTGGAATTGACCATTAGTTTATTTTTAATTAGTTAAAGTTTATTACCTGATCAGCTAGATTCTAGTCATTCTACTTGTCCCCTCTCACCCCCACCCGCTTTGTGGTTTTCTCCCTCTACTAATATAGTGAAATGTTGTAATTGTTTTGATGCTAAGATGACTGTAATCTAGGCTGTTATTTAATTATTCTGTGTTGCCACTT
Source organism: Physeter macrocephalus (assembly GCF_002837175.3). Lineage (NCBI taxonomy): Eukaryota > Metazoa > Chordata > Mammalia > Artiodactyla > Physeteridae > Physeter > Physeter macrocephalus. The sequence goes on along the minus strand of NC_041223.1, from coordinate 16,192,767 downwards.
AACGTTAATTGTGGTTCAGAATGATACCAACGAAATAGTTTAAATAGTTGCATATCATAGTTTGGCTCTCCCCAGGTTACATTATCTGTAAAACAAGAGCGCTGCTACTGCTTCAGACCATCTAATTAGTCTGAGCTAGATATCATATTGATACCATAAAGTTGAAATGAAGGTTTGATATAAACTATACACTAATGAACTTAGTATGCTTCTTAGACAAGATTCTAAAATGGATTATTAAAAGGATGTTTCCACAATACTGTGAAATAGAAGTGTTATTCACAAAGGACAAGGAATTTTTCAATTATGCCAAAATTTTGATAGGATGATAGCTGTAGCACAGGTGTTTTCTCACAATAGCCTTATGAACAAGATGAATGTGGCAGAATGTCAGCAAGTTAGGTTGGTTTATAAATATTTCAACAACTGTAGCCAAATACCAATGATTCGTATGTCACTGATAATTGGGAAGTGGGCCTAAGTCCACTTAACCTATTTCCTTACCAATGGGATGAGGGTGTAGAGCACGCTGGGCAATTCTGAAGACGATCAGCTTCTGCAGAAAAGATTCAAAGGTGATTGTTAGCTCTTTCCTAAAGTGAAACAAAATTTGTCTTCTTAAACAGGAAGGATGGACCTATAGTAAGAATCAAAATCATCGGCATTAACTCAAGAATAGGGAGGTATACTTTAGGGAGTATCAGGTGTGAAAACTAAGGGTTTAAGTTAAACTAGTCAGCAGTCAATTGAACAAATATCAGAATAGGTAAAATAAGCTGAGATAGCATTACGAAGGAATATCGTACCCAGAACCAGGATGGTAGATTTCTGTCATACTCTCAGCAAGGCAGACACCACTGGAAAAGTATTCATTTTGGAAGTCACACTTTAATGATGGCCTTTATTTTTTAAAGGGAAAACAAAATTGTGAGTTTAGTTCAATTTAGGCTAATTCAGGGCTTACTACGTATCAGATGCTGTGTTAAACATTGTTAATACAACACGAAGACATGGGCCCTGTTCTTGAACTTGTGGTCCAGTAGAGGGAGACAGGCTGCTTAGCAAATGGTTGTTAAGCACAATATAAGCTCTGCACAATGGGCTTTTGATGCAGAGTACAATTTAGCCCAGATTGTCAGAGGCCAGGGAGAGCTTTCTTGAGAAAATGACACCTAAGAGGAGTCCGGAAAGGTATGCAGGATTTAGCCAAGAAGGGCAAGAAAGGTGGGGAAGGGAACCTTGCCCACAAGAAACCATTGAAGGGATTTTAAAAGTTTACCCCAAAGAAGCTACAATACATAGTTCTGAATATTTGAATTTATGATGAAAAGAATTAAATTTGTTTTTTGTGGCTCCTGAGAAAAGAAGACAAATGGAAGCAAATTTCAGTTCAGCATGTGAAAATTCATTTATTTAGTTGAACCTTATAGTAAAGCAACAGAATGCAAATTCGATAAAATGATTGGTGTTTGGTTCCATCTCATAGGTTCACATGATCATTTCATTAACCCACAATAACATGATTCTTTTTTTATAGGATTGTTTTGGATCCCACTCACACACTAAAACCCTGCCATAATGCAATATCAATTACAGCTGTCCAAACAAGGAGGCTACACTGGAAATGGGAAACTTTATCATGGTATATTTTCAAGTAGAGGTTGGATGATAATTTGTTGGGAATGCTGTGGAAGTGTTGGTTAAATTTAGTTTGGAGATGCCCTCCAAGATACCTTTCACCTGAGATCCTACAGCCCTCAAAAGAAGTTCTATTTGATAGTTTCATGAATAAAAGCAGTGAGAATTAACAAATTCATAAATTAGGGTTTTATTTATCAATAAGGATATAGAAGTTTCTTATGTTTCTTATTAAGTCTGGCAGAACTCTTCAATTGATAGAAAATGTAACACTATTCAAATGTACTTCCTTCTACTTATGGTTACAAATACCCTTAAATCAAATCAAAGTTTCAAACTTCAAACCTGTTTCCATTCCAAGCTAGTATGCTAAGCCTGTATGTCTGGTTCCCTCCCTCTACCAATTATTCACTGTAATGATCAAGGGAAATTGTATACATTGCTGCTGGAAACTGAGAAGGGTGCTAACAACCACCGTACATGTAACCTTCAAACTTTTCAGCAGCAGGTAATACAGATCGAAGCAGAGGCACAACAAGTTTGCCATTCACTGTACACGGAAAATGTGCCACCTGGGAGCTAGGGTCTTCCAGGGATGAGATCAGCTCTGGGCCATTCAAAGCAAAGATGTTAGCCTGCCGAGTAGAATGGGAGGATGCCTGTACCGGATGAAGAGAGGGACACTGTAGCTTAGGCTGCAGCAAGACATTCATACAAAGGGAAATATAAAGTCAGAGGAAAATTCTTAGCTATATTTTTATTATTGAATTCATGTGTTGACTGCTAGAGAATGTGCATCTACAAATATAACATGTATATTTCATTTTTACAGAAAAACTATATACATTGATGGATAGAAGACTATGAAAAGAATTGTCTCTCTTTGAGATTAAGTACTTAAAATTTTCTTTTGACTGTCTTTTCTACAATGAATGACTTTTGTAATAACAGAAAGTTTTAAAAATTAGCCCCAGCGATAAAACTATAAACAGATTAAGAATTCCTATCAGCAACATTTTCTTTCCTTCTCTGATTCTTTGGAATTCAAAGTTACTAATTATCTTCAGTCGACTTTTTTTTTTTTTTTAGGCTGTGCTGTGCAGCATGTGGGATCTTAGTTCCCCAACCAGGGATCGAACCTGTGCCCCCTGCATTAACCACTGGACCACGAGGGAAGTCCATTCAGTCAAATGTTTTTGAGCGAAATATATATAAAACAGCAGATGCATATATGTATTCCATTTTAAAATGTTAACAAAAAAACAAAATCCAAAAAACCCTGAGGTAAGGCGGCATAAAAAAACTGCAAATGTTTATTGGGACGGAAAGACAAAACTTCATAGTAATTATTGTCAGAATTGTAAAGTAAATAAACATACACTTCAGTTTTGTAATAGGAGTGATTAGTCATTAAGGTCTTAACAGTTCAATAATGCATTTAATCTAACAAACTTTAGAAAGACAATATCATAAAATTGTCTTAAAACACTGCATGTTAGGTCATCATTAACATTAAAGATAAAGATGGCAAAACTATACTCCTATCACATCATCATACTAGTCTCTGCATGTTAACCTATCAAATTTGTTTGTAAGTCAGGTCATTTATCAATATCAAATCCTATTTTATTGCACAGTGTCCAATTCAGCAATTTTCAACTACGTTGTAAAACTAAATAAAGGCAAAAATCCTTAGGAAAAATGTACTTGTCTTTTTTCTTTTCAAGAGAAATAAAGTTGGGTCTAAGGAGCTGACAGAGTTCTGTTCAAACCCATTCTAATAAAGGAAACTGTCAAAACATTTTCACCTTGAAAAAAAATGGAACACTACAAAAATTTTGCCATTTTTGTTCTCAATTCCTTCTGAAAAAAGTTTACAAAAATTATTAAGGAAATAAAGCGCGGAAGAACTGAAGAAAATACTTGTAGTAAAAAGAATAAATACTAGCTAAGGCCACCAGGGAGGGGTATACCCCACATACCATTAATAAAAAGGATAGGAACCCATTGGTGGTTTGACACTTTTGAGCCCTACAACATCAACATGAAGAGTTGGCTCCATGAGCTGCCCAAAACTGTGCTGAAGGCAGTGCGTTCATCAGCACAAGGGTCCCTCTGATGTTCTTCCACACGGTCCGATTCTTTTGCCATCATCATTAATCAGACGCTAGCTACTATTAGAAGAATATTCAACTAACAAAAGCTGAAACTGGGCATCAAAATTTACAATAGTTTATGGATGCTTCCCCTGCAAATTTCACATTTTCCAATAATAAAAATTTGCATAGAGAAGCTGGAATTTGAAAGGCTATAACTGTATGTGTTACATGAAATCTTTTAGTATCTTCATGAAAAAAGTTGTCTAGTAACATAAATTGCTTCTGCATCGGTTCCACAAACAAGACAAGGACCTAAAACATCCAAACTGTTCACAGACAAAGTCCTGTTGGGAAGCAAGCTTGTGATTTCAATACGGTCTTTGGCAGGATCAGTGATGAGCCAGGAGCTTATAAGAGACTGATGAACATTAGCGTGGTTACTAATGCTGTGAGACAAAAAAGTACTGCTTCTTCCTCCTGCGAAAAGAAAAGAAAAGGTGAAAACTTCTTTCAAGACTAATTTTATACTAGCAAACATCTGAAATTCTAATACTTAAAGAAGGCGATGATATATATTGGTTTCAATTCTCAAGAATAACTGGCTGATAATTCCATTATAACACATCACCATTTTTGACTAAAGGCTTAGTCAGTGATATTAAATACTCAAATTTCCATGGGATAAGATGGCTGTCAAACATGAAATCTTCAGCAAAGCACAAGATTCATTTTGACCCTGTCTTCCTGTTTATTCTTTAATGGAAAGTCTCAGAAATGTACCAAAATGCCTAGAAGACAAGTAGAATAAATGTAGATAATATATGGAAATCTCAGTTCTTAGGTAATCAAAAAATGAAAATTTCTGGATGTATTTCTAGATGAATATTTCTAAAAATATATTTCTATATGTCTAAAAATATAATCAACTTGCTTTAGATCTCCTTTTATTCTTCACCTTTATTTCAGGTAAATGTTCTTAAAAGTAGAATTTAAGAACACTACCAGATTATCAACTTTTATGTCTGACAGTGCTCTGCATTTAATACAGGATCAAGTGGGGCAGAAGCAGTATATTTCAGTTTTAGCCTTCATTTGAAATTTTCTTTCCTTTCAACTTTCTGCCAGATCAAATAAAGACAGATTTCATTTACTCAATAAATGGCTGAGTACCTACTATATGCCAGGCTGTGTGCTAAGTGCTGGGAATACAAGGCAAAGTCCCTCATCTTGAAGCTTAAAGATTAGTGAGTTTAAATCTTGCTGATTCTTAAAGCCCAGCTCAACTTCCTTCTCTAAGAAGCCTTTGAAGATGACTCTAGTTCATGCTTCTCTTTTCCTTCCTGGAACCCTCAGCACTTATACGCACCACTAATAACTTAATACCTTGTAACATTTCTTATATGATTTAACTTTGCATGCCCCCTTCTCCATAACGAAATTAAGTATTTCTTAAGAGCAGGTTGTATAGATTACATTTATTTTACCTTTTCACAGTGTCTGATATTGTTCCTTGCGATACTAGGCACAGAATATAATAAATGGCTTTCCAGCCTAACCAAGGTTCTTCAAACAGTAAAATCTCAAATGCAAGATAGTGGGGTAGGGGAAGAAGAAATAAAAAACCAAGTGCTTAGCTAATCCTTATTATTTATTAGAAACTAATAGAATTCTTAGTTTATCCATACATGAAGTTATTAGCATAGGCGTGCTGCATGCTCTACACATGCCATACTTCTCCAGAATGTTTCTGGAGATGTTTTAGATTTTTCCTTCTTAGTTTTTGTTTACCTTTTACTGCTCCTATATTTTATATTACTCTTGAATACTGTGAAAATTAACATTAGAACCACTGTGCTAAATCTCCTCCCTGGTCTCCCTGCTTCTGCTTTTTCCATGCCTCCCCCCAGTCTATTTTCTACACAGTCGCCTAAGTGATTCTTTGGAAACGTAAGACAGATCACCCCCCTCCCCTGCTCAAAATTCTCCAGTGGCTTTCGGTCACACTCAGAATAGAACCTGAAGCCCTTACCCCGGTCTGCAGAGTCCTGCTCCGCAGCTTCTGCCACCTCCGCACACTCCCAGCCTGCTGAATTGCAGCCACACTGGCCTCCTTGCTGTTCTGTCTCAGGCCCTTGGAATTTGCTGTCTCCTCTACCTGGCATGCGTTCCTGTGCCTCGTACCTCCACTTCCTCAGGTCTCTGCTCAAATGTTCTCCCTGCCAAGCAGCCCCTCCTCCACTAATTCTTCATCCTCCTATTCTCTTCACTCTTCTTCATAGGCATCGGGGTGTTTGGTCCACATCTTTTCCTTCTTGCTGTTTCCCTTCCTATTCTGCTGTGCTCTTCTATGTCTTGCAGGGACAAACTCCTTTTTCCAGGCTCCCTTGCCATCTGCCTTCCAGGCAGACCCTGCCCATGGGAGGCACTACTGTGGGTGACTGGAAGGCAGATGGGGTGGGGTGGGGGAAGGAAAAGGCTCCAGGTTCCTGGCAATGACAACACAGGCTGTAATTCCAGCCCCGGCTGAGGTGGCACCTTTTCTGCTGATCCAGAACCAACCTGGACAGCACTTCCAACAGTACAGCAGAGGTATTAACAACTTGATTTCTGGGCATTCCTCTTTTTTTTGCTATTTGCTCTTCCAGCATCCTTCCCATTCCCTTTTGTTCTTTTAGCCCTTCTAACCCACGTGAAACCGATTTCTTCTCAATCCAGGGTAGTTTCTGTTTTTCTGCTTGGACTTTTACTGAGACATTATTTTACTTACTGTCTACTGGAATATTTGCTGTATGTGCCTCGAGGCTTTTCTGCTCACTGTCATGGGCTCTAACACCTAGAAGAGTGCCCTAGCACGTGTTAGGCACTTGAGAAACATTTGCTGAATGAATGAACAAATAAACTTTGGAACCACAGACAAACTCAAAAACAAGGTTAGAAAATGCAAAAAAACAGAAACAAAAATACCTCTTGATTTTAAGTGTATAGTTTCTGGCTGACCTTTACTTACCTCTGTCTTTAATCAGGAGACAGGGCCTTTTAGTCTGAGGAGAAACCAGTACCTTAATACATAAAAGATCAACTTTTGTCTTGCCATACACCCTTGACAATGTAGTATAAGAGAGCTGTCAATGCCTATCCTATGGCAATGGAGCCCACAACAATGTACTCACAAACAAGACCCCTGGCTGTCCGAAGTTAGCCAGCTAACAGCATTTCTAGTCATCAGCAGTATAGTGGTCAGTAGCTGACAGTCAGGTTTCAAGCCCTGTGATACTAGAATTTACCCTGAGGCCAGAGAATGGAAACATTTTGTCATTCCTTAATGTTAAAAATATGAGAATTTCTAATATGGTATTTAAAAATATAATAAAATTACACACAAGAATCTTCATTAAAACTTTTTACCTTGGTGAAAGAGTGATGACTTCTCAGGTACATCTGTGGAGGCATCCCAATGCCAGAGAGATCCATCTTCAGAACAAGTAAACAGATGATCTGGGTTGGATGGGTGAAAGTGAACTTCCCACACTAAAAGATAAGAACCAAGAAGCTTATTCTTGTGTAGATTAGTTGAACAAACATCAAAACCCTGTCTCTAGGCATCACCTTCCATTAACCTCCATCACACACCTTCAAACTCCAAGCCTGTGATAAAAATCAAAGGCTTCAGGATCAAAGAAAAGACATAACTCTCCAAATGGCTAAAACATGTAGATAAGATAAAGAAGTCAAGAAAACCTACTTGTGTATTGGGCCAGCAAATGAATGAAAATCAATGCTAGTCATCTGACCTATTACAATCTTGTTATGGAAAAGTATGACAATGGAATAATTCTGAAAAGATTTTTTGAAAATTGTGAAGTTCTCTTATTTTCAATTCCTGTGTCATTAACACATGAAGGTTATATTGGAAAGAGAGAGAAGACCATAAAAGTAGAATACAAATGAATTTCTAAGAGACATAGTCCAATTGTGGCTCATGCCAAGACTCTGGATACTTCTGGCCTGTATCACAGAAATAGCAACTAGCTCCCAGCAAACCAAAACCTGGAAACGCTCCAAAAATCTGGATCTGGTTTCAGATGAAAGACTTTTAAGAAGCCAGCTTGGGACTGGGGACTCCTCGAGCTCTAAACTTTAAGGGAACTTTGTGTGCCAATAGATATCTGGGAGCCAAGGACTGCCCGGGACTCCTTAGGAAGACAGCTGCAGCATGAAGGTAAAACAGTAGTCTGTGAACAAGGGTTTTGTGATTCTGGGTTAGGTAACCTTAGAGAGGCAGCATAGAAAGTGCTCAGAGTGTAGCATAAAAAGTGCAAGGCACGTGTTTGCAAGCTGGCATTTTCATTCTGACAGTTACCACAATTAAACACGCCGCAAAACAAAAAGGTCATCTTCCTCCGGAAAGGAATGCGTGCTGGGTGAGTCCCTGTGTAAAGTACAATCGTACTGTTTCATTAAAACAAAGTAAAACAAAGCAGCCTATACAGCCATTAGCAGACTGCCCAAATCTAGATTCTTATGTATTTATATACTTTCAGATTAGAAAACCCGTATAAAACATCTTATTTCTAGCCAAGAGTCAAGATGAATTCAAAATACACTACAAGCCACTGCACTTGTGTGTTTTGCTGAACAATACAGGCTGGCGTTTAAAAATGGGCTGGTGAGAAGCGATCTGAAAGTTTGTAATTCTAACTACCACTAGGTAGCAACAACAGACTCTAAGGGCACACCTATTCCTTTTTATTCTTTTCTCCTGGACGTAGCCATACCTGGAAGAGGGAAAAAGTTTCTATTTGCTTCTTAAATATAATCTTAAAAATCATTTATCCTTCCAAAGTATTAATAATGTGAAACAAATTTAGAAGTTGCAATACTGGTATAATGTTTGCTCTTTTATAGTTTTATTGAAGCATTAATACCAACTTCTCTTAAGTCAGCATTTAAAACTATAATCCACCCTGACATGTGGTGATAAAATGAAAAATTTCAGCCAAAAAATCTCCACCAAAATCAAATGACAAACATTAAAAACAAGGCAAGAGCCTATATCTTTTGTTCTTGTTAAAAGAAAAAAAGAAAAAGGTACAATAATGAATTGAAGAACACACAGATTAGCAAATATAAAAAATAACGGCCTGCATTTGCATGGGAAAAGTGCATTCTCACATACTGGGTGTGGCAATATAAACTCGTATTATTATTATTATTATTTTTTTTTTTTTTTTGCTGTACACGGGCCTCTCACTGTCGTGGCCTCTCCCGTTGCGGAGCACAGGCTCCGGACGCGCAGGCTCGGCGGCCATGGCTCACGGGCCCGGCCGCTCCGCGGCACGTGGGGTCTTCCCGGACCGGGGCACGAACCCGCGTCCCCTGCATCGGCAGGCGGACTCTCAACCACTGCGCCACCAGGGAAGCCCTCGTATTATTTTTATGTAGAACAATTTGACAACATGAATCACAGCTTTAAAATTATGCAAACTTTTGGACTCATCAATTCTATTTCTAAAATACTACCCTAAGAAAAGAAGCACATAAAGATGAATATGTAAGGATAATCACTACGGTTTTGTGTATAATAATCAAACATGTTAAAGAAAGTAAATTTCAAATAAAAAGGGATTAATTATTATAAATTTATACCATTCGGTCAAAAACTCTGCTGTAGAATGATCCATAGGTATCATTATGGAAAGCTGCATATAATACATTGCATAGCTCACACACCAAAAACTTATGAATCACCACAATACTTACTTTCAGCTTCATGAGCCTTCAGTAGAGACACGGGCATTGTACCTTGTCTAACATCCCAAATACTTAACATTCCATCCTGACCACCGGTAGCTACAACATGCTGCTGGTTGGGATGTCTATCAACACAGTGGAGTGGCACTCGGTCACCAGTCCTTTAATGGGAGACAATGACTTCACACAGTTGTAAAGTATAATTTATCTTTGAATAATCTATGAAACCTGTTTCTTTCCAGTAACTAAAAGATAATTTTGTGGCTGGAGCTACTGGTTAAACTCAAATGTCAAAAAACTGACTACATTAAATATATCTCTAAATATTAAAACTTTGAGGGGGAATTAAAGGCCGGAGTTATTCATTCTCTCTTCAATTTGGAAACATAAGGAGCAAGATAATTTGATGGTAAGATATGCAAAACATTTCCGTTTCTTGGCTTTTTAAAAACATTATATATCAACTCAACAGCACATTCCTTACTTCTACTCTACCTTATTATTATTATTATTATTTTTTTAAGGTACGCGGGCCTCTCACTGCTGTGGCCTCTCCCGTTGCGGAGCACAGGCTCCGGACGCGCAGGGTCAGCGGCCACGGCTCACGGGCCCAGCCGCTCCGCGGCATGTGGGATCTTCCCGGACCGGGGCACGAACCCGTGTCCCCTGCATCGGCAGGCAGACTCTCAACCACTACGCCACCAGGGAAGCCCTACTCTACCTTATTTAATGCTTAGTTTATATAACTTTTTTTCCAGCTTGACACATGCTATTTTCTAATTAGAGAAGATTGCACACATAGAAAGGGGATTTCTGTTCAAAAAAATATCTTGGGATTGTATTTTTCTCCCAATCACATCTAGAGTGCATTATTAGTAGAATAGAATATTCTATTAATATATTAATAGAATATTCCCACTATTAATAGAATCATTTGATGAGCAAAAGAAGTTCCCATTAAATAACATAAACTTCAAAGAGATTAATATAAACTTCTGAATCAATACAACAAATATTTACCAAATGCAGCATGGTACTATCAAGCCCATCCAACTATACAGCTGACCCTTGAACAACATGGATCCACTTACATATGAATACTTTTCCATAGTAAATATACAGTGCTACACGATCCGAGGTTGGTTGAATTTGGGGACATGGAACCTCTGATACAGAGGATTCCACGTATATGGAGGGCTGACTATAAGTTATACAGGGATTTTCGAGTGTATAGAGGGTCAGTGACTCTAACCCCCTACATTGTTCAAGGGTCAACTGTATTTGCTTTAGCAAATTTAGTCAGAGATTATTCTCTTAACATGCAATTAAAATACAATATGGTTTAAAGTCAGCTGCTATAAACAGTCAAACAAATTTGCTTCACACTACTGAAATTACAAATCAAAACTTACAGTGATAATATCTGAGAGGGCTCATTTCCTTGTTGTCTAAAATCCCATATTTTTAACTGTCCAATTGAATTTACTGTAAGAATCTCAGGAGTTCGAAGGAAGGTTACAGCATGGAGTGTACTGCTATCTGCATTGTCTACAAATGAAGAAAACAGCATTGTGTGTTAACAGGTCCCTCTTTTCCATGAAAAATTTAAATTGCATACCCTCCATTGATTGAAATATTACAAATGAAATTTTAAATAAGTCAGTTTAATTTCTATAGAAAAATGCAGTAATATACATGTTAAAATGGACTCTCCTTTAATAGAAAAATTATATCACTCACAGGACATCTGAACTGTTTTCCAAACAGAGGGCTAAGTTTTCACTTATTTCTCTATTTCCACTTTAGGTTGTTACCCTCCACTTCTGAGACAGCTGCTCAGGTTCTTTTATATCCAATTTTATTTCCCTCTACTGCTTAACCCAGAACCTCCATTCTATTGAGCCAAACACCACTGCTTCCTACAGAGCTCATTCTGACCTATATTATTCTGCTGACTTATCTCAAATCTATTCATCTTTATCCTCATCAGCTCTCTCCTCCTCCATGAAGTCCTTCCTGATTGCTTTAACTGTCCTTTTCCTTTTCATAGCGTGTTTAAACTTATACCACTTAATTTACTATACACTTAACTTGTTTTGTGACCCTCCTCCAAACTGCCACCAGGCAGTGGTCCCTAAAAGCTAAACAAATAGTGTTCCTCAGAACTAAAAATCATAACCACAAAAAACTGATTCATGGGCTCAATCCAGACGTTCTGATTTAGGAGGTCTATGGTGATGGGCTGTTAAAAATCTCCTCAGGCAAGTCTGTGCAAAGTATGGTTGAGAACTACTACACTAGAATAATCCTTCTAAAGCATGACAGGGGGTACATCACCCCTTTGCTCAAAAACTTTCAATGGCTCCATAGTTGCCCACCTGACAAAACGTAACCTCTACGGCTGTGCATTAGATTCTTCACAACCTGACTGCAGTTTGCCTTTCTTGTTTCATTTCTTATTTCTCCTATACAAATATCTGAAGTCAGGTCAAACTACACTTTCTGTCATTCTCTGAATGGTCTTACCCTGCCTCCATGCTGTTCCCTTTATCTGGTGTGCCACCTTTTAGTATTATTTATGGTTTGGAACCTAGATTAAATGGATTGCCACTTGCCCCTCAATTCTTTATCTGATAATCCCCTCTGGCTCTCCTCTCCACAAATTTCTTTTTCTTCTAGTCACTCCTTCATACAGGCCTTACCAACATACTGTCTTGATAAAGGGATCCTGCTTTGTATATTTTTAAATCCCTCAAACACCTAGCATTGCATTTACTTAGCACATGGTAGCTGCTCAATTACCATGCAATAGACCAAAGAAATAGGATTTTTCTCACCTATAGTTCTTATAGCTTCCTTGTGATCAGCTCTAAAGAGATTTACTCGACCATCTTCTCCAACTGTGACAATTTCTGGGTTGCTGCACACAACACCTGTGCATGGTGCGCTGCTACGGGAAGGACTGCCCGGACCTGTGTGGTAATGAGCTGTTGTCCACTGCTGGCTGACTGACAGAGTCTACATGTCACAAAAGAGGCTATGATTAATCAAAGCAAAGCTCCCCAAAACTAGAGCTTTCCCCAACTAAAATTGTGTCTCACACCTTTCTAGAAACACAGTAACTCTTTTCCCTTTGTATTTCCATGCATTAAGGTCTAGAAACTACTTCCATTAGAGCTCTGTATATACCGGATTAGGTTCAAAAGAAATGCTTTTTAATAACATCCCAAACTTATCTCAAACTAAAGAAATGGTTTTTAGGTATCAGGTAATTATGTGTTCAAAGGCAACTCTAAATTCTTAAGGGGACTGGCCCACATTTAAGAGAAAAATCTCTGTAGTGCTTTCCAAATGACTCCATTCAGAAAAATAGTCAGGACTTCCCTTGTGGCACAGTGGTTAAGAATCCACCTGCCAATGCAGAGGACACGGGTTCAAACCCTGGTCCGGGAAGATTCCACATGCTGCGGAGCTACTAACCCCATGTGCCACAACTACTGAGCCTGTGCTCTAGAGCCCGAGAGCCACAAGTACTGAACCTGCGTGCTGCAACTACTGAAGCCCGTGCACCTAGAGGCCGTGCTCTGCAACAAGAGAAGCCACCGCAATGAGAAGCCTGCACACTGCACGAAAGAGTAGCCCCCGCTCGCTGCAACTAGAGAAAGCACGTGCGCAGCAACAAAAGACCCAACGCAGCCAAAAAAAGAAAAGCATTGCTGAAATAAATAGTAAAAAAAAAAAAGAATATATATATATATATATTCTTTTTTTTTTTGCGGTATGCGGGCCTCTCACCGCTGCGGCCTCTCCTGTTGCGGAGCACAGGCTCCGGACGCACAGGCTCAGCGGCCATGGCTCACGGGCCCAGCCGCTCCGCGGCATGTGGGATCCTCCCGGACAAGGGCACGAACCCGTGTCCCCTACATCGGCAGGCAGACTCCCAACCACTGCGCCACCAGGGAAGCCCCCCCGCAAAAAGAATATTTAACTAGACCTGGCTCTTGTATTTACTAGGCATGTCTATTAGTAAGATGACCTTTATTAATCTCCAAATCTAAGTAAGCATTCTCTTCTAGCAACTTAAAACTTTTACTTCAAGTGGGCCTATTTTAAAGGACTGCCCTTACCACTATGCTCTGAAGATCAGCAGTCAGGCTTTGGCACACACAAGAAAGAATGCATTGTAAAAAAATGTCAAGCCTTGGGCTTCCCTGGTGGCGCAGTGGTTGCGCGTCCGCCTGCCGATGCAGGGGAACCGGGTTCGCGCCCCTGTCTGGGAGGATCCCACATGCCGCGGAGCGGCTGGGCCCGTGAGCCACGGCCGCTGAGCCTGCGCGTCCGGAGCCTGTGCTCCGCAACGGGAGAGGCCACAACAGAGGGAGGCCCGCATACCACAAAAAAAAAAAAAAAAATGTCAAGCCTTCATATAGTGTATCCTCTCTTTCAATTGAAACCTAGGTTCTATCTGAAGCAAAGTAGCTGTTCCTGTTCTCTCTCATGATGCTTGAGCTAGAAAGTGCTCTTTCTTTCTTCAAAAGACCAGACTAGGATCTTAAAAGAGAATTACAGGAAAAGTACTTGCCAGAATACCACAGTTAGATCTAACCTAAAAGAATATAAGAGATACCCAATTTAAATGAAGATTCATACAAACATGGTTCTAGAATTAATCTACTAAAAGATGGGTAATACAATGATTTTTCCCCTACATGTTTGTGTTGTTTGTTTTTTTTTTTTTTTTACGGTACGCGGGCCTCTCACTGTTGTGGCCTCTCCCGTTGCGGAGCAGAGGCTCCGGACGCGCAGGCTCAGCGGCCATGGCTCACGAGAGGCTCCGGACGCGCAGGCTCAGCGGCCATGGCTCACGGGCCCAGCCGCTCCGCGGCATGTGGGATCTTCCCGGACGGGGGCACGAACCCGTGTTCCCTGCATCGGCAGGCGGACTCTCAACCACTGCGCCACCAAGGAAGCCCTCCCCTACATGTTTTAAGACTATAAAACTTTATTATTTGTGTCATTATTAAGTACAGTCTTCTTTAAACCTTCCTAAAAACAATTAAAATGCAAATTGAGATTTCAAACAAAAGTTCTTTACCTGGTTATTCGGATGGTGAAGGAAAACTGTTACACATCCTGTTGATGAAGCAGCTACAATTCTTTCCTGGTCAAAAAACTAAGTAGAAAATTCTTGCTTGTTATAGATTCATAAATATTAGCAGAGAGGAAGCCATTTGTTTGACTCAATTAGTAGTATAACAATTTTAAAATACAAAGAGCCTATAAATGCTAATCAAATAAAATGTAAGAGTCAAAATTCTATTCCCATCACTTACTACCAGCTTTGAGACCCTGGCCAAGTTAAGTTCTCTAAGCCTTGGTAAACTTGCAAAACAGAGAACTAATCCCTGCTAGTCTGTTATGAGAACTCAAAAAGCAAAAACATGTAAAGTGCCTTGCACAGTATTTGTCACATAGTACATGCTCCAAAGATCTTAGTCTCAGTGTTCTCATTAAGACAGAGATAACAGTAGTTGATTCAACAAGCATGCGATGAGAATGAAATTAACTTATGTAAACGGTGCTTGGCACATAGTAGATGGTCAGTTAGGCAAACAAACAAGCTAGGATTAATTCCACATCCCCTTCCGCAGTCCTGATTCTGCCATTAAGCAGCTGTATGATGTTGGCAAATCATAACCTATAGGGAACGCAGTTTCTTGTAAACCTGGGGTGAGACTAGACAAACTTTAAGGTCCTTTACATCTCTAAATGTCAAGATCACTCTCAGTTTTTTAAAAGTTAGTTTTTGGATATTACACAGACTTACTTGTAAATCCATTACATCACCATGGTGTCTGATATCACACAATAACTGATGGTCTCCTTCAAATCCTCCATCAGAGTCCAAGTTCCCAAAATCTCCAATAGACCACAGTGAAACATAATTTTCCTGTAAAGCAGAAAATTTTATCTTGAGATGAAATATATGTCAAACTCTCCGAAATTAAAATTTGCACTGCCTTCAATCAACCTTGCTTTAAAAGCATCCCAGGCAAATGGAATGATAATCATTAAAAAAGAGGAGATACGGGGCCATCGATGGCTCTGAGGTACAAGGCAACCGAGCCTGAGACGTGCATTCGGGGGACAGAGAAGGGCGAGAGGAGCCAGAAGGCGAGGGAGTTCGCGCGCCGGCGGCCGGGGGCGCGATTCCAGGAGGGAAGGAGGAGCCAGGGGCTTCCCGGGCCGGGAGCAGGGGGTACCTCATTGTCCCAAGAGCCCGTGGCGAAAGTCTCCGCGGTCTGCAGGCTCCCCGGAGGTACCGGTCGCCAGCGGGTCTTGCTGATTTTCTGTGACACAAACTTAGCATAAATTTCCTCCATGCCGAAAGCAACCAGGCCAGGGACAGCAAGAAGCACAGCGCGCGCCACTCAGTCCCGCCCCTTCCCGCTGAGCCCTGATTGGAACGGACCTTACGAGAGACGGTGGCTGCAAAGAGCCAATTCTCCTCTGCAGGCAGTGCGGGAACGAACCACCAACCCTCAAGTGGGAGGGAGCTGGGACGCCCTGCCCCACCCAGGAGGCTCTGAACCCAGGCAAGGGTGTTTCCCGTTCTTGTGCTGTAGGACCTGCACCTAATCTGCAAACGGTATAGAAACACCGAGACAATACATTTATGTAATAACTTTGCAATGTAAGACAAATTTAAGAGCAAAAACAAAACAAAATCAATGCAAGAGAAACGACCTAGTAGCCACATCTAAACATTGTCTTGCATTTCACCGCGCATAGAAAATATTCAAAATTCTTAAATTCTCCTGGAAGTACGTCCGTCAACGTACCAATTTGTTATTCAAAACCTCTCCCTCCCCGTCCCCCAAACAAATCCTTTTCTTCAACGTTGTTAATACACACTGTCAGAAACTGGAGTTGCAATTCTGAGGACCCCAGTTCTAATGTGGACTCCCATTGCCTGTGTGACCATCCTCAATTCATTTATGTATATAATTAAGAATGATTTTTAATTGTAACGTCGACAGCTCAGGAATCAGAGCCTTAGGTTCCTTGATGCTTTTGATTAGACCTATGATACACCCTCCCCCGCTTTTAAAAAAATTCCTGTCTCTCAGAATCCTGACCATCCTTCAAGGACCAGTTCTTTCCTCTATGTTTTCCTATTACTCCAGCCCATGATGATCGAAATAAACATGTCCCTTAATATCTAGACCACTAATAGCCCTTATATTTTGCCCCGTTGCTAATTTTCTTTTGATGCAAATCTCCCCAATTTGAATGTAAATCTTATTACATACAAGAGGTATGACTTATTCATCTTTTTAAAAAAAAAAACTCCTTTATACTATATTCATAACTGTTGGTTGTTTCTTTAAAAGGGGCCATGATTTTGTTTCTGATATTGGCAGTCCTATTTCCTAGCCACAGCTTATGGAAGCACCTCATGGAAATGCAGTTCATCTAGGTCAGCTTTAGAGAGAGTTATCAGGTTCTTACTGAAAATTGACTGGTGTCGTTTTGTTTTGTTTTCAACTGCAAGACTATTAGGGAACTGCAGAGAGATGAAATAGAAAATTATTAGTCCCAAACTGACAATTTTATTCCCAATATTGAAGTAAAGAATACTGTTTCATTTATTATTGCAGAACACAGGGAAATAGTTAATATATGAGTATATTTAGGATTGGAAGTAGACTAGATACCACATTTGCTAAGGTCTGGTTAGAATACGAAACTTGTTGCTGACGCAGTAGCATCGATGTCTTGACATAGCTTTGTTTCCTTCCTTAAAAGTGTATTGGACTAAATGTGACCGGATTCTTCCAGTCTCAGTTCCGATCAGGAGTCAGCAAGTTGGATGCTACAGGCAATGCTCCTTGTCAGCTTCTCACTCAGTGTCTTGCACAGCTGATAGCAACAAACCTGGCGTCCAGTCCAATGGTGGAATTTGTGAGGCTTAAATAGCTGAAAACGCACACTTGTGTTGGGCGAATAACACATTCGCCATAGGATACTGTAGTATTTTTAACCAAGTGCGCTGTCCTAAGGAGCAAAGGATTCCCCACGCTCCAACCCCCACCCCAGGTCTCGGTATTCTTCCACTCTCTGAATTTGTGCTTTAGAGTTGAGAACAAATCAGGGTCCCAAAGTCTCTGCTAACGAAACACTAATGTACTTGTCACAAGCCAGAGGCTGGAGTACTCGGGTTAGAGAAGACCTTTGCCCTCCAGTTCTATTAAGATTATTGAGGCTCCACCATAGGGAGCTCGGTCTCCAACCGACCTAAATATTAGTCATTCATTAGGTTGGGTGAGGCAGGACGAAGGAAGCCCACCGTCTAACAATCTGGACAGCTAAAGGAGCAGACCCGCCGCTCTCAACAGCTGATCTAGCTGCGACTGCGAAGCCACCAGCAGCAGCGGAACGAGATCCGCCCTGCCATCCCGCCACCGCGCTCGGTGACCAGAGCCGCAGCGAGGCTCGCCACCGACCGCGCCAGGGCCCACCCCGCCTGGACAAACTCAACAAGGAGGCGCTGCGCAGCCCGAGGCCTCAGAAAGACCACTCAGAGGTGGCGGTGGCGGTGGCGCTGACTCAGCGAGACCAACCCGCCACTCCCGGGCGGCCGCAGCGGGCCCTCGCGCGGGCTGCAGGGCATGAGGCCACCCCCGCCTCCTGCCCCACCCGGCCGCACCCGAGTCCGCGCGGCGTCATAAGGCGCATGCGTGCCGCGGGGGATGCCGGGAGCGCGCAGTGGCGGCAGCGGCGGCGACGGCAGTAGCAGCGGCGGCTACAGAGGGGACGCGAGCGGGGCGGTGACCGTGTGGGAGGTGGTCTCACTCTTGGGGAAGCTGCTGGGCACTGTCGCCGCGCTGAAGGTGGTTCTGTACCTGCTCCGGGTGTGCTTAGCGATGGCCTGGAAATCCGGCGGCGCCAGCCACTCGGAGCTAATCCACAACCTCCGCAGTAAGTGCCACCCCCGCCCGGTGTGGGGCAACTGGGGAAGGCCAGGCCTGGATCGGATCTCCTGGGCCGTCCGGAACGTTCCGTCTACCCCCGTGCCTGCTGGAAGGCTTTGGCGCACGGTTGCACCAGCGGTCCCGAACGGCAGGCGCTGGCGATTGCCTCCCCCGGGACCTGTCACTCATCGGCGACGTGCACAGGAACCAGAGAGAAAGAGCCAGGGGCCGCTGCTAGTGGGGCAGGGGCAGGCGTCTCCCCGCGGGCCTGGGGAAGGGGGCGCGGCACAGGTGATGGGGCTGTCACTCGAGTCCGCCACCTCCCTGTCCGGGTCCGGCGGGCGAGGGGCGTGCCTTGGGGAGTGGGATGTTGGCCAGGGCTCGTAGAGACTGGGCTGGAACTGAGGGGACCCCGCCCTCGACCCCCGCGTCTTCTCACTTCCTCGTCTGTCGTATCAGTCGACCTAGCTGCAAGCTTTCTCCCCTGTTCTGCCTCCCCCGCCCTTCGTTTTTTCCTCTGGCGGGAGATGCCACTGTCTGATACTGGCGAGGGGAGGGAGAGGGAGATGAGAGTAATGTCATTGCGGATGCTGGGAGAAATTTCTGGGGCGGCTGTCCAGTGGAAAGCTTCGTGGGGGGCGGAGGAAGAGGTAACTAGGGGATGCTCTTCCTGAGGGACAGCGTATTTCAGGAGCCTTTAGAGGTCCTGGGATCCAGCAAACGATTGTGTATGTGGAATGTTCTAACTTTTTTCAGGTCTACCATATGCTTTAAAAGCCTTGTCTGGAAGTTTCTTTACACCATTATCTTTAGTTATTGTATTCTTTCCTCTGATGATAATTTTAGGGTGGGACGAGTGCTGTGTCACTTTCTTATTTTAATCGAAATGTAGTGTCACCGTCTGCTCGGGAGACCAGAAGGACCGCAGTCCATCATACTCTCACTCTGGTTGGAATTTATAGCACTCTTCTTTGCCACTGACTTTGCAAATAATCACAATCCTGCCACGTGGTATTTTTAATTGTTATGGATTATTTAGCTTTTCATGTGTTTGTCATGTTTCCTAATTCTATTTGTAACCTCCTTGAGGGCTGGGGCTTTTTTTTTTTTTTTTAGTATCTTTGAATCCTCTCAAACAATTTAATAATCATTCCTTTTTTTATAAATGCCAATTAAATATATATTATATGCTTGGATCTATACTAGGAATACCAAGATTAGTGAGAGAAATAAATAGTATTGGCTGGCACATGGTTAGTATTAATACTTAGTATTAGTCATTTGACTTTTTTTTTTAAACAGTATTTAAAACTTGTTTCCTTAGCGTTTAGTAATGAATGTTTAGATTTAAAAATCCTGTCAAGCATTGCCAGTATTCACTTTATGGAAGGATATTTGATTGGAAGTGGAAATTTATGTGCTGAGACAATATTAAGTGTGATTTAGGTTCCCACGGGTCGAGCAGAAGCTCAATATGTTGTAAATATTTTAATAAAATTTCTTCAAATGATCTAGTGCCTGCTAGTACAGGATACACGCCTGAAACATTCTGTACTTGAATTGTGATTAAGTAATTTTCCACCGGTAGGTTATCGCAGTAGACACTTGGCTGTGGCAGAAATTGTAATCAATCAGGCTCTTAAAGTCTCTCCTTTCTGGGCCAAATTTGTAGTCAGCCAAAACTAGATCTTTTCCCAGTGGTTTTATAGTTACTTTAATGTATTGCATTACTATTCTTAGCTGAAATTTCTAAGGATGTTTTCCTATCAGAAAATTTAATGAGAAATATTTAACATACATGGATGTTGATATTGTGGATGTTTCGTTTTATACTAGATCTATGATTGGTAAGAGGAAATAAGAGTGCTCAAATTGTTTAGCCTCTTTTGTAACACTTGTGCAACTTTAGTTTCAACTTCTTGCTGAATTGATTCTAGCCAATAGATTTCATTTATTAGTTTGTTACAACAGTATTATTTGCTCAAAGGAAAATTTCAGTTGGCACCAATTGAAAATTTCTCACTCTTTACAGGTTATTCCACCCTTGTGTATTCTTCCTAAGACTTCTAACTAAATCTTTAGAAAAAGATTAAAATGTGATTATGCTGATATTGAAGTGAAAAAGGGTCTGCAAATTGGAAGAGGAAGCAAATTACAGTTTTAATTTTTTTTAAACGAAATAAAGTTCACGATTGGTTTCATTTTAATATTATTATAATAATTTTATTGAAAATACCTACTGAGGTTTTTCTTTTATAAGATGTAATAGAAATATGATTGTTTATGATTTCATACTTGATATATCATTTACAGATTACTTTAGACTCTAATGGTACATCTCATAATATCTCATAGCTTATGTTGTGATGATAAATGCTCTTAAGTGACCGAGAACAGTGGTCTAAAACTTGAGCATGCTTCAGAATCTCCTGGATTATCTGGAGAGCTTGTTAAAACAAATTAAGACCGATTGCTGGGGCTCTTGATAATTTGTATTTCTAACAAGTTCCTAAGTAATATTCTCCTGCTGGTCTGGGGACCACACTTGAGAATCACTGACACAGAGAACTGAAAATTACACGATTAAACCCTGCCAGTGTTTCAGTTGAATCAGTTTTATGCTTTAAAATAAAATTTTAGGAAAAAAGTCTGTAGCAGTCCTGCCGAACAGAGCTGTTTGTAATGTCTGTATCTGTGCTGTTCAATGCCATAGCCACCAGCTACATTAGGCATTGAGCATTTGAAATGTGGTTAGCACAACTGAGGAACTGGATTTTTGTGTTATTTAAATTAACTTTAACTACTAGCCACATGTTGGACATTACAGGTCTTTAGAAATGAAAAGTATTCTTTTATAATTATAGGCTGATAAGGTACTCATGAAACAAATTAACTTAATTCAAAACAACTGTGAGCCTACTTAGTCCAGGGAATGGGACAATTCAAGTAATGTTTATATTAGAGTTTATTTTCTACTTTTGTTGGGATAATTTCACGCCCTGGTCAAAGGGAAAGGAAGGGGCAGGAGTGGATGAGCTGGAGAGAGGTGGTCTCCTAGAGCAGGGGTGTCCAAACCAGAGTGTTTGTGGAAGGTTAACTCTTAACAGACTTCAAATGCTGTCCTGGCCACGTAAAACAAAGCTAACAATTGTTCTTTTACCTATTTTATTTTTGTAAAAAAAGTTCAGTCCACTACCCTAATCCATCAGTTATTTCTACTTATATTTCCTTTGCATCCTTGATTGTGTCATTTTGCATGTATAATGTATATAGAATTTGTCAAATCAGTCAACTGATATTTGACTATCTTCTATATGCAAGACACTGGGGATACAGCAATGAGAAACAAACATCTATTCTCTCTTGTAGCTTACTTGTGGGAGCAGACAAATAAAATATATGTTCACATGATAAGTGGCAAAGTAAGGAAGGAGGATAGGGAGTATGGCGTAGTAGGTTTGCAGTTGGAGGCAAGAAGGCCTCACTAAGGTGTCATTTGAGTAGAGATTTGGTGAAGGGGAAGAAATTCAAGCCATGCAGGTAGAGCTGGGGAACAGGCATTCTAGACAGAGAAAATAGAACGTGCTAGATTTGGATTTGTGGTGTAGGAGAAAGACTGCAGTCGAGGATATGACACTAAGGTTTTAGACCTCGGCAAAATGGGAATGATTTGCCATTTTCTGAGTTGGAAATAAGTGAGCAGCAGGGATTTGGGGGGGGTGGGGGATGCAGGGAAGTGTGGGAGAGCAGGGGTTTATTTGGGGAGATGTTTGGTTTGAGTTCCTTATAAGACATTAAAGTGGAGACCTTCAGTAGGCACTTCAATTTGTAAGCATTATGATAATTTATAGTTTTTGTATCCTTATTTATCTCTGCAAATAAATTGAAATTATTCTCATTCTATTTAGAGTGTCAGTTCTTATCAACTAGTAGCATAAATAGTGGAAAAGAGAATATTCTATTAGTTTTATCATGTGCATTCACGGGCCAAAGATAGCCGGGTAATAAAATCCTAAGTGACTTCTTTTCAGAAATTTGGGCTTCATTTAGAATCCAGAAAATACTTCCTCATTTTAACTTAAGTCAGTCTTATGGGTGTAGACTAGTAAGTAAACTTACAGTGCATTGAATAAGATTTAATAGGTAAGATTTTTTTTTTTTTTTTTTTGGTATGCGGGCCTCCCTCTGCTGCGGCCTCTCCCGTTGCGGAGCACAGGCTCCGGACGCGCAGGCCCAGCGGCCATGGCTCACGGGCCCAGCCGCTCCGCGGCATGTGGGATCCTCCCAGACCGGGGCGCGAACCCGGTTCCCCTGCATCGGCAGGCGGACGCGCAACCACTGCGCCACCAGGGAAGCCCCTAATAGGTAAGATTTTGAGGGAGAATTTTAATATCAATGTGTCTACTTAAATTTAACTAAAATTAAAAATTCAGTTCCTCAGTCATACCAACCACATTTCAAGAGCTCAGTAGCCACACGAGGCTAGTGGCTGACCTGCTGGACAGTGCAGATGTAGAACATTTCCATTATCATGAGAAGTTCTATTGGGCAGCACTAAATCTACGTAATAGGTTGTATTCCATTCTATTCAATGTGATCTTAGTTCCATTGTGCTGTTCTACATATTTTTATTAGTGTTGCATTTAGTTCTGGCCAACGTGCTTTAAGCATAGCAGTGAAAAACCGAGGATTATCAGACAAGAGTGGCCAAGATGACAAGAGCGTCAGCATTTTATATGATGATTTGATGAGATGGAGGTTGTTTGATTTAGCAATGAGAAAGTTACAGAGAGCAGTAATGTTCAAATATTTGAAGGAAATCATGTAGTAGAGGGTAAAACCAGGACAAATGGGAGGCACATTTTGGCTCATTGTAAGGAAGTGTTCACAAAGCTATCCTAACAGTCAAAGATTTGGCTTTGAAAAGTAGTGTTTTCTGTCACTGGATATGTTGCAGCAAAGAAAGGTTGACCATTTCACTGTAAGGGATATTGTGGAAGAGATTTGTCATCTGCTTTCACTGTATACTAGACCTCTCAGGACCCTTCCAGATCCAAGATCCTGTCAATTTAGTCACATCACGGTTTGCATGAAATCACCTGTGGGGTGTGTATGTTGGGGGATGGGTGGGTGTGTGTGTTTTAGGAGAGAGCCACAGAAGTTAACTTTTGATTACCTATATTTTAGAGTTTTGCATAACATTTTAGTTTGTCAGAGATGTGAGGAGTGCAAGGAACATCCTCCTTTGAGAAATAGTGTCAAGATAGTTAATTACATGTATTTATTAAGACTGATAATGGTTTAGAGAAAGGTGTATTTTTTAACATTAATTTTTATTGTAGTATAGTTGCTTTACCAATGTTGTGTTAGTTTCTACTGTACAGCAGAGTGAATTGGCTATACGTATACATATATCCCCTCTTTTTTGGATTTCCTTCCTATTTAGGTCACCAGAGAGCATTGAGTAGAGTTCCCTGATCTATACAGTAGGTTCTCATTAGTTACCTATTTTATTTTATTTATGTATTAGTTTTGGCTGTGTTGGGTCTTCATTGCTGTGCGTGGGCTTTCTTTAGATGCGGTGAGCGGGGGCTACTCTTCGTTGCGGTGGGCAGGCTTCTCATTGCGGTGGCTTCTCTTGTTGCGGAGCACGGGCTCTAGGTGCGCGGGCTTCAGTAGTTGTGGCTCGCGGGCTCTAGGGCGCAGGCTCAGTAGTTGTGGCGCACGGGCTTAGCTGCTCCGCAGCATGTGCTGTCTTCCTGGACCAGGGCTCGAACCCGTGTCCCCTGCATTGGCAGGCGGATTCTTAACCACTGAGCCACCAGGGAAGCCCATAGTTATCTATTTTATACATAGTATCAATAGTGTATATATGTCAATCCCAATCTCCCAATTCATCACCTCCCCCCAGAAAGATGTATTTTTGAATAATCTCTGGTCTTAGATGATATGCTTTATCATAACTTGACATCACTTAAAATTCTTCTTTGATTATAGTGTGAATTTAAAACTAATCCCTTTCAGATTTTCTGTATGGAGAGTGTCTCAGGCTCCACTTACCTCTTATCACGCCTAATCATTCTAGATGGGAAATAAGAGGGGACCATTTTGTTCATTTCTTACTGTTTTCCCTGGCATTTTGTTAGTGGAGAAGAAATAGAGAGTAGATGATTAACAACCACTCAAGTCATAAAACTAATATAATTATGTAATATTTCTTTCATTGAGATATAACTTTGTAACAAGTTACTTACAGAAATTTAGAGAATGTTTCTACATGACTTGAAATCCATCTGCAGCTTATTTTCTTACCTGTGTTTTCAGTGCTTCATACCAGCACAGGATCTCTTCTTTCTCCATCTCTGCCAGAATTGCTTCTAGTCTTCTATTCTCCCAGATCAAAAGTCTTGGAATAGTTATTGATTCTTTCAGACTGTCCCCAAATTAACTCAACAGTTATTACAAATACCTTTCATAGTCATCCCTTTCACTGCATTTTCATTGATACTATCCTAGCCTAGGTTCTTAGTTGTCACTTGGAGTGATATGCCTTCAAGTGTCTGGTCATCACACTTTCAATTTCTCTCCCCTCAGGTTCATTCTACACGTTATACTGATTGTCCTAGTGTACTGCTTTCTGTTATGTCTCTTTTCTGCCTAGACTTCTATTGCTTACTGTATCAATTGTAAACACCTCTTGCTTAGCTTTCAGGCCTTTTAAGGGTCTTCTGCAACCTGTTGCCATGCTCCAACTCCAATCCTGTTCTTCAAACTGATCTCATTTTACTCCTCAGATACCTTGTGTTTTAGGGTACCTGTTCGTCTGCTGTAACAAAGACCAAAATAACAATGGCTTAAACAAAATGAAAGTTTCTGTTTCCTGTAACAATCCAAGTATAAGCAGTTCAGAACTAATATGGTGGTTCCATGGTCTTGAGGACCTGGGCTCCTTCTTTCTTGTTGTGCTTCCTAAAGTCTTTCCCTCATCTACAAAGTTGAAGATAGTTTACCTCCATCATTTCCATATTCCAGCTGGTGGGGAGAAAAATGGGGAAAGGAGAAAACGTGCATTCCTTTGAAGGGCATTATCTGAAGTTGCATACATAATTTCTGCCTGTGTTCTCATTGACAAGAACTTAACCATAAGGCTACACATAACTACAGAGAGGCTAGATAATGCACCCAGTTCTACCACTGTGAAAGAAAAGGAGTACCTGGGGCTTCCCTGGTGGCGCAGTGGTTTAGAATCTGCCTGCCAATGCAGGGGACACGGGTTCGAGCCCTGGTCTGGGAAGATCCCACATGCCACAGAGCAACTAAGCCGGTGCACCACAACTACTGAGCCTGCACTCTAGAGCCTGCGAGCCACGACTACTGAAGCCCACGCGTCTAGAGCCCGTGCTCCGCAACAGGAGTAGCCATCGCAATGAGAAGCCGGTGCACCGCAACGAAGAGTAGTCCCCGCTGCCCGCAACTAGAGAAATCCTGCGTGCAGCAACGAAGACCCAATGCAGCCAAAAATAAGTAAATAAAATAAATAAATTAAAAGAAAAGAAAAGGAGTCCCTGCCACATCTTACATCTTGCTCACTAGAGCAAATACACATTGTATATCCATCTCTATAGGTACTATCCATCTGTGATAACAAGGTTAGGACAATTAAGATTAATCTTTAGTCCAGTAACCATGTGTGCATGTTTGAAAGATAAAATAATACAGAAGGGTTTATAATGAAAAATAACAATTGCTTGCCCTGCTCCTCCCCGCTCCCAGACTGCCTCGAGTGAACACTTTTAACTACGTATTTCGGTCTTCTGGTGATTGTCTTCAGTCTCTAAAGCATATGCTTAAACTGCTATTTCTTTATCAACTTTAGACATCATCTACTGACCTCCTGCCAAGATGGATGAGTATTTACACCCTCTAAACTTACTCCCTTCCCCACATATAGTTATACCGTAATTTTTGCTTCCTCTTTTGTGGTTACCTTTGTAACTTTGAGTAATATACTTTAACCTCAATTTTTTGTTCCATGATTTATAAACTGACACTATCCCTTAACCCTTCCACTTTGTAAGAAAGGATACTCATTTTCCACCTTATTAGGGGCTCTTTTATATTGTCAGAGTTGATAGCATTTCATTTTGTTCTGAGCAATAAATAAATCTGCACTTTGTTGATTTTTGTGTTGAAAATTAATAACCATCATCACAAACATTAATGACTGGGTCAACACTTTGCTGAGCTACGTAGCATGCAAGAGTTTATTCCCTGCTCTTTGTTTCTAATATCACAGACTCCACTAGTATTGAGGAGGAATAGTCAAATGTTTTTTTTTTTTTTTGGCCGCTTGGCTTGTGTATCTTGATTCCCTGACCAGGGATTGAAAGCAGTGAAAGCATCAAGTCCTAACCACTGGACCACCAGGGAGTTCCTTGTTTTTCCTTTTTTTACACTTCATCAGTTGCTTGAAATCACGTCACAGTCTAGTATTATTATCTAAATCATGACTCGTATAGTATTTTTGTCTTTTTCCTGGAATTTATCTCCCTCTTCCCCCTTCCCACTCCTCAGGTTGAGAAGAGGAACAGATACTTTCTTAACGTGGCTCTAATTTTTTCAAGTTTTTTTGTTTTTTTTTTTTGGTGTTTTTTTTTTTTGCGGTACGCGGGCCTCTCACTGCTGCGGCCACTCCCGTTGCAGAGCACAGGCTCAGGACGCGCAGGCTCAGCGGCCATGGCTCACGGGCCCAGCCGCTCCGCGGCATGTGGGATCTTCCCGGACCGGGGCACGAACCCATGTCTCCTGCATCAGCAGGCGGACTCTCAACCACTGTGCCACCAGGGAAGCCCTCAAGTTTTTTAAATTATTTGGTTTATAGCTTGGATTCTATTGCATTCGCCTTTTTGAATTCTGCTAAGTTCTCATTTGGATCCATTGCATATTTGGATCAACATTAGCCATTATTATAATTATTTAATTAGAGTCCTTGGTCCTTAGGGTGCAGGAAAATTGGGCATGGGTAGTTTTAAAACTGTTCACTAATTCAGAAAGCCTAACGGTAATTGCATGTTTACTCATAATTAGGCTATACACCAAAGTGAATTGTTAAATTACTTTGCTGTTTGCTAGAAATATTTCAGAGCACTGGCAATTGTATATGTCAGATTGTCAAAAATGGGAAAATGATTTAATAACTTAGTAAATGTAGCTTGCTTTAGGCATCTTTCAAAATATGGAATCCTGGGAAAAAGCAAATAATAAGAACCTTGTAGTGAAAATTTTGGAAACCACCCAATAATGGTCTAAGGAAGCTTTATCCTGAGCCTTATGTGTTCAGCTTCTTAATAAATGACTGGTGACATGCTTTTAAAACTATTTAGGGTTTTTTAGTAAATTCTGTGTCCCTCTGTAGAGTAAGAAATCAGCCAAAGAAACTCACATGAGTTTGGTAGAGGTATATTATCTAGCTTAAGGGAAGTAACCTCTTTAATTTACTTGATTTTTAGAATGTGCCTATAGCAATATGTTTGATTTTAGATGTCCCGAATATTCATCTAGAGAAGAATGAGTAAGTGAATATGATGGTAATTGGATGTATTGAGTGAGGCTGCTTAACCTGAAAAAGATAAGTCTTGAAATGGTCATGATATGTTCAGGTGTGTAAAAAGTGTTGGTTGGATAGAAAATTCAGCATATTCTTTGTGACTGCAGACAGTAGCACTAAGGGTTTATATAAGTGAGTTATAAAGAGGGAGATTTCCTCTTAATACAGGGAAGTGTTCTGATAATTAGTGTGGTCTGAATGTGCAAAGGGCTGTTCCACATCAGTGCAACTCTTCAAGTAGAGATCGTGGTACCAATTTATGAAGAAGTTAGACTTGAGACCCTTCTGACCTTGAGAGTCTATGAATCACCCCTCTGGAATTTGAATTGAATTCAGGGCAAATGAACCACTCAAGAAGTATTTTGGGAATTAGTAGAAGTCACTAAGCTATTTGAATATGGTAGGAGCAGTACAGTGAACTGGTCAACAGGAATCTAACATCTCAATTTGAATGGCCCTACCCCTTATTTGCTCTGTGATCTGGAACAACTTAGTCTTTCTGAACTCAATTTTATTATCTGTAAGATGGAGTAATAATAGTGCTTTATAGGATTGTTAGAGACAGCATAAGATTGTTTCATAGTTCCTAAGTTTGTATCTCAAAAGATAGTGTGTGTTTAGGATTTTGTCTGGCACATGACAAATATTTAGTAAATGATATCTCTTTTTTTTTGAATTTACTTATTTATTTATTTTGGGCTGTGTTGGGTCTTCGTTGCTGCGCGCGGGCTTTCTCTAGTTGCAGCAAGTGGGGGCTACTCTTCGTTGTGGGGTGCAGGCTTCTCATTGCGGTGGCTTCTCTTGTTGCGGAGCACGGGCTCTAGGCAGGCTTCAGTAGTTGTGGCACGCGGGCTCAGTAGTTGTGGCTCACAGGCTCTAGAGCACAAGCTCAGTAGTTGTGGTGCACGGGCTTAGTTGTTCCGCGGCATGTGGGATCCTCCTGGACCAGGGATCGAACCCGTGTCCCCTGCATTGGCAGGTGGATTTTTAACCACTGAGCCACCAGGGAATTCCAGTATCTCTCTTATTACGCAGCTTTTAAAACTTTTTAAAAAATGCTTTCACTGTTTTATTTTAACGACCTTTACAGGTAGCTTGCCTAAGCTTATTTGTGTAGAAACAGTACTTTCTATTTGGGTTAATTAATCCAAAGTTTATAATATTTTCAAATGGACGGATGATTTATTAATATAACCTAGTCTGTGAGTATTTAAGTGTTTCTCGAGTTGGTGTGCCTTGTTTGCTGATTTTTAAAAATATTCTTTTGTTATTTGGAGAGTCTATTTATACCTTTTATAGTGTCCTTAAACCACCTTTTCTTAACTATTTACTGTCTGGTCAGTCAGTATTAAGTGGTATCCTTTGATTCCTCCTGTCACCTATATGACTCAATGATCTAATTCTACTTTCCCCTTTTTTTCCTCTTCCCATTGTTTTTAGTTGCCTTCTTTCTATTTTGTCAGAACAAATAACGTTTAAGTATTATTATTCCATCGATGTCTTTACCCTTTTCGTTTTTAAAAAAAACTAGTTTAAAAAACTATTAACTATTTTAAAAATAGTATAAAATAATTTAAAAAGATTTAAAAACAGATTTTATTCAGAAACTATTGCAATAGGGGAAAAGAGACCTCAGTATAAAACTGAGCTCAGTTCCCAATACAGCATGAACAAGTGGGGATTTATAGCCTAGGAGCAGGGTGGGCATCAGTGGGTGGAAAATTACTAAGAGGAAACATCAGGGCTAATGGGGGATCCTGGCTAAAATAACTTGACAGGATTCTTGCTGAAGGCAGACCAATCCACCCTTTTAATTTTAGTCTTTGCTCTAAAATTGGATATGTGTCCTTTTCTGATGTATCCCTAGTAATCTCTTGGTTAGATGAAGCACATCTTCTACAAGATTCCTTAGGAAGGGCTTGTGTGGACAGTATTCCCTGAGTTCTTGCACATTCAAGACTTTTTTTCCTATAACCTTGATATTTGAAGAACAGTTTTGGCTGCGTGTAAAATCCTTGGCTTTCACTTTTAAAAAAATCAGCTTTATTGAGGTATAATTTATGTAAAAACGCACCAATTTTTGGAGTATGATTTGAAAATTTTGGCAAATATAGGTGTGTAACCACCACCCTAATGAGGTAAAACAGGGGTGAGCAAACTACATCCCACAGGCCAAATCTGGCCTGCTGCCTGTTTTTAGAAATAAAGATTTCTTTGAATATAGCCACACCCATTCATTTATGTCTTCTGTGTGGCTGTTCTTGCACTTCAAAGGCAGAGTCGCATAGTTGCAACAGAGACTATACGGCCTGCAAAGCCTAAAATGTTTACTGTTTGGATCTTAACAGAAGTTTGCTGATCTCTGATACAGAACATTTCTTTCACCCACAAAGTTTTCTCGTGCCCCTTTGCAATTGATCTCCTTTCAACCCTGACTCCTAGCAACTGCAGATTGGCCTTCTGACACTATGGTTTTGACTTTTCAGGAATTTAATATTAGATGGACTCATATAGTGTAAAATCTCCTGGCTTCTTTCGCTGAGATTAGTGCTCTTGAGATTTGTTCATGTTGTTGGGTATATCAATAGTTTGCTCCTTTTTAATTGTTAACTTGCACTTTCTTTCCTTGAATTTCTTGAAAACGCTGCTGCTTCATTCTTGCTTTGCTTTGAACGTTGCTCTTAAGAAAGCTAATGGTTGCCTTTTTTTAACCCTTATTAGATAATTTGATTTTTTTGGCCTTGAGACTTGACATTTTTTCCCTTGTTTTAGTCTGATAGTTTTCTGTTTTTTTATTTTTGGCCATGCCTCACGGCTTGTGGGATCTTAGTTCCCCGATCAGGGATCGAACCCAGGTCCCCTGCAGTGAAAGCGCCAAGTCCTAACCACTGGACCCCCCCGCCCAGCTGAAATGTTTTGATTTGCATATTGGTTTCTTTTTTTTTTTTAAGTTTATTCCCTTTCTCACAGTGTTCTTTTTTTAAAAAAAATAATTAACTAATTAATTTATTTATTTTTGACTGCGTTGGGTCTTCGTTGCTGTGCGCGGGCTTTCTCTAGTTGCAGCGAGCAGGGGCTACTCTTCGTTGTGGTGCGCGGGCTTCTCACTGCGGTGGCTTCTCGTTGCGGAGCACAGGCTCTTGGGGGTGCGGACTTTGGTAGTTGTGGCGCGCGTAGGCTTCAGTAGCTGTGGCTTGTGGGCTTCAGAAGTTGTGGCTCGCAGGCTCTAAAGCGCAGGCTCAGTAGTTGTGGCGCACAGGTTTAGTTGCTCTGCGGCGTGTGGGATCTTCCCGGACCAGAGCTGGAACCTGTGTCTCCTGCGTTGGCAGGTGGATTCTTTTTTTTTTTTTTAACGGTCATTTTGCTTGAATCTCTAGCCTACAAAGGTAGTTCACGTTTTTTTTTCTTTTTTCCTTTAACATCTTTATTGGAGTATAATTGCTTTACAATGTTGTGTTAGTTGCTGCTGTATAACAAAGTGAATCAGCTATATGTATACATATATCCCCATATTCCCTCCCTCTTGCGTCTCCCTTCCACCCTCCCTATCCCACCCGTCTAGGTGGTCACAAAGCACTGAGCTGATCTCCCTGTGCTATGCAGCTGCTTCCCACTAGCTAATCTATTTTACATTTGGTAGTGTCTATATGTCAGTGTTACTCTCTCACTTCGTTCCAGTTTACCCTTCCCACCCCTGATGTGTCCTCAAGTCCATTCTCTACATCTGTGTCTTTATTCCTGTCGGCACGTGGATTTCTAACCACTGTGCCACCAGGAAGCCCCGCGTATTGTTTTCTTTTTACACTTTTTATAGTAGCTTTGACTGGAGTTTTTGTTTGTTTGTTTGTTTTTCTTTTTCCTATTTTTAGGCATTTTGTGGACACAGTTCAAGAGCACTTCTGTCAGTATAGTGACTTGCAGTTTCTTTAATGGATATTGATATTGTTAATAGTGGTGAGAAAAGGGGGGGAGTTGGCATATCTTGTTGCTCTTCTGTTTCTGTAGGATCCTTAATTTTCTTCCTTCTTTCTCTTCATTTCCATATCAAGAGGCACCATCCTTTCCCTGCCTGTATGATTCTCCGCCAGAAGCAGTGCTTCTTGTGTTTGCCACCCCTGGTCCCACTAAATTTTTTTTAAAAAATAGCTTTTCTAAAGTACAGTTCCAGACCATATAATTCACTAATTTAGATTGTAAAATTCGGTGGTTTTGGATATATTTACAGATATGTGCAACTGCTACCATGGTCATCTAATATTTTCATCACCTCAAAAAGATACCCTGTTTTGCCCTCCTATTCCCCCAACCATAAGCAAGCACTAATCTATTTTCTTTCTCTATAGGTTTGCCTATTCCGGAAATTTCATTAAATAGAATCATACAATATGCAATCTTTTGTGACTGAGTTTTTTCACTTAGCATAATGTTTTCAAGGTTCATCTACATAATAGGATGAATGAATCAGTACTTCATTCTTTTTTATGACCTAATAATATTCCATTGTATGGATATATACCACATTTTGTTTATCTGTTCATCAGTTGATGGACATTTGGGTTGTTTCCACTTTTTGGGTATTATGAATAATGCTGCTGTGAACATTTGTGTACAAGTTTTTGTATAGTCATACGTTTTCACTTCTCTTGGGTATACACATATGAGTAGAATTGCTAGGTCCTATGGTAATTCTCTGTTTAACCATTTGAGGAACTGCCAGACTTTTTCAAAGTGGCTGCACCATTTTACATTCCTACTTGCAGTGCATAAGGGTCTGATTTCTTCACATTTTTGCAACACTTGTTATTATCTGACAGTTTGATGATAGCCATCCTAGTGGGTATGAAATGGTATCTCATTGTGGTTTTAATTTGCATTTCCCTGATGACTAATGATGTCCAGCATCTTTTTATGTGCTTATTGGCTATTTGTATATCTTCTTTGGAGAAATGTCTGTTCAGATCGTTTGCACATTTTAAAATTGAGTTATTTGTCCTTTTACATTGAAATGTAAGAATTCTTTATATATTCTAGATAAAAGTCCTTTTTCAGTTGTATGATTTACAAATTATTTTTCTCTCGTTCTGTGAGTTACCTTTTTCTTGATAATGTCCTTTGAAGCACAAAAATGTTTACTTTTGATGAAATCCAATTTATCCATTTTTTTCTCTTATTGCTCATGCTTTTGGTGTCATAGCTAAGGATCCACTTTCAAATCCAAGGTCATGAAGACTTACCCCAGTATTTTCTTCTATGATTTTTATTATTTTAGTTCTATGTTTAGATCTTTGGTCCATTTTGAGTTAATTTTTGTATTTGATATGAGGTAAAGATTGAACTTTATTCTTTCCATGTGGCTATCCAGTTGTCCCAGCACCATTTGTTGAAAAAGACTGTTCTTTCGCCATTGAATGGCATTGGGACCTTTGTTAACCTACTGATGGTTAAGTTCCTTCCTTGTAGCCAGTACGGTGAGCTTCTAAGTTCCAGACCTGTGTTCACTATTTTAGTACTTAGTGTTGTATTTTCTCTTTCTGGGAATAATTTTGTCTGTGCTTCATCTGCATTCCCTACTTCCTTCTACTTAGTCTTTTAAACTCCAGTCCCTACCTTTGCTTTCTATACCCACAGGCTTGCAGCAATAGCAGAAGCTTTGTTGGAATGTGTTGTTAATTTTTCTACTGATAAGTAATATGAAGTCTGGATATTCTCTATCTCCTAGTAATGTGAAGGCATGGGTCATGTGTGGTTTTGTTTATGCGCCTTCTTGATCTTAGGTTTAGGTGTTTTTTGAATGGATATGTGGAGAAATTCAGATTCTGGTGGCCACCATTACCCTCTAGAACCTGGAGGCTCCACAGTTGATGAATACATTAAATTCATTTGCATAAATATTTTAAACTTCTCATGATGCTTAAGTCTCATTTTAAAATAGCTGTGGCAACCTACTGAATGGGAGAAGATATTTGCAAATCATATATTTGATAAAGGGTTAATATCCCAAGTATATACAACTCAATAGCAAAAAAAAATCAAACAATCCCATTAAGTAAATGGGAAGAGGATCTAAATAGACATTTTTCCAAAGAAGACATACAGAATGCCAACAGGTACATGAAAAGATGCTCAACATCATTAATCATCAGGGAAATGCAAATCATAAACCACAATGAGGTACTGTCAGCTCATACCTGTTAAAATGGCTGTTCTCAAAAAGACAAGAAATAACAAGTGTTTACAAGATTATGAAGAAAAGGAACCCTGGTGCACTACTGGTGGGAATATAAATTGTTGCAGCCACTACAGAAAACTGTGTATGGAGGTTCCTCAGAAAATTAAAAATACAGCTACCATATGATCCAGCAATTCCATTTCTGCATATTTATCCAAAGAAATCAAAAACACTGATTTGAAAAGATATATGCACCCCCATGTTCATTGCAGTATCATTTACCATAGCTAAGATATGGAAACAACCTAAATGTCCACCATGGATGAATAGATATTGATGCTGTGATGTATATATACAATGGAGGATTATTCATCCATAAGAAAGAATGAAATCTTGTCATTTGTAGCATGGATGGACCTTGAGGCTATTATGCAAAAGGAAATAAGTCAGACAGAGAAAGACAAATACTGTATGATCTTACATGTGGAATCTAAAAAAATAAACAAATCAAGCTCTTAGATACAGAGAACAGATTAGTGGCTGCTAGAGGCAGGTGGGGTGCAAAATGGGTGAAAGTGGTCAAAAGATACAAACTTCTAGTTATAAAATGTCATGGGCATGTACAGTATGGTGACTGTAGTTAATGATACTGTGTTGCATATGTGAAGGTTACTGAGAGAGCACATCTTAAAAATTCTCAGCACAAGAAAAAAATTCTGTAACTGTATGGTAATAGATGTTAACTTATCGTGGTGACCATTTTCTAACATATACAAATATTGAATCATTATGTTGTATACCTGAAAGTAATATAATGTTGTATGTCAATTATACCTCAATTAAAAACAAAGAAATCTGAAAAATAAGTTGTTCTTAATGTAGCCAAATTAAGCAAAGCATGTTTTGATTAAAAAAATTTATTTCTGGATTGTTAAAGTCAAGTTGATACATTTAATCTTACAGATTTTAGAGCTGTAAGGACAAGAACTATGGTATTTTGTTTATTATCACCCTAAGTATGTAGCACTGTGTCTGGTATGTATTAGACAGACAGTAAACTTAGTGAGTTAATAAGGCCTTTATTGAATAATTACTGTGTGCATGGTTAATAAGGGTTATTGAAGTTTAACATATTATATTTAATCTTAAAGAATTGATAGTTGGGGGAGCAAATATATACAGTCAGCCTTCTACACCCATGGATTCTATCTCCATGGATTCAACCCACTGTGTATTGAAAATATTTGAAGAAAAAAAAAGTTCCGTAACATTTCAAAAAACAAAATTTGAATTTGCCACATTTGGCAACTATTTACATAGCATTTACATTGTATTAGGTGTTATAAGTAGTCTAACCATGATTTAAAGTATATGGGAGGAGATGCGTAGGTTATATGCAAAAACTATGCAATTTTATATAAGATACTTGAGCATCCACAAATTTTGGTATCTGCTGGGGTTCTGGAACCAACGCCCTATGGACACTGAGGGAAGACCATATTGACCTTGCTTTCCTTCTTGAAAAATTTGTTTCTCTTGGGGTCTGTAACAGTATATCTGCCTGATTTTCATCTACCTCTGTGTCTGCTCCTTGTCATAATCTTTGAAGGCTCTACTTCCTTTGCATTTCTCCTAAGTGTACACTTTTGTGTATTCTTACCTGGCCACTTTAGTTCACTTCCATTGCTTTAGTTGCCATCTTTACAACTAGTAATTTATATCTCTGTTGTAGGTTTTTCTCCTGCGCCCCAGATCCATTTGTCCAACTGACCGCTATATATCTCCATGTGTATGGTCCATAGCTCCTAACTGAATATATAACTTGTCCTTTTTCTCCTTAGCTCTGATCCTTGTCTAGGATTTCACACATCAGTATATGACATCAGCATTTCAACCATTACCGCCCTCCCACCTCCAAATCTAGTCAGTCAGGTATACATTACCTACTAAATATAACTCAGATCCTTCTACATTTCTTCATCCTTACTTTCATTATTAAAGACCGGGTTGTGATTACCTGAGCCACTGCAACAACTTTCAATTTTGCTCTCTTCCAATCTAGTCTCTACAGTGTAGCCAGAATAATTATTCTAAAATATGTCTGATCATGCCACTTCCAGCTTAAAATACTGCTTCATTCATTTCAGAAAATGGAATCATCAAGACAGATAAAGTATTTGAAGTAATGCTGGCCACAGACCGCTCTCACTATGCAAAATGTAACCCTTATATGGATTCTCCACAATCAATAGGTAAGCTTTGGATTTCTGAAAACGTCACAAATTTTACTCATTTACTCTGTAATCTTTGTAAGTAAAAATAGGCTGGGACCCAGATGTGTATCTAGTACCTTGCTAATTTGAGTTTTATGCCTTAGTAAATTTCATAATCCCAAACTTACCCAGTTTAATAAAATGATGTAGTATATGAAGTGTCTTTTCTATTTTCTTAAACGATACCTATAAGAATTCTGTAAAAATATACTTAAAACATACTTTAAATGAAAACTTACAGTTTATGCTATGTGCTGAGTTTTCTTTAGGGTCTTCAGTGTTGACTAAGGTTGGTTTTTGCATTAGCATCAATTTTAAAAGTCAGTATTAAAGGGAATGTGTAACTAAGTTATTACTGACTTCTCTGCTTCACTTGCCCTGAATTTTTTGGTTTGTGCTTGTTTTTAGAAAGCTCCATATTTAACTCCTTCTCCTGAAGCAGGTTTTGCTGAACTGCTGAGCCTTGGCAGTGGGCGCCTTTGAGGCTTAGAAGTGCCTCAGGATTCTGTGGGCCAGCTGCCGTGCTGCCTTCTTTTGAAGCACTTTAACAGTCAACAGAGAAGATCCTGGGGAGCTTCTGAACCCCGAAGGCACCTGCTACCACCGCTCAGTGAAAATTGCTTCAGACGCAGAAGCAGGTAAATAAGTTTTGAGAAAGCAACACTGAAAGAAAAAACTAAAAGCTAAAAATGGAGAAAAGATTGTTTTAATTAACATTAGTTGATAGTGTAAAGAGTAAATTGAAGTAGCTTATTAGTCTCTTAAGCTACTCTGATTGCCAGTTCTAGTTTTTTTTAAGGTGCCAAAAATATGAAGCAGTTTAATTTTGCAAGGATTTTGCATACTCTGTGGTATATGGAAGCTTATTTTCTTTTTATAAATCTAAAGAAAAAACATCATAAATTTATCAACTCAACTTAATGAAATTCCTCCTTAACTAACTATATGGGAGAAGAAATTTTTGGAAATAGTGGGACTGTTGTACTGAGCGTGCTGGCCTTTGGCATGATTATATTTTCTAATTTTAACTGTGCATGACAGTACTGTAAAGTACAAAGGAAAAGTTTTATTTCTTGAGATCATAAAAGTGAAAATAATTATTATGAAAAACAACTTATGGATGTTAGAAAAGGAATTACATGGAGTATTTCGTATGTTTTTACAGCTGAATGTATCAGTAGTTCTCTTCTTCTTTTGCAGGGTTCCAAGCAACAATCAGTGCTCCACACATGGTAAGTTAACTTTGGTCATTTGGGTACAAATGGATCACATTTTTCCTCTAAGAGTGCTTTCTTCAGTAAAAACGGTTTAAAGAACATTTTTAACTTTTAATTATATCAGTTTTATTATCTATGAATTATGTAAATTGGTAATGAATTAATAAGAATAATCTTATTCTTAATACAAGATGTGTAGAAGGAACTCTTTTTGGTAGAAACTCATTAAAGTTTTTGGTGGTTGTCATTAGTATCTAATCATGTAAAAATTGTATATAAAAAACTTGGATATAAAAGGTTATTTACTTAGAGGTGAGTTAATTAAGGGAGAGAATATTTTTAAAATATAATAGACATATTAAAGAAATCTCAAGTTGAATAATGTTTCATATTTTATTTGGATGATTCATTGGGGACTGGTCACATATAGCTGTTATGAAGCTGTATAACTCTGAGAAGGACCTGTTTTAAGTTACTTAGCACTTTTAATCTGTTGCGAATTTTCTTGGGTTTTAAATGTCAGTTATTTAAATCAGTACTCTGTGGTTTTTGGTGAAAAGAACAATAGCTTTTCTGATTCTCTGCAAGTATTTGGGGTTGGAGAAACTCTTATTTAAACTTAAAGCCTTCTTTATATTAAAATAAATTCTACACGTATATTCATAGTGAACTAATAATTTTACTAGAAGAAAAAATAGACAATGTATTTATAAATATTTAATAAAAATGACTTTTTAAACATAACAAAAGACCTAGAAGCCATTAAAAAACCTGATATATTCAATGTTTTGAAACATTAAAATCTTGGATTTCTGTAGATGGAAAATATAAACAAAATCAAAAGAGGAAAAACTGAGGGAAATATTTGAAATACATATGACAGTATAGGGCAAATCTCCATATACTTACATATATGGAATACATATATACACATGTGTATGTGTGTATCCTATATATTAAGAAATAAAATACTACTAAGCCCAAAAGGAAGTGGGTAAAGTACAAGAATGTAGTTCATAGAAAAAGAAATACAAATGACATTGGCATTTAAACAAATGAAAAGATGTCATCTTCACTTATATTTAGTGAATTGCAAATTAGCACTACAATAAAGTACCATTTTTCTCCTATCATCAGAAATTAAAAGTTTATTACTTTGTATTAGAAAAGGGAAACTGACAAATTATTTTTTTGGTTGGGAAAGTAAATTGATAGTGTTTTTGGAAGGCAATTTGGCAATAGCTAAAACATGTGAGATGAATATACCTTAGACTCTCCAGTTTTATTTCAAGTATTTATCCCGTAAAATATTTGCACAAGTACAAAATAACTGAGCATATTTATTGGCACATTATTTATAATAACAAAAAAGTAACAGTAATCACTAATAGTCCACTAATAGTGGATGGTTAATAAATTATAGTAGACCCATACAGTGAAATACTGTGAAGTGAAATGAATAAAGTTCTGTAAATACGAATATGGCAAGATCTTCAAGAAACATCATAAAAGTAGAGTGCAGAAGAGTATTTAGAGTTTTTCTTTTAGTTATGGAGTAGGAATGGTTTTTGTACGCATTACCTATTCAAAGAAATTAATGATTAACAAAAAAATTGTAGTCTTAAGATCCCTGAATACGGTTTGAAGTGCTACTTAAAAAGAAAAATTCATATAGAAGTATTCGTTTAATTATAAAAGTTATTTTAGAGAATTGGTACTCAACATGTTTGGGAAATTGCCTGGAGGGGTATTTTTCAGATAAATGGGAAGTACTGCATGAACTTTTTCTTTTCTCTGAAGTGTGGTGCTGAGTGTCCAGTTCACTACCAAATGAGACGTGGCACTAACTCCACGGCAGGTGGTGCATTTTTAAACAAAAATAATAGCTTTATTAAGATATAATTTATCCCTTTTTAGTATACAGTTCTGTGGTTTTTAGTCTGTTCAGAGTTGTACAAACATTACTACTATCTCAATTCAGGACATTTTCATCACCTCAGAAAGGACCCCTATACCTGTTTAGCAGTCAGTTCCCATCCCTCATTCTTCAGGTCCTGGCAACTACTAACCTGCTTTTTGTTTCTATGTCATTCTGGACATTTCACATAAATGGAATAATATAATATGTGGCCTTTTATGACTGCTTTTTATATTCTGTACAATATTTTCAAGGTTTATCTATGTTGTAGCATGCTTCAGTATTTCATTTCTTTTTATCGCCAAATAATATTACATATAATTACATATGATATTATTATTACAAATAATTATTACAAATAATTACATATAATATTATTACAAATAATATTACAATAATATTACAAATTACATATGTCGTATGTCATATGACATACGACATATGTCATACGTCATATGACATATGTCATATGACATACGACATGTCATATGTCATACGTCATATATATGTAATATGACATATGTAATATGTCATACGTCATATATATGTAATATGACATATTACATACAAATATTACATACAAATGTTACATACAAATATGATACTTGTTATTTTATTAATGGAAATTATTAAACTTTCAGGGGATACTGATCATTTAAAAATATCCGATAAAAGCTTCTTCCTGAGGGCTTCCCTGGTGGCGCAGCGGTTGCGCGTCCGCCTGCCGATGCAGGGGAACTGGGTTCGCGCCCCGGTCCGGGAGGATCCCACATGCCGCGGAGCAAAAAAAAAAAAAAAAAAGCTTCTTCCTGAAAAAAATTCACGAACTCTCTCTTATTAGAGACTCCATCCTTTGGGCGAAGCCTCTTGTCTAAGAACAATAGCTTTGACTAAATAAAATGCCCCCAGTAGTTTCCTCAGTAAAAGTTAATCCAGTGTGTCTCATAGAAACCTCATTAACTAACACTTTCTTGTTCCACTGGTTGATGTTCATAACGATGATTCAGAGGTCGTATTCCACTGTATCATTTTGAAGCATCAAAGAAAGATAAGGTTAGTCAGATATTTTTTAAATTTTTGAAACAATCTCATGGGAAAGTTGCAAGTACACTGTCAGGAACCTTTCTTTACTCCTTTTGAGAGTAAGTTGCTGAAATGATGCCCCATCACTCTTGAATACTTCGGGGTGTAGTTTATTTCCTACAAAGGACATTCTGCTATACAACCACAACATAACCATCAAAACCAGGACATGAACATTGACACATTACTACCATCTAATCTTCAAACTCCTTTTCACTTTTTCCAGTTGTCCCTATGATGTCCTTGATAGCAGAAGGGTCCAGTGCTGAATCACTGCT
Source organism: Physeter macrocephalus (assembly GCF_002837175.3). Classification (NCBI taxonomy): domain Eukaryota; kingdom Metazoa; phylum Chordata; class Mammalia; order Artiodactyla; family Physeteridae; genus Physeter; species Physeter macrocephalus. The sequence continues at coordinate 16,151,759 of NC_041223.1, read as the reverse complement.
CTTTTAGTCTCCTTCGATCTGAACCAGATCCTCAGCCTTTGTTTGTCTTTCATGGCCTTGACTCTTTTGAAGAAGTCAGGCCAGTTATTTTGTTGATGTCCTTCAGGTTGGGTTGTCTAGCGTTTCCTCATGATTCCATTCAGGTTATGCCTCTTCGGTGGGAAGATCACAGAAGTGATGCTGGGTTTTCATTACATGGTATCACAGTACAGTTTTGATTTGACCCATCACTGATGCTGTTCACTTGATTAAGGTGGTGTCTGCCAGCCTTCTCTGCTGTAGAGTTACTGTTTTTGGCTTTTGTAATTAATAATTATTTTGTGAGGGGGTACTTTGAGATTATGTGTCTTTTCCCTATTTATTTGTTTATTTATATCAGTATGCATGGTTTCCTGTCTTTTCCCTTTCCATATTTAACTTCTAACAGTGAAAAGCATGGTTCCTTTTTCCTTGATATATTTATTTATTTGATCAATTCGACTGTATATAGCCAATTTCTCGCTGCTGTCACTTTCTCCCCCCACCCTTCTCATACCACCCCATCCTCCATCAGTTATGTCTGACACCTGGCACTGGTCCACTGTGTTGTGCAAAAATCCTCCTCGTCTAGCTTGGATTCTGACTCCTGTTTGGATCTGCTTCCCTATGTGAACACAGATGCCCTCCTCATCCTGCTTGGGCTCTGACACTTCTAACTGGACACTGCAGCTACTCTCTCTGCCACCTGGGTATGGGCAACTACCTCACTCAGCCCAATGTAATGGCTTTAGGATCGACTTGTTCAGAAAGGGAATGGATGGGACAGGATACCAGGAAAAAAGGGAAAGGAGGGTAGTAACCAGATTTTTTTGATTAACCAAGTCATTTTGTTCTCTAAGCAAGCAAAAGATGGAAGCCACTGATTATTTGACAGTTATATGCAAGATTTCCTAAGAGAGAGTTTTTCCAAAAATATACTAAATGGAAGTAAAAGATCAAGTTAACTGTTAATTTTACCTTTACAAATAACTTTGAAGTACCTTAAAGAATAGCAGCATCAGGTCATTGAGCTGTAATGGTTGAATTTTCATTAATGTGAATATTATACCTTTTGTTCGTAAATCCGTTAGAATTTATAAAGTACTTTCATACTTCATCACTTTTGTTCACAGTGGTACTGCTATGGAGAAGGCAGAATAGGAACAACTTTTTTCTCTCCATTTTAATGATGTGGAAACTGAGGAACAGTCAGCTAAAAATAATTTCCAAAGTCCAGGGGTAATAAATGCAGAACCAGTAGAATCCAGTACTTTGAACACTTAATCCAGGGTTCTTTTTCCTAGTACTAGTGGTTTCCATTCATTAGGCAAGAAGCTCTTTGCAAAAGAATCTATATGAAAAATTGAAAATTTTAGTTATTTCTCTGTTACCTTTTTACCAAACACACCAACCACCAGTCTACATTTGTGTGTTACTCCTAAAGGGGTTCTGTGGAACCTTTATGACTTTCTGGAACATGGTTTGGAAATCCTTGGATTATATGAGGCTACATCTATTAATGGCCTTCTCCCCTTTTTATGTTAATTGTGAGAAAAGATAGCCTTAACATCTTTTCTTTTTAACTTTTCAATATGGAAAATTTTCAACACCACACATGCAAATAGAATAATGTAATGAACCCTCAAGTAGCCATCACCCAACTTCAGTAATTACCAAAAATTTGCTAATCTTGTCTTATATAATTGTTTCTCCTTTGCTGAAATATTTTAAAGCAATCCCAAACCTAATATTATTTTACCCCTAAATAGTATAAATCTGAAAGACTTAAAAGCACAACTACAGGGCGCCATGACCGCTGAGCCTGTGGGTCCGGAGCCTGTGCTCTGCAACGGGAGAGGCCACAACAGTGAGAGGCCCGCGTACCACATAAAAAAAAAAAAAAAAAAAGCACAACTACAGTACCATATCATGACTAACAATGTTCCTTAGTATTATCTTATATTTAGTCCATGTTCAAACTTGGCCAGGTGTTTCAAAAAATTCTTTTACAGTTGAATTTGTTTAAATCAGGATCCAAACAAGAGCCTTACATTGTACCTTTTTAGTCTTTTTTAGTCTTTTTAGTCTCTTTTAATTTTAACAGTCCCCCTTTTTAAAATGCCATTTATTAATTGACAAAATTTGTTCTTTTATCCTATAGAATTTCCCATATTCTGAACTTGGTTAAATGTTTCCTAGTGGTGTTTAACTTGTTCCTTTTTTTTTCTTTTCAAGAAAACTCCTTAATGGTTCTTCTGTTCATCACATCAGGAGGTACATAAATGTCTGATTCTCCACTTTTAGTGATTGGAATAAATAGTATTTTCAAAAAATTTTTATTAAATTATAATATACACACAATAAAGTGCACACATCTTAAGTGTACAGCTTGATGAATGTTTACGTGTGTACATATAGGTAACCACTACCCAGATCAAGATACAGAACATTTCCTGCACCCCAAAAGGCCCCCTCAGTCAGAAAGACCTCTTTTCCTAGTCAACCTCTATCCTCAAGGTAACCAGTATTCTAGCTTTTATCACCTAAGTTAGTTTTCCAGAATAGGGAGTTTCCATTCTATCCTCCATTTTGAATGTTACCTGTTTCTGATGATTAAAAAAAATTTTTTTTTAAATTTTGGCATAATTTCAGACTTACAGAAATGTTCTAAGAATAGTACAAGTGATTCCCGTATACTTTTTACCCATATTCACCAAATGTTATCATTTTACTTCATTTGCTTTATCATTTATTCTCTCTCTCCTCCCTCTCTCCCTTCCCCCATATATATATATATATATATATATATATATATTTCCTTTTTTATGAACTCTTTAGGAGTAATTTGTAGGCAGAATACTCTTTACCTTTAAAAATAGGACATTCACTTAAATAACCATAGTGCAGTTGTCCAAATCAGGAAATTAACATTGATTAAACACTTAGCCAATTTACAGACCTTATTTAGATTTCATCAGTTGTTCTAGTAATGTCCTTCATAGGAAAAGAAAGTTGCAGATCAGGAGTTTCATTCAATTGCCTTGTCTTTTTAATCTGGAACAGTCCCTCAGTCTTTTCTTTTATGGTCTTGAAAATGTTTATGAACGTTATAGGCCAGTTATTTTATAGAATGACTCTCAATTTAGGTTTGTCTGATGTTTCTTCTTGATTAAATATGAGTTATGCATTTCTGCCTGGAATATCCCAGATGTGATGTATTTTAGCAGATGTCATGTGATGTCAGAGTGTCCCATTATTGGTGATACTAACTTTAATCATCTGAGGTCGTGTCAATCAGGTTTCTCCACCAAGAAACTTCCGAACTCCATTGTAAAGTTACTACTTTTCCCTTTTGTAATTATTAAGTGTCTGGGGCAAACACTTTGAGAGTATGTAAATATCTTGTTACTCATCAAATGATAATACACTAGTTTTAGCGTCCATTTGTGATTTTTGCCTCAATCAGTTATTACTAAAATGGTTGCCAAATGGCAATTTTCTAAGTTTATCATTTCATCTATATTTAAAAACAGTTGAGAACAGTTTCTCCTTATTCTCCATTTATGTATGTACAGAAGGATGTATTTACTTACTGTCACTATGGATTCATGGATATGTATTTTCATCAACCAAGATCTGATAGTGAATGTGCTTATTGCTACTGGATCTGATGGTTTTTAATAATGAATATACCAGGCATTTAAGGACAGCTTTTGAGATAACATTTATTAATTCTAACCTCATATTTTGGAAAAGCACTAAAATGTAAGTTTATAAAGAGGATGGAGTAGAGAAGGCTTTATTTCTTGGTTTGGTCCAAAGCATAACCAACATGATTTTATTTGATTTGTCATTTATATATACTGTAAACATAAAAATGTATATCGTTTGGCCCCCTTAATTCCACTTGTAGGAATTTGTCCTATAGATATACTTTATAAGATTATTAAAAAGGTTATTACATTGTCTTACAGGTACACCTTTTAAGATTATTTTCTCTCTTTTGTTATAGAAGATTGAGGCTAACTTAAATATCTCTCATCAGGTATATTTATTACTACAATACATTCATACAAAAACATACTCTTCAGCCTTAAAAAAGAGTGAACACACTGTTTAAATAGTGATAAGGAAGCTCCTTCAAGATATAATAAATTTATAAATGCATATGTATTTGCTTATATATGCATAAAGTGAATATGTTGGGAAGAAATCACTAGAAACTGGTAACATTGGTTGCCTTTAGGGAGTGAGACTGTTTGGGGACAGGGGTGAGATGCAGACTTTTCACTGTGAATCTTTTTGTAGCTTTTGACTTTGAATTAATTAAATTTAAAAAATTTGCACACTGGAGATCTAAAATTACTGAACACTTTATCTAAAACACAAGAATTTTAATCAAACAAGAATATTCTTATACGTAATTCCTGTGTAGATATAAGTATATAATATGTTATGTTTTCATTGTTTTGGTAGATGACAATAGTAGAAAAATTGGTGACATGTTAGCAACTTTATTTGTATGCCATGGTATATATACTTTATAGAGTCTTGAAAAAAAAATGAATACTTGCTTTGTTTTCTTTTGGCAGCATGCATATGCACTAGAACTTCTATTTGATCAATTGCATGAAGGAGCTAAAGCTCTTGATGTAGGATCTGGAAGTGGAATCCTTACTGCATGTTTTGCACGTATGGTAAGAGCTTAATTTACCATTCTGGCCCCAACAGAAGCATATTATATGATTTGGCTGTGTATTTTTTTCATTAGCAGTTTTCGAAGGTTTTCTATGTTCCTTTTTAAATTCTATTAAGATAGTATTTAGAATATGTATCACCTAGGATTTCTTTTTGTTGCTGTTGAAGTGACAGAACATTCAGTCAAAGTGGCAGAACTTGAAGGGAATTTATTTGGTTTATACAATGGAAAAGTCTAGAGGTATATCTGACTTCTTGTATGGCTGGATTCAGAAGAAGATCAGATGTTGTTACGGACAATGGGTTTCTCTCTGCTTCTTGGTTTGACTTTGCTTTCCTCCACACGTTGGCTTCATTTTCCGATATGCTCTTCTCTGTGATCACAAAGTGGCAACCAGTAGCTCCCAAACTTCAATCTTCCCAGTACTCTTCTGGCAGAACAAAATACAGCCTGATTTCCAAACACTCCTACAGGTTTATTGGGATTGAAGGAGAGCTTTTTTTACATTAAGAAAAATGCTCTTATAAAAATGCGTTGTTTGTTATACTTCAGACTTTATCATCAGAGGCTTATCTGGTAAATGACTATCCAGAGTATAAGTCTGGAGGCCCACTCAAGCACCTTGAAGTAAAGGTTTATCTGTGTTCAGGTAATCAAATCAGGTTGATTATGAAAAATCTTGTACCTATAGGCCAGCTTGGAAGGGTATGGTTTAGTTAAGTTAGGATTTATGGATCCTTTAGGACTAGAATCCATTTAATTTGCTATGCATATATAATTGGCAGACTAACGGAATGTAAGCTCCAGAGAGGTGGGAATTTTGTCTGATTTTTTTTCATTGATGTATCCTAAGCATCCAGAACAGTGCCAGGCACACAATAAGGATTCAGATATTTCTTTTCAGTTGTTTGACTTGTTCTGTACAAGTTAAACCCTCACTAATGGGATGTATCTAAATACTAGAAATGGTATTTAATTAATGACTTGTTCTCTATACTTGACATGTTTATGGTTTCAGAGGCATAATCATTTTTTATAATATCATTAGATTTCTGAGTTATCTTTTTGAAAATGATACTAATCAGTGTTTTTCACACATTTACCATGTGTTAGTCTGTGTTCTCAGTGCTTTTCCTGTATTCTCTTATTTACTCCTCACGTGATTTATGAGGTATGTACCCCCTTCCTCCTCATTTTTCAGTTGAGGAACCTGATTGATGGAATAACTTGTCAAGGTTATATAGTTGTAAGTAAGTGGTGAAACCTAGATGTGAACACAGGTGGTCTGACTTCAGAGTCTTTATTGTGTTAAATTTATTTTACAATTAATATTTATACTTGGGGCCTTATGTACTTTTATATTTCCCACATGTGGCATTAGAATCAGGTATAGAAATCCCTATAAAAAAATTTTTATGTAACATTTTAATATTTAAAGTCACACTTTTAAATGGAATTTAAATAAAAAATGGTTGCACTAAAAGTACCATTTAATATTGGTAGCTAAGTCCCACTTCAAGATCCTGGATTTAAAAATTAGAAATTGAAGAAAGCTATCATTTTTCTTAGTATTACAAGTTTTTGTAATTTATTCTAGCTTCTTAATTACTGAAATATCATTATTCATTTAAGGGTTATAGTTGAGAAAGTTGTATTTGCCAAATAGTTAATAATAAACTGAGTGTTTAACAGTCTAATTGGAGGCTTAAGCTGTTTATTTGTCCTGATTTCTCATTGCAGAATATGACTTTGGGTAAAGAAATACTTTAATGACGCTTTAGAAAAATAAACTTAGACCAGTGAACTGTTGAATTATTCTTTCACTTCCAGGTTGGACCTAGTGGAAAAGTCATAGGAATTGACCACATTAAAGAGCTAGTAGACGACTCAGTAAATAATGTCAGAAAGGATGATCCAATGCTTTTGTCTTCAGGAAGAGTGCAACTGGTTGGTAAGTATCAGAAAACTTAAAAAATTTCCTCTCTGGAGAATTTTTATTTTCAGAAAAATCCCATGCAAGCTAAATAATACTCAGAGCTAATTATTACATTTTTTTTTACATTCACTTTTAAGTACTAAGCAAGAAAAAGCAATTATGCTAAAATGTTACACTGGTTCTACCTTGACCATGGGTGACATGACTTAACTATTTCAGAAAATGCCATGTTGAGTTCTTTCTTCATTGCTTTTTAAGAAGTAGTATCAAAGTAACAAGTGTCGAATATAAAAAATTTAAACAGTGCAGAGATGTGTAAGATAAAGAAAGCCCCTCTTTTTCCTCCTGAAGTTTTTTAGACATATAAATGTACATATAAATAAACTGCACACAGGGGCTTCCCTGGTGGCGCAGTGGTTGCGCGTCCGCCTGCCGATGCAGGGGAACCGGGTTCGCGCCCCGGTCTGGGAGGATCCCACGTGCCGCGGAGCGGCCGGGCCCGTGAGCCATGGCCGCTGGGCCTGCGCGTCCGGATCCT
>NC_041223.1:16101179-16144392 GCF_002837175.3 Physeter macrocephalus | reverse complement strand
CCGCAGCGGGAGAGGCCGCAGCAGAGGGAGGCCCGCATACCACAAAAAAAAAAATAAATAAAAAAATAAACTGCACACACACATGGTTTTTAAATTGACTCATACTCTACATATTGTCCTTTAGGTTGCTTTTTTCCATTCAGCAGTATGCATGAACACATTTCCATGTGAGCACCTTTCATATTGTGAAAAATAACAGACATCAAAATATGCATAAAACATAAATGTGAAGCTTAACAAACACCTGTTTAATCACCACATTGATCAAGAAATGGAACATTATTGGGCTTCCCTGGTGGTGCAGTGGTTGAGAGTCCGCCTGCCGATGCAGGGGACACGGGTTCGTGCCCCGGTCTGGGAAGATCCCACATGCCACGGAGCGGCTGGGCCCGTGAGCCATGGCCGCTGAGCCTGCGCGTCCGGAGCCTGTGCTCCGCAACGGGAGAGGCCACAACAGTGAGAGGCCCGCGTACCGCAAAAAAAAAAAAAAAAAAAAAGAATAGTGCCTGGAAAGTTCTCTGCTTGCTTTTTCCTCATCATGACTACCTCCCTTTTCCCTAGCGGTGTTATTACTTTTATGCATTTACTACCTAATTGCATTTCCATAAATGATGTTTAATTTAATCTTGAACTTCAGCTAAATGGAGCCATACAGTATATATTCTTTGATGAATGACTTCCTTTATTCATTATTATGTCTGTAAGATTCATCCTTCTTTTTGCATATAGTTCATTTTTTTTTTTTTTTTTTTTTTTGTGGTATGCGGGCCTCCCTCCGTTGCGGCCTCTCCCGTTGCGGAGCACAGGCTCCGGACGCGCAGGCTCAGCGGCCATGGCTCACGGGCCCAGCCGCTCCGCGGCACGTGGGATCCTCCCAGACCGGGGCGCGAACCCGGTTCCCCTGCATCGGCAGGCGGACGCGCAAACACTGCGCCACCAGGGAAGCCCTGCATATAGTTCATTTTTATTGCTGTATAACATTCTATTGTAGGAACATTACCAGAATTTGTTTATTAATGCTACTGTAGGTGGATATTTTGGGTTGTTTCTGATTTGGAGATATATTCACAATGTACGTAAGTCCAGATGCTTATATACACTCATCATACAAGCATTCATTTCTGTAGGTGTGTTGTTACAGTTCATAGAGTGACCAAAGATACTGCAAAAACTGTTTTTTGAAGTGACTGAACCAACTTACATTCCCAACAGTAATATATCAGGGTTCCTATTGCTTCACATCTCTACCAGTACTTGGTATTATTAGATTTTTCTTTTTGCCCACTTAATGTATGGCAGTATCTCTGTGATTTTAATTTTGTATTTTCCTATTAATCAGTGAGGTTGAACACTATTTCATATGTTTGGCCATTTGGATTTCCTCTTTTGTGAAATGCCTATTCAAATATTGAGTTACTTATATTTTTCTTTGATTTGTAGGACTTCTGTAGACTAGCCCTGTGTCTAGTTGTACATATTATCAATCTCTTCTCCCACTCTGTGAGCTGCCTTTTCACTCTCATACTGTACTTTTTTGATAAATAGAAATTTTAATGTAGTCAGACTTACCAATTTTTTTCTAGTGCTTTTTGTATCCTGTTTAAGACACTCTGAAATCATGAAGATATGTCCTTATATTAGTTCTCAGAAGCACTGTCATTTTAACTTTTCACATTTAGACCTTTGATCTTTGTGACGTTCATTTTTGTGTATGTGTGAGGTAGGGGTCCAAGTATCTATTTTTTCTTTGAATATCCAGTTGTCCCAGCATCTTTATCTAAAAATCTATCATGGGCTTCCCTGGTGGCACAGTGGCTGAGAGTCCGCCTGCCCATGCAGAGGACACGGGTTCGTGCCCCAGTCCGGGAAGATCCCACATGTCGCGGAGCGGCTGGGCCCGTGAGCCACGGCTGCTGAGCCTGCGCGTCCGGAGCCTGTGCTCCGCAACGGGAGAGGCCACAACAGTGAGAGGCCCGCGTACCGCAAAAAAAAAAAAAAAAAAAAAAAAACACAACAACAACAAAAAAAAAAGCCAAGGACAGAATATTGAGTTGGGGCTTCCCTGGTGGCGCAGTGGTTGCGCGTCCGCCTGCCAATGTAGGGGAACCGGGTTCGTGCCCCGGTTTGGGAGGATCCCACATGCCGCGGAGCGGCTGGGCCCGTGAGCCATGGCCACTGAGCCTGCGCGTCCGGAGCCTGTGCTCCGCAACGGGAGAGGCCACAACAGTGTGAGGCCCGCATACCACACAAAAAAAAATAATAATAAAAAATAAATAAAATAAAAATAAAAATCTATCCTTTCCCTTCTTTAAATCTCCTATAATTCTTCACACTGGGTAGTTCTATCTGAACATATTTTTAAAGCATTTTTTTTTCTTTCAGTGGGGGATGGAAGAATGGGATATGCCGAAGAAGCCCCTTATGATGCCATTCATGTAGGAGCTGCAGCCCCAGTTGTGCCCCAGGCAGTGAGTTGGGTTTTTTTCTGTGTTTGTATGCTTTATTCAACTAAAGCTCTTAAAAATTTATAGGAAATGACTTCTATTGATGTTCAAAATATCATCTGTGTTACGTTGTGCTTTTTTTTTCTTTTTGGTTGATAATTATGCTCAACTTTTTTTAAATTGAAACGCTGTGCATTTTAGTTGCAGTTAGTAGGCAGTTTTTTTCATATGCAGACAGTTGTATAAATGACATGAAAATTGCTAAGCCCCAGCTCATGGCTGTCTTATTTAAAGCACTATTTGATTCGGCTAAGAACTAGTACACCAATAGAATTGGGACAGTCCCTCTGGAGTTCATGATCTGATAATCACTTGGTGTATTGATAAATACCAGAATGTGCAAGACTATGTTAGGTGCATGGGTTAGACCAGGAAGTATTTGTCCTACATTTATCCTCACAAACCTTATGATCTAGAAGAGCTGTGTCATACCTGTATCAGCGTATGATAGATATTGAAGGGAAAAGAAAATATGTACTGTAGGAGTTCAAGGGAGGGAGAGTATGTTGCATAGAATAGTCAAGGAGACTTCTTATAGGAATGGAATTTGAACTGAATCTTAAAGAATAGTAGGATTTGCATAGTTGCAGTGAGAGGGAAGGATATTCCAGTAGTATATATTACATAGTCAAGGAAATATTTAAGTACAAAATTGAGTTTTCGTTTTAGTAAGACTCTGACAAACTTATGTCAGCCCAAATATTCCTTGGCTTAGGTTTCTATTACATGTGATTTTTTCATAGTTCTTGACTAGATGGCAAGGGGCTAAAAGTGACACTGTCTCTTCTGCCCAGTCTCATCTACTCCCCAACCTGCAAGTGGTTTTTTTTGTGTGTTTACACAGTTATGAGAAGCTGAAAGTTAGGGGATTTGTTCTGGTTACTGACTTGTTATTCATTGGCTGAATGACCTTAGGAAAATCAGCTATTTTCTCTGGCCCTGTTATCTGTTTGAAAAAAAGACCAAACCAGTGGTTTTAACATATTTTAATTGAAGTATTAACATGATGTAGAAAGGTGTACAAGTCATAAATGAATAACTTAATGAATTTTCATGTATGAACACATGATCAGTAGGTTTTTTAACTTTTTAACTTTTTTTTTTTTTTTTTTAAATATTGGCAGCCTAGTAGGAACAACTAAAATCTGAAACAGAACTGTGTTTAAATGAAAGGTCTTGGGTGCAGGGCTCATCTTCCCCACTAAGACCTTAAGATGATCTCGAAAGGTATTTCTGGCTTTAGCTCAGAATAAATTTGAACATTTGTAGTAGCACTTGGAAGTGTTATTGGGGGGAGGGGGCTCTTTACATCTGATTAAATTTGAAGATAGGCATGCTGAAGGGGCTTTCCAGTTTTAAGAGAATAAAGATGTTTATGCCTCCTTTGGATATCACCCCAAAACAACTAGAAAAACAAGAAACGGAAACACGAACTCCATTTTCAGTTATCTAGGAGATTATACCTGCAATCCTGAACTCTGCAGTGTGTGAAGACAGAAAGCAGTTGGAGTAATAACTGACCTGGAAGGGTGAAGGCAGTTGAACCAAAGAGACTGCAGAGAGGGGTATCAATGCAGAAGCAGTTTGCTCTGCAGAACTCAGAAAAAGCTTAGAAATTGGAGGCATCAGGACCTTGGAAACCAGAGATAACGCTTTGGCCTGAAAAGAGGGGCAGCTACTTGAAATTCTTTATGAGGAACAGTTAGCCCTAAGCCCTAAGAAAATTTCTGAGAACTGAAAGACATGATTCTATAGTTTGAAAAGATCTTTTGAGTGCTTAGTACCATGAATAAAAAAAAAAAAAAGAGCCACAATATCACCATGAAATTTCAGAATGCTACAGATAAAGAGAATATTCCAAAAATTTCCAGAAAAACAAAATAGATAATCCATTTAAGAGTCAGTAATCAGAAAGGCATCAGATTATAGAAAAGCAACATTAGAATGAACAAGTCAGAGGCAGACCATCACAATTCTGAATCGAAAATGATTTCCAATCTTGAATTCTATACCCACACGTCACTAAATACATAGAATAAAGATAATTTTAGATTTGCCAATCTCAATCTCTGTCTTTAAAAATATTCCACATACTGTTTCACAGAATACTTCTGGAGGAATTGCTTTAATTATATCATCAAAAAATGACAGAGTAGAGAGAGAGTAGGAAAAAACGAAAAGAAGCAGCCATGGTATCTAGGAAGGTAGGACATCTTGTTCAAGAGAGAGGTGGTAAGAGTTCCCAGGATTCCAGGATTATTGCAAAGGAAGTCCCAGTATGAACGCTATGCAGCAGGCCTGGAGAATAACCAGTCCAGATTTAGAGCAGAGGAGGGAAGGTACTAGAAGCGAGCCTACCAAAAAAGAAAAAAGAGCAGTTAAAAAAAAAAAAAAAAAAAAAGGAAGGCACTAATTAGATAGATTTGACTGCGAGAAAATTTCATTAAGAAGCTGGGAGGGTACCAAGATTTTGAAACAGTTACAAAGAAAATTAAGGGAATGAAAAAAGAAAAACCTTCAGTTTTTAACTGCAGGGAAAACAGCTGTTACATAAGAAAGGAAACAATCATTGGGTACCTCTTGGCTCAGCTGCAAATTACATTTACACAGTCATAACTGAAAATGGTTTTAATAAAAAATTATGATATTGGTTGGATTGGGGGAAAGGAGCAGAATACAGTTGGCCCTCTGTATCTGAGGGTTCCACATTCAAGGATTCAACCAATCATGGATCGAAAATACTCAGAAAAAAAAAATTCCAGAAAGTTCCAAAAAGCAAAACTTGAATTTGTCACACCTGGTAACTATTTACATGGTATTTGCATTGTATTAGGTATAATAAGTAATCTAGAGATGATTTAAAGTATATGGGATATACAGGTTATATGCAAATATTATACCATTTTATATAAGGAACTTGAGTATCTGCGGATTTTGGTATCAGAGGTAAGGTCCTGGAACCAATCCCCCTTGGATACCGAGGGACAGCTGTTTATGTATGAGAGCTTAGTCCTCATCTAGCGCATAATTTGAAATAAAAAAGGAAATATTATACAGCATGGTAACTATAGTTACTAATACTATACCATATAATTGAAAGTTGCTAAGAGAGTAAACCTTAAAAGTTCTCATCACAAGAAAAAGGAATTGTAACTGTGTGATAATGGATGTTAATTAGACTCACTGTGGTGATCATTTCACATTATATACATTTATCAAATCTTTATGTTGTACACCTAAAACTAATACAATATTTATCTGCCAATTATATTTCGGTTAAAAAAATAAAAGACATGCTTTAGAAGTAAGCACTACAAAAGAAGACAGCTAAAAGGATTTAAAATGAGTGGATTTAGGGAGCAAGATTGGAGTAGTGGGAAGAAGTCTGCTATTTTTTCATTAAAAACCTTGACATTTAGAAAAATTAGAAGGGAAAAAAAACTAAGGTAGACTTGCTGACAACAAAAATTTTATTTAAGGACACCCTTCCTTGGGATAATACTATCCAAAGTAAGGTTTCTTCCTTACTGTTTTTGATCAGTGGTCATCTGTCAGGCTACATTCAAATTGTGACATACGACTTAAAAATTTTCTGACTAGAGGGGCTTTCACTGAGTAGTTTTGGTTCTTCATTGACAGGGCGTCCTCGTTCTAATGCTGCAGAGACTCCAGCCCTACCTTCCTTCGTCATGTCATGGTGCCAGTAATCCTAAGTTTAGTCATAAAACCAAGGTTCCCTTATTTTTGGTTCAGTGATGCCTTAAATTCTTAGGTAGGATAGGGATTCCTTGCTGATTTTCTACGCTTCCCCTCCTCCCCTCCAAACTATAAAGATTCAAAATAGGCATACAGGAATTGAAATTTCCTCTTTTGCCTTTGGCCTTCCCAAGAGGATAGTCCTACATTATGTGGTTCAACTCAAACATTCTGAGCATTGCAGTTGTACCAGGTACTGTGTTAGATGCTAAGGGCACAAAGATGAATAAGACACAGTCCCTGTCGTCAGAGCATTTGTACTGTAGTAGGGAAGGTCGGTAGGTAAATGAGTGAGTGGGTAATTGAGTAACAAGTTAAACAATGGAAGTACGTATGTACTAAATAGAGTACATTTCTGCTTTCTGCCCATGGACACTGAAAGTTGTGTAGAGTGATGTAAAATGACTATTAACATAAAATCTATAGCTTGGTGTGTATGTGCTCTTCTTTTTCTTTTAGCTAATAGATCAGCTAAAGCCTGGTGGAAGATTGATATTGCCAGTTGGTCCTGCAGGTGGAAACCAGATGCTGGAGCAGTATGACAAGCTACAGGACGGCAGCGTCAAAATGAAGCCTCTGATGGGGGTGATATACGTGCCTTTAACAGACAAAGAAAAGCAGTGGTCCAGGTGGAAGTGATTTTATCTTCTGCTCTTTCTTCTTCCACACATGCAAGGTGAAAGGGTGTGGATTTTAAGAGATTAGACTACAAGAGCCGCTTTTTTGGTTGTCACCTTTATGCTGCTCCATTTTAACATCAGAAATTCACTACATTAAAAATGTAGAAAAATTTTGCATGCTCTGTCCTTTTGATTTAACTCATCTTTGGGAAAGGGGGGTGAGACTTGGTTGGCACAAAGGTGTTTTTCTTTTTAAAGAGGCTTTCAGCCACACTCTCTAAGATTATTTTAGTATCAGCCACTCTGTTTCTATATTTGCAACTCGTTTTTATAGCTGCTGTATGGTCATGGAAACAAAGGCTGTCATCTGAAGAGAAGGGGTCATCATTTCCTGCCCCAGTTCATCTCTATTATACCATTGTTGTAAAGAGAAAGAAGGGAAAAGATACTCTTGTCCCAGTTTTCGAAGGTGTCAGAATCCCGGAGAGGACATTCTCCCTCTCAGCTTGATTTCTCTCTTTCAATCAGGTTCATAGATGTCTGACAACCTGTGCCTGTTTTACATTCCACTCTTGTTTCAGAACCACTATAAGGAAGAAACTCACCATTTTATAGAACAGGCTGGCCAGTTTTTAAGCTACTCTAAGTTCCCGGGGAGGGGAGGGGATTCTGTAAGTGCCCAGGTCTCACACACCTTCCCAAAGGGCCAACAGCATGCAGCATAATCTTCATCATGGTGCCAGTAATCCTAAGTTTAGTCATAAAACCAAGGTTCCCTTATTTTTGGTTCAGTGATGCCTTAAATTCTTAGGTAGGATAGGGATTCCTTGCTGATTTTCTACGCTTCCCCTCCTCCCCTCCAAACTATAAAGATTCAAAATAGGCATACAGGAATTGAAATTTCCTCTTTTGCCTTTGGCCTTCCCAAGAGGATAGTCCTACATTATGTGGTTCAACTCAAACATTCTGAGCATTGCAGTTGTACCAGGTACTGTGTTAGATGCTAAGGGCACAAAGATGAATAAGACACAGTCCCTGTCGTCAGAGCATTTGTACTGTAGTAGGGAAGGTCGGTAGGTAAATGAGTGAGTGGGTAATTGAGTAACAAGTTAAACAATGGAAGTACGTATGTACTAAATAGAGTACATTTCTGCTTTCTGCCCATGGACACTGAAAGTTGTGTAGAGTGATGTAAAATGACTATTAACATAAAATCTATAGCTTGGTGTGTATGTGCTCTTCTTTTTCTTTTAGCTAATAGATCAGCTAAAGCCTGGTGGAAGATTGATATTGCCAGTTGGTCCTGCAGGTGGAAACCAGATGCTGGAGCAGTATGACAAGCTACAGGACGGCAGCGTCAAAATGAAGCCTCTGATGGGGGTGATATACGTGCCTTTAACAGACAAAGAAAAGCAGTGGTCCAGGTGGAAGTGATTTTATCTTCTGCTCTTTCTTCTTCCACACATGCAAGGTGAAAGGGTGTGGATTTTAAGAGATTAGACTACAAGAGCCGCTTTTTTGGTTGTCACCTTTATGCTGCTCCATTTTAACATCAGAAATTCACTACATTAAAAATGTAGAAAAATTTTGCATGGTCTGTCCTTTTGATTTAACTCATCTTTGGGAAAGGGGGGTGAGACTTGGTTGGCACAAAGGTGTTTTTCTTTTTAAAGAGGCTTTCAGCCACACTCTCTAAGATTATTTTAGTATCAGCCACTCTGTTTCTATATTTGCAACTCGTTTTTATAGCTGCTGTATGGTCATGGAAACAAAGGCTGTCATCTGAAGAGAAGGGGTCATCATTTCCTGCCCCAGTTCATCTCTATTATACCATTGTTGTAAAGAGAAAGAAGGGAAAAGATACTCTTGTCCCAGTTTTCGAAGGTGTCAGAATCCCGGAGAGGACATTCTCCCTCTCAGCTTGATTTCTCTCTTTCAATCAGGTTCATAGATGTCTGACAACCTGTGCCTGTTTTACATTCCACTCTTGTTTCAGAACCACTATAAGGAAGAAACTCACCATTTTATAGAACAGGCTGGCCAGTTTTTAAGCTACTCTAAGTTCCCGGGGAGGGGAGGGGATTCTGTAAGTGCCCAGGTCTCACACACCTTCCCAAAGGGCCAACAGCATGCAGCAGTACAGCATGGCTCATTTTAACACCCACTTTTGTTTCTATGTCTCAGCATAATCTGGATATTTCGTTTGAAGCCAAGATTTCTCTTTTTCCTCTCTTCCTTCTTTCCCTTCCCACTCCCTCCAGTGGGAGGGAGTGAGATCAGTAAGTAAGAGTGACATTAGCCAAGACTACTTGAAATTAATGCCAAAATAAGAAAGGCGTTACTGCTTCCTTGTTTTAGAACCTACTTTTATTTGACAGAGGTACTTATTTTAAGATGATTTCTTAATAAGTAAACTGGTGATTATAGGTTTAATAGACCTCTCAGTTTTGTTTTCTGGAAAGAGGAAAGGCACCTTTTGAATGAATGGTAATGGCAAAAATGGTAATGAATCTAACTCAGTTTATTCAAAACTGAGTTTTACTTTTGACTAATTTTGATTGGCCATTTCTGGGGTACCTTACTAGGAATTGCATTTTAGTTCTTCACCTAACGTAGTTATAGCTATTTTCTTTGAATTCTAACTGGAGCACAGCCACTTCTTTAAAAAAAAAAAAGTTTTAAAAAGCTATCAGTCTTGTCAATTAGAATCAGATATAGTTACGAAGTTCATTTTGCTTCTAGTGTGGTTATATAACTACATAATTGTATGATTGCTGCTGTATAAAAAGGGCAAACATATCACTGAAATTACTGAAATGTGGTATCAAGTAAGAGTTCAGATTTTCATTAATAAGTTTAAAATTTCTCCTTTTATACACATTATTAGTACCATAATTTAATGATGAAGGAATTACAAAAAGGATTTTGTTTTTATAACCAGAGGCGGATTTAGCTTGAAGCTAATGAAACTTAAGCTTCAGGGCCCTCACTTGCTTTGGGTCCTTCATGGCCTTATACCAAATTTTATATGCGTAGTCTTATTTTTAGTCTACCTTTTTTTTTTCCTTCATAAAGAGGTTTCCCCCTTACCCAATTATATAAGCTTCAGGCTTCCACACACCTGTATTTTACCCTTGATAAGACTAAACTATTTGTATTAAATTTAGAATAATTTTCTAATCTATGGACAATTGTTCAATCATTTACCAAATATTTAAATATATATATATACACTTGGTTTTCTTTTTGGCCTTCAACTTTTTAAAACATTGAGCAATTTTACATGTATGCATCATTGGAAACTTTTCTCTAGTTGTACTAGGAGGACTTTCTAATTTTTTCTATTGCAAATTTTCTGTTTGTTCAAACACATTTTCCTATATCCAAAGATGTAGTTCTACTTACAGAGATAATCAGTTACTTAGTTGTAAATCATGAAGTTTAAAGAATATAAAGGTAAAACAAAATCTGGAAACGAAATTGGAAAAAAACTGCCACATTAAAAAAAAAATTTGTACTGAAAGAAATTACTAGAAAATAGGATGTTTGAAAGGGTAAAACATCAACAGTTAACTTAAAATCTTAAGAGACCATAATCTGCTATTTCTGTTTGTGTTCATAAACTATCAGTCAAGGTCACAGGCAGGAAACAGAAAGTGTGCTCAGCTAGGATTTTGAAGTGATTTTAATGAAGGGACTATTCAAAGAAATATGGGAAAGGTTATGGGAACCAGTAAAGAATGTGACATACCCAGGGACCAGGGGTTCCCAGGGTGATAGTAGGAAGCTATTACCACTCTAGACCTAAAGGTAAGGAAACAATTTTACTAGAACCCACTGAGAGCAGGGACAGCAGAAGCGGGGGTGGGGTGTGGTCCCTGACAGGAGCTGTAGTGATAGAGGGAAGCAGCTACTCCCACATCTATGAATCACCTCAATTTTCTCTCCTCCCGCCCTCTTCTCTCTGCCAGGGCATCGTATGGGGCAGACTTAACTGGAAGTCAGAGAGGAAGAGGCCCTGTGCCAGATGTAGTCTGAAGTCAGCTCTCACCACCTCTTTCCTTCCCCTTTCCTCCCATGCAGCAAATACCTCTGCTTCTTTTTATTTTTAAAATATTTATTTATTTATTTATGGCTGCGTTGGGTCTTCGTTGCTGCGTGCGGGCTTTCTCCAGTTGCGGTGAGCGGGGGCTACTCTTCATTGCGGTGCGTGAGCTTCTCATTGTGGTGGCTTCTCTTGTTGCAGTGCACTGGCTCTAGGCACGAGGGCTTCAGTAGTTGGGGCATGTGGGCTCAGTAGTTGTGGCTCGCGGGCTCTAGAGCGCAGGCTCAGTAGTTGTGGTGCACGGGCTTAGCTGTTCTGCGGCATGTGGGATCTTCCCGGACCAGGGATCAAACCTGTGTTCCTGCATCGGCAGGCGGATTCTTAACCACTGCACCACCATGGAAGTCCCCCTCCGCTGCTTTTTAAATTTAGGTGTGGAATAGATTTGAGAGGACATCTAGTTTTTGTGTGCCCTATTTCTATCCCCGTCAGGCTAATCTATGCTTAAACTGTCCTAGACAGGAAAAAAAAGAAAAAAGCCTTTATTTTAAATTGCCTTTGGAAAAGCAACATCTAATACTTTTCTTTGGCAATTTGTTCTGTTGTTAAATATGTTAAATATTTTTCAGTGTGAGGACCTTCTTAATACATCATTAATTCAACAGGTGTGTGCGTGCCCACTGTGTAGGCACTGCTTTAGGGCCAGGAATACACAGCTGTGAATTTGAAACTGACCATTCTCGTGGAACTTACAGTCAAGTAGAGGATCCAAAAAGAATCCAAAGACAAGACAAACAGGCAGTTAGAGTGTGGTGTGTTGACTCTGCCTTGAGGGCGGTAGGGAGAGATTGTTTAAGCCAGGCAGTGAAGCAATCAGAATTCCATTTCAGAAAGATGATTCTGGCAGTGGGGTAGAGAGTAGACTGGAAAGGGACAAAACTAGGGTCAGAAATAGGAGGTACCTGTAGCAAGTCAGGGGTACAGTGATGGTGGTCTGAATTAAGGCAGTGGTGGTAAGGATAGAATGTGGTTATAAAGCGTTGCCTACATTTTCTCATCTCACATGGGAATTATGTAAAAAGCTCCCTAGTCCGTTTCTTGCCAGGCTAGATGATTTCTGTCCTTTCAGAATTTCTTCAGGATTAATTCAAGAACTCATCCTAGTGCTTTCTTACGAACATTCTCTTGTTTCTCACCAGCTTTCCATCCTTCTCTAACTGAGGCATCCAGAGCTAGTTGGAGTGCTCTGTGAGAGTGAGATCCAGTCTTTTCTCGGAAGGTGTGATAGAAACTAGATGGAAAAAAAAAAGAGAGAGAACTTAGCGGGCATGCTGAATTCTAGTGCCAAATAAAGCCCAAAACTTAAATGTAGACTTTTGTCCCCTTATACTTGGAAAAATGTTCCTTGCAATTTTGGTGGATTAATAAAAGGGGAGAGAATGTCAGAGAGATAGGCTATATACTTAGAATCTGTGGTATTATGTTCAAGACTATGGATATGTAATAGTTGCTTTGTAAACTTAATGATTTTTAAATTTGTATTTTATTTTATACAAGTATATTTATTTTATATATCTAGAAATCAACATTTTGTTAATCTTCTGGTAAGTTTTATTTTATTTTTGTTTTTAATAGCCACAAGAGTCAAAGGCATAAGGCCATCTCTGGTTTGTGAAACTGAGGAATGTTTCAGGGTTCTCATTCCATAAGTACTTTGTCTATTGATGTCTTCTTAAAGTGCCATGTACACATGGAAAAAATGTTAAGAATTGACTGGCATTTCTAGGATTGACAGTTCAGGCCCTAGGATATCCAGCCGATCCTGTGTTCCATATTGTTCTATACTGTCCCTTTTTAATTTCTTTACATTTGTTACAGCATTATGATATATTTTGCATCCTTAAAGGCAGGAATATATTCTGTTGCTTTTGGAATTCTTTTTATGTCTCTCATAATGCTTTGTACAAAGTTAATTGTACAAAGCTTTTATTACCTCAGAAAGCCCATTAATTAGAAAATGTTCATGGATTTTGATTGTTATTTCCTGGTAGTACATATTTTCAGTCGTTCTTGATAAAGAATATATAATACTAAATGTTAGTAACTTAGAGTTATTAACCTAATAATTAAATTATGTATAATTACTTATTATACAATAAAGTAACAAATATATACAGTTATTAATCTAATGAAATATTAGCACATATATACAATTTTAAAGAGCCTTTTTAGAAATTTAGGAGGTACTCTTTTTTATTGTAAATGATCTATGCATGTAAGTCAGATAAAGAAAAATATGGTTATGTAGAATTTTAAATATTAGGAAAAATTAATAAGGTTAATGGATTTTGGAGTCTTAGGATGTGACAAGGTTATACTTGCCATGGCAGCAAATTTTTGGTTTTCCTTGGCACCCTAAATGTTACAAACTCAGGTCTGTAAACTTAATTTCTTTTCCTTTTTTTTGGTGGGGGGTGCTATAAATTGCCTTCTATTTGTTTTCAACAGTACTGTTCCTGACTACCAAAGTAATGTATATGCATTGTAAAAATAGGAAAAAAATACAAAGAATAAAAGTCACCCATAATCCTCTTATTAACATTTCGTAGATTTTTTTCTTCTTTTATCCATAGATGTATATAAATCTCTTTTGTAATCCTGAGATCATATGGTAGCATTATTTTTTAATCTCTTTTTATTTAATAAAATGTCATCAACATTGTCCCATATCATTAAACATTTTTTAACAATATCTTTTCCAGTTTTATTGAGATATAATTGACATATAGCATTGTATTATTTTTAGGTGTACAACATAGTGATTTGATAGATGTATATATTGCAAAATGATCACCACAATAAGTTTAGATCTTACATCCAAGTCTTTAATCCATTTTGAGTTAATTTTTTTGTGTGTGGTGTAAGGTAGGGGTCCAGCTTCATTCTTTTTCATGTGGCTCTCCAGTTTTCCCAACACCATTTATTGAAGAGACTGTTTCCCCATTGTATATTCTTGGCTCCTTAATGGACCATATATGCATGGGTTTATTTCTTTGTTCCATTGGTCTCTGTGTCTGTTTTTATGCCAAATATCATACTGTTTTGATTACTATAGCTTTGTAATATAGTTGGAAATCAGGAAGTGTGATGCCTCCAGTCTTGTTGTTCTTTCTAAAGTTTGCTTTGGCTATTTGGAGTCTCTTGTGGTTCTGTACAAGTTTTAGGATTGTTCTATTTCTGTGAAAAATGACATTGTAATTTTGATAGGGATTATACTGAATCAGTAGATTGCTTTGGGTAGTATGGATATTTTAACAACATTAATTCTTCCAATCCATGGGTACAGAATATATTTACATTTATTTGTATCATCTTTGGTGTCTTTCATTAACTTTCTATAGTTTTCAGTGTACAACTCTTTCACCTCTTTGGTTAAATTTACTTCTAGATATTTTATTCATTTTGATATAATTGTAAATAAGATTGTTTTCTTAATTTTTCTTTTGATAGTTTTAGTATATAGAAACAGCTAATTTTAGTTAGTTGTCGTCTGCAAAAAAGAGACAGTTTTACCTCTTTCTTTCCGATTTTGATGCCTTTTGTTTCTTTTTCTTGCCTAATTGCTCTGGCTAGGATTTCCAGTACTATGTTGAATAAAAGTGGCGAGAGTGGGCATCCTTGTCTTGTTCCTGATTTTAGAGGAAAAGCTTTCAGCTTTTCACCGTTGAATATGATGTTAGCTGTGAGCTTGTCATATGTGGCCTTTATTATGTTGAGGTACGTTCCCTCTATACCCAGTTTGTTGAGAGTTTTTATCCTTTTCCCTTTTCAAAAAAATTTTTTAATGGAGAGGATATGTACTGTATTGCTGGGCAATAAGGATATTTATTGACAGAATCCTTAATGCCTTGCAACAGGTAAATAAAATGTAAAATTATTTTAAAAAACAACAATAGTATCTTTAATCCATATTTTAAAAAGCACAAGTGAATTTTATTTATGAATAGAGCACTTTGCAAGTGAACTCTGAAGATTAAGTACTTTAATGCTTGCATGAATTTAAGTAAAAGCTGTTTTATGAGAATTACAGTACTTAAATTATTTGGAAGAATATATGAAGATGAACAAGAACTGATAACTTATCATTTAACAGATAATCCAGTGCTGTATGACAAAGACAGCTTATGGGAGAAGTCATTTTAAAAATATTTTCTTGCATAATTTATAAAATTCATTTTTAATAAAAAAAAATACTGTACTGGCCAATAATCCCTTAATTCACCACTTACCTGGGAGATTTTAGCTCATTATTTACCTTCCCTTCAAATTTATTTTAACAGCTTTTTAAAAACTTAAAAAATTTTATTATAGACAAATTGCAGGAATAGTACAAAGAGCTCCTGAATCTCTTCATCCAGAGTTACCGATTATTAACATTTTTCCACATTCCTTTTCACTCCCTCTTTCTCTCTATATATACATATATGTAACATTTTTTCCTAAGTCATTTGAGATTTAGTTGCAAACATCATACTTCTTTACCCCTAAAGTACTTGAGTCTTTAACAATGTTTTTTGTTACTCAGATTACCCTTAAATAAGAAGCTTTTAGGCTTTTCTGGTAGCTTTATTTTTTCCCTTTTGACAGCTTTATTGAGGTATAATTTATATACCATACAATTTATTTTAGACTGCATTTTTATTCCTTCCTTCCTCTCACTGGCAGTTGCTGGTACAGTGCTGCACCTGGCTGAGCGAATGGTTTCTTTTGGAGCTGATAAAGCTGCCTTATGAAATCAGCTGACAGGTATATTATACCTACAGATGATGCTTTTTCTCACAAAGAGTTTGGGTTGAGATTGACCCACTCGACAATTGCTAACAGATACCCTAAACAAAAGACTAAATTTTTGTCCAATTTTGTGAATGTAGCTGTAAAGAATTATCTGAACTCTAACTACTCGTTACTATTTTACAATAAATACTATTAGCAAGATCCTGGATCTAAAAGTTATCATTTCCCTGAATATTTGGTCTTGAAGGAAGAAAGTTACTTTTGAATTAAAAAATAAAGAATTCAGGTCCTTTAGTTTTCAGTCTTCATTCTGGAGTAGCACGAAGGATGTCTGAAATGGCTGATTTCCATTTTTGCTTTGACTTGGATCATTTGCTCAGTTTTGTTTTTGTTTTTAATAATGCTTGGGGATCAGTGTATTTTTACTGATTTATTAGTTGTATCTAAACTATTAGAAAGCCAAGTTTTGTAAGATGTGACTCCTACTTATATATTTCTCTCCTTTTCCCCCACCAGAGACGAACTGTAAAAGCAACATCAGCTTTGCCCAGTATATAATATTCCCGTGGATTGCTCATCTCAGGCCTCAAAGCTTTGGAAAATCAACAGCATCACAGCTTGTTCTGGACTTTCTTACACTATTTTCAGCATGAAAATGTGTGGTTTTGTGGGGTTTCTAATTCTTCAAAGAGGCACAGAAGCCAAATTGGTAGAAGGATGCAAATATAAATTTGTGTATCATTACTTTAACATGCCCACGTTTTACTTTCAATGTTAAAAGAAAGGGTTCTGCAAAATGGAAAACACAGTTTGTGTATTGATTTTGAGGAGTGGTTTTTCTTTTCTTAAGACACTTAATTCTGTTCAGATGTTAATTTATCAGATTGCTTTTGTGCATCAGGTAACACCACCACTCATAAGTTAAGATTCTTGGTTTTTGGGTGTATGTTAGATGCTACTAAGAAAATAGAGATGAGCTTCCTTTTTAAAGCTTTTGATGTGGTGTCATAGGATAGCATGTTGTAGATACAATCGGCTGCTTTGTTACCTTAAAGCTAAGCATTTGTAAATATTAAAACTTAAGAAGATGACAGGTGATGTCCCTTAAAACAGCTGTTCAGATTGGACATAACTGACATAGTTCTTCCTTTCTCTCTTTAAAAATTCTAGGAGACTTGTAGCTCAGTATTGTTTTTCTGTTTCTGATTTGCTGCTCATAATGTATATGAACTTAACATGCTGTGTAAGCTGCATCCTAGTCACTGAACAGTTGATGCAGTGCTGCTTTGCCAAATAAAGTTAAAAGTGAAAGGCATTGGCGGTGTTTGTTTGAATATAGAAGAATCGCGTGTCCACCAGGTGCACAATGCCAAGATCACAGAGAAAGAGGTTGTTTCTCTGATGCTCCATTTTGTGAAATCTGAGCAGGTTAAGAGCATTAATCTAACTGTACATTTGGGGAATGTGACTGCGTTTCTCAAGGACAAGAACTACACCTCATTTGCTATTTTTCTTTGCTTAACACAGGGCCTCTTGTAGATGTACAATAAATGCTGAATGAATGAAAGAATGAATGAATGCACTGACAATGTCAAGAAAGAACAGGGTTGAGGATAAATTTACCAAAACCCATCCATTACCTATGAATAGATTTATTAATATAACGACTGTAAAGTGAGTTTCTAAGAAGGCAGTAACACGTTGGGATCTTGCTTAAATGTTGTGATTTTATACCTTTATATTAGGATCTTAGTTTTTCTAAGGGTTCTAGAACTTGAAGAGATATAAGCTCTAGAGCTAGCAGAACTAGCACTCCCAGCAAAGCCCTTCCCTCTGCTGTGTGCAAGTGTGTATGATCCTGGCAAACAGATCCTTAGTGAGGGGATGCGGCACCTCGCCCCACATCTTAAGTTAAAGTCTTAAACATTACTTCTTTGAAAGTGGCTTTTAAAAAATTATGCATGCATGTTTTTACCAGTGTCTCTTCTTGGGCAGGGTCTTAGGCACAGGAAACTTGCATTAGTTGGTGGCCAAAACTTGTGAATTCATTGCTGGCTTCAGTTTGCTGTTGTTAGTGTTGCTTCTGGACTCAGGCCATGAACGCTTTTGATCCAGGACTCTGTCATTTGCGGGCGGTAGTTTCAAACATCAGATATTCTTTAGGACTTTAATTCTTCAACTTATTCACTAGTCTGTATCCTTCCTAGCCATTATCAACATTTTACTCTATGTAAGTCCCTTTGTTAGGTCTTGGGGATAGAAAAAGGCCCTTACTCTCAAGAAGTTTGCAGTCTGGTTGAGGGGACAGTTTATAAATCTGATAAGACAAACTAAGTGGCATCTGCTTGGTACAGACAAATGCTATGCCAAGCATTGCTCTTGGACTTTAAACTTTTTGAATTAAAATTTTTAGGGACTTCCCTGGCGGTCTAGTGGTTGAGACTCCACGCTTCCACTGCAGGGGGCACGGGTTTGACCCCTGGTCAGGGAACTAAGATCCTGCATGCTGCGTGGAGTGGCAAAAAAAAAAAAAAAAAAATTTTTTTTTTAATGTTGAATGAAGAGGAATGGATTTTAGGGGAGCATCAATAAATGGGTAAAGATGGAAATAATGAATTTTAATTCTATCTATGAACTTTTCTCTTGAAAAGAATTGAATTAATATATGTTTTGGTCAGAGAGAAGAAATGTCTCTTTAATCTTTAGTATTCATAATTTCTAAAATATTTTAGCATTTCATTTTTCCTTATTAGAAGGACTTCTTTACATAATATGAAGGACAACAATAAAAACATTTTTTAAAGTTCCAGTCTAGCGAGGTCCTGTTGAAACAAGGTGATTTTTACAGATTTGATTTTATTAAAGCCAAATCTAGCTCTCAATTAAGAATTAAATTAAGAATTCTATTTTCTAACGAGGGTTTCAACCTTTTCCCAAGTAGTATTTAAAAATGACATTTGGGTTAAAAGTATACATTAACATTGTACAAATATTTTAAATCCCATTTTGCCCTAATTTTTGAAATCTGCATTGTTCAAAAAAAAAAGTTGATTACACTTTTAAATTGACTATAAGCTACTTTATACTAAAGCATCTTAAAAATTCAATATATTTTAAAATACAATAACATTTTAAAATAATAACTTAATACTCATGAATTCTTTGAAGGTAGTCTTGGCATCTGATTGTCAGCAAGGAATAAAGGTCCTTTAATTTTGTTTCGTTGGAGAGGTAGCCATTTCCGATTTTCAGCTAAAAGTTAAAAAATTTTCTAATAGTTTGGTGTAGCACTAAAATAACTCATATGACTATGGTAATTGAAAATTAGTATTGCAAATGAAATAACAAATATGGGTTATTTTTTAAATGTTCTAAATGGGTTCAAAAGGCTAATAACTTATTTTAGGTAAGTAGTAAAATTCTTTCAGGGTATAAATCATTTCCTACAGCTTACTGTGTTCTTAAAGAACTATATTCAGTAAAACAAACAAGTTCTAATCAGATTTCAGATTCCTGTCTCAATTTCTCCTACCACTTTCCAGGAAGATGACATATTTTGTCCCTGTTGTACTGAAAGGGTGGTCCAAATCGAGTGCCACTAAAAAATCCTGCTTGAAGAGAATTGGCTGGCCCATGGGGCCCAAGGAAGTTTGTGTTTATGTATTATAATGTACTAAGAAGGAAAAAAAGTCTGATAATTTCCTTTTGTTTAACCCGTCTCATATCATCGCTACAGCGGTAGCTGTTGGTTCCCCACTTTAGGCTTTATCTTTTTAACTGACTTTGTGTTGCTGGGGCCAGGACTCTGAGACGTGCTCCCTCGCCTAAGGGCCTACAGAGTGCTGTGCTGGGCCAGTGAAACCCTCCCCTCTTCCTCGTTCGCTCGTTCTCTCTTTCCCCCCTTTCCTGTTCTTCTCTTCCCTTTCCCTTCTTTCCTTTCCTTTTTCTTTCCTAATGTGAGAGGAAGTTCTATGGCTGCTGGGTCTCAAGAACTCATTCTCACTTGGGTGGAGTGTCCCAGTAGGATGGGCGTCACAGAATAACACTTCTGGCCAAAGGGCAGGTGAGGGCAATACTGAGGGCACCTTAAGCGTAAGAGGCAGCGGTCCAAGGGCCTAGGGCAGCTGAGGACATTTGTATTTGAATTCCATGCCCTGAACACTTTTTACTGTGCCCTTTAAAGGACTGCATCACACTGAGTAATTTGTTTTGCCAGCATTATTTGTTTATTTTAATTTTTAGGTGATTATCCTGTCAGGATTTTGCCTAGAAATTACCTTACGGATCAAAGAGCCTGCAGAATTTCCCTGTTAACACTACCGTATCAGTTTTAAATCAATAGTAAAAAGGATATTTTCTAGGGAAAAAGACCTGTGCTGCCACCGTTAAGCATCACGAGAGAGGATGTACAGTAAGTATATCACTAGCCCAGGAAAAAAATCCAAATTCAAAATTCCAAGGAGGGTTTCTACTGAATGTATCACTTTTGCACCATCACAAAGTAAAAAAAAAAAAAAGTAAGTCGAAGCAACGTAAGTCAGGGACCATCTGTACTAGCAGCTATGATTATATTAAAAGTTGTAAAAAAGGCTTAGGAATATAACAAAATTTATTAAAGAATATTGTACACATAGGTATGGGACATCTTTTATCAAGTGTTTCAACACCACAGCAATACTAAATTGTGTTTAGTTTCTTCATGTATAAAAGATGTGCTGAAAGATGCATGCCTCATCAGTTTTTATTTTATTGGATATGGCTGTAGGTGACGTCCTTCTATATAAAAACAGACTGCACAGCATCACATACAGAGTACAGACATCTTAGGTTCATTCACACAGTCATTTCTCTAAACTCCTTAAGGAGAAATTGAAATCTTTGCTCAATTCTAAAATTCATGCTCGCGTTTCTCAGGAAATAAAAATAAGCAATTTCTTTGTTTTCCTAGAACTAACTATCCATTTGTTAATGTATATCTCCGACCCAAATTAAGTCTTTGTTAAAGGAACAACTTACATCAGGTTCAGTCTAAAAATAGTTTTCTAGAGGGTTTTCAAGTATTTTAAAAGATTTGCCACTTATGGTAAAAAAAAAAACAAAAAACCTATTATGTGAATAGGAACATCACATTATACATTCCTCTCAGTAGAATAATTTCTAGAATGTGCATAGTCCCAGCATTAAGCAAGGGTGGAAATAATATGCCTTTAAAATCCTACAGATTAAAAGGTAAAAGATGCTAAGCTAGATGCTGGTTTTCTGTAAAGATGGATTTGTGCAAAACTCCCTTATGCTCTGGGAGTACCTAAGCCTGGCACTAGCTGTGTGCACACTGTAACATTTTAGAGCATTAAATAAATAACGGAAAAACTGCATCACTCCACTGAATGGAAGAACCGCTGATACTTAAACATGTGACATTTTTACAAAAGCTGTACCCAGAAATCCATTCAGTGTTCTGTTTTTCTATTTGAATGCAGTTTTTTTCTTCCATCAACACATACTAATGCTGAAAACCAGTGACTATATAAATGAGCTGCTGTGTTCTGGACCATCGGGCAGTGTTGAGCAGATACAAGAACTAATCATCCTCCTTGCTCATTTTTCCCTCAGCTAGGTTTCTGTTAAAATTTTTGACCTGCCAGGTTCTCTGCTTCCATGACCATGTTAGAGCTATTTGTAATTCAAAGTCTGAGTCATTCTCCTCTGGGAGAATGAAGCAGCTACCTACATGACACGATGTCAGGCATTGGGAAGAACTCATATTCACCTTCCCTAGGCCTTATTGACCTGTTCATTAGGTTTATAACTTAGATATTCCTGCCGCGGGTAACATCTCATTGAAGGTGTACACTCACTTGAGCTCCATCCTCAGAAATAGGTTTTGAAGAGGAGAAGAGAAAGGAGAACACTGGAAGCTTAAAGTGAGAAATGGGAGGGCCACGGGGCAAGGGAAGTGGGGTGGTATAAACTGCCAATGGCTGGCTTCTAGAAAGTAAAGAGTTAACACTGCCTTTCTCAGGAACCTCTAGAGACTCTGAATTTTCTGCCTTGGCTAATTGCAAATTTGTTTTTAGGGACAGCTTATGTAAATCAGAATTAGATTTGTAAAGGTCTTTAATCATATGGACTCCTCTCTAAATTTCAAAATATTTCACATACTTCCCAAGGAAAATCAATAAATAAAAACAAAGGTTTAGTATTTGCAGAATCTTCAGGGTTTTCGGTAGTTTTCTTAGTTAAACAGAAGAGGTTAAAACAAAACAAAAAACAGAAGAGGTTATAAATATCAGAACCCAAAATATATACAAATCATAAGTGAAACATGTCCTTGCCCTCAGCTATTTAAATTACACTTATTATAGATACATCCCATTTATGAGGTAGTCAGACTCCTCAGATGTAATGGGACGAGCTTTTTTAAGTTTCTGTTTCACCAGCCGTAGTCGACAAGCAACCATGAGAAGCAGCAAAGCAGTGATAGCCAAACCCAGGGCCAGGGGTAGCACTGCACCTGTGCAAAGGTCGGAAATGAACAGGGTAGGTCAGTGGTTAATACCAATAACAGCCACAATCCGCTATATGATAAGCACTGTGCATGCACTGTTTTATTTAATCTGAACAACTCAAGTAGGTACTTATATTACCTCCATTTTGCAGATTAACTGAGGTGCAGAAAGACTGAGTAATTGGCCTAAGAGCACATAGCTTGTAAGTTGCAGGTCTAGGTCTCAAACCAAGAGTTCCTTAAAACCAAATTGTGTACCAGGTTCCTATAAAATTTATATGCCATCACTGGGTACAAACGTTGCAGTCAGATTACCCTTATATCCAACTGTAATAGACATTCTGTAAATAGACAACTGTAAAGACATTGTGACCACAGGAAGTATCTTCATTGCAGTCACAGCTTACATCTATGGATTCATACATGATCACTCACCATTAAAATAAGTATGGACTAACTCCTGATTTCTTGCTCTGGTTAGGGCTTTAAGAAATTTTTGTTTCCTAAATCCAGAGAACCTACTCTCAGCCAGTAGAGCCATTATTGAAAACTTGAGGAAAAAAAAATCTCTAGTTCTCCTTCATAGGTTTTCTTCCCTGTGGGATTGATCCTAGACACCTAGACTAGAAGCACTTTTTAGAGCCTTTCAGGAGTCTGGAAGGAACAGTGTGTACCCCAGATCAGTCTTTCTTATCAAGCTCAGCAGGGTCTATTCTTAGTCTGATCTGCTCTGTCTGATCAGTCAGGCCAGGCTTGGAGATGATATGGTGGAACTATTTTTAGCTACAGGGGTCTTGCCAACTGGTGGAACCAGAGGAGCAAAAACCTCCATTACATAAGCTGATTTCATAACATTTTCTTTCATTTATTCATTTTGCATAAATTAACAGCCATGTGCCTGACACTGGTAATCAAAGATAATAAAGAGCGCTTTATAGATTAAGTAATTTAATTCTCACAACCACCATATGAGTTCATACTTTTATTATCCCCATTTTACAAATGAGGGAACTAAGGCATTAAGAATTAAGTGACTTGGCTTCTCTCAGTATGGCAGAGTCAGGATATGGCCCCAGACAGTACTGTTGCAGAACTACTGTGGTATACCACTCCTCCAAGAGTTAAATGAGATTGTTTTTTAATGACTTCAAGTCTGGGTAGACAGACATTTACATGAAAAGATACAATAAAGTATTCCAGTTACTATGGTAGAATTATATGTGAAGTACAGCTATAAAAAGGAGTGGTCCATGTATCTGGTTCCTAGGATCTTTGCTCGAGTGACTTAGATGTATGATGGAGCTTGCTTGGGGTGGGTGAGGGAGATGATTCTTTGCCGACAGTTTCAAATTGAGATGCCGACAGCCAACCCAGGTAGAATTTTCTCTAGGCTCTTCGATGATTTGGGCCTGAACGCGTGGGGACCTTCAGCGTTAAGGTGATGGTTGCAGAGACGCAAGTGGGTGAGACCGCCAGAGAGGAAGGGAGAAGGGGGCCAGGGCCAGGGCCCCGGGGAGCACCAACACTTGAGAGGGCGGCAAAGAGGAGGACCGAGGGGCACAGGAAGAGACAGGTCAGAGAAACGGCCGGCAGCCAACACAGAAGGGAGTCCTGGAAGCGGAGGGACGAGGCTATTTCAAGAGGAAAGTGGTCAGCGGAATCAAATCCTAAGGGGAGGTCAAGTGAGGTGAAGCCTGGAGAGACCGCTGCACTTAGCAGCTGGGAATTCATTTACAGGGAGATTGAAGGCTGAGGGATGCTGCTTTGTTTTTTATATGTTTTTAGAGATCTGAATGCATCTAGGGGAATGAACCAGTAGAGATTATAAACACTGGGAGTTAATAAATGATGGAGAAACAGACTTGAGGAGATAAGGAGCTGCATCAAGGTCAGGGGGAGAGACTGACCTTGGAAAGAGGAGACACCTCTTCCTTTAGTGCTGGAGGAAAAGAAGAGAGGGTGGGTACCGACAGGTGTTTACATTTGGGGGTAAGTAACTGAGGACGTTCACTCCGGATAGCTTTGATTTTCTGAGCTGAAAACCAGTCCCAGGTATAGCTGGCCTCCTCTCCAAGACAAGAGGGCCTGGAGCTGAGTACATACTAATGGCATTGCAACCTCTGGTTTATTTGTGGAATCCTAGGTAAAACTCCTGAAGAAGATTCTCAGGAACAGTCGGAGAGTTCAGTCTGGGTTCAGGAGGGTGGGATGAGGAAGTTGCATTAGCGACTCTTGGTACAAGACAGTCTTTTGGGTGAGGCCAGTATTCCCATAGAGAATTATGAAAGATAAAACTCTGTGATAAACCAACAGTCTATAATTTGATTCTAGAGCTGGCGCATACATTCCAGTTTCCTAATGGCGACCCCGAGGAAAGAAGTTTTGAAAGGGCTAAGTCTGGACCTGAGGGTGCCAGTTCTCCCTGCATCTTCCTGAACTAGCCACAGAAGATGGGTATGTTACAAAGGAATTGGACAACAAAAGAGACTTTGGTCAACCCCCAAAGAAACCCTGGGAACCGCAAACCATTTCTTGCCAACTGGAACCCAATACCCAGCTCCAGTTCTGCTTGTTCAGGGTAGGAAAATGATTAGAGGCTGCCCTTCTAAGTGTGTGCAACTTGTTGAAAACACCAGCGTTTAGGCTGCAGGGGAAGGGAGCTGTGGCTGAAGACCCCAATCCCAAGTCTGGGGCTCAGAGGTAGCTATGGCAACAATAAAACCACATACAATCTAGGGGACTTTTCTGTTTGCCAAAGTCAGATATGAGGTTGCTGAACTGTCAAATCTGATTCCTGATTAATGCTTTGATGACAAAGAAGATGAAGTCTCCCATAAAGTACTTGCTAGGATACTGAAAATTATTCTTGACTTTTAAATACTCAGTTGGCATAGTTTCTTCAGTGTTTTTAGTTTAGGTAATTTGAGATTTAAAATCTCCCAACCCCTTCTAAAACACATCACGATAGTTTTCTTAGAAACCAGCTAAGGCGATGAATTGGGTATTCTGTTCCTAAGACTGGGAGTGACACTCAAATATGTAACAATTAGGACAGGCACCGGGCAATCAGAACTGAGGCTCTCTGGATACATCTGGGCATGGGGGTAAGGGGCAGGCCCGGTTCTCTCTGTATGTCGACAGGGGATGGGTGTTTTTATTCAAACATCCTGGGACAGGCTAAGTCCAGCAGGCCAGCAGCCTGGGCAGCATCTAGGTACTTGATACCTGGGTTATTTTCGCCATCTATTATTTAAAAATTATACTTGACTATTGTTCCGATATCACAAAGACTACTTCTAGTGTAAAAAGAAAGTTTTCTCAATGTTTAGATCCACAGCTTAATAATCATATTTTGTTCTCCTAAATTTTCTTTTACTAATTAGTTTATGAGATTTAGGATTAAAACTTACCTTTCTACAGGACTATCTTGAAAGTATTTTCTTTCTAGTTAAAAATAACCACAGTTATGAAATTACAGTATTCTTCTTCCACTTACTAAATATTCCCTGTACCACCTACACCCTTTCACCATTCCTGTTGTCTTCCGTCTTTGTCACCGGAGCACTTGGAGAGAGAACTGGGTACTCTTAAGACCTCTGCCCTTGTTGATCACAAATAACAATCACAATAGCCATCATTTATATGGCTTATTGCATGAGCCAAGCAATATGCTAAATGCTCTATAATGACTGTTCCATTTATTCTCCCTAACAGCTCTGTGAGGCAGGTGTAGTTATCATGTTCATCGACCAATGAGGAAACTGAGATCCAGAGAGAGAAGATAACCTGCCCAAGGTCATCCAGTCAGTGATGGACGAAGGATTTGAACCTTGGCATCTGGTTCTTAACCACCGTGTCCTGAGTATCACTCGTTCCACACAGTGTTACACCTGGAAGAAGGGACTGTAGAGATTATCCAGTCCAATCAACTTACAGAAGAGGAAGCTGAGGTCCAAAGATGTGAAGATACTAGTTCAAGAGTCCCAAGATGAAGCATGATATAGGAGATGAGAATAGCCTAGTTCTTCTCATCGACAGATCCCTGTCCTTGTCATGAAGTCTTGCAGATTCATCTAATAACCTCAGCTACAGGATATGTGGTTCTGTAAATGTTTCTACTCTGCAATGAATTTCCAAGGTAAACGCTTACCTGCTTCTGGGGCTGGGTGTTCCCCTCCTCCTCGGTTGCTCTTTGACTCAAAAATATAATTTTCCTCTTTTCTGTGCTTCCCTGAGGAACCACTATCTGTGGAAAATAAATAAAACATATTGAAGGTACATCAGAAACTTCAGGGAACAGACATGAAAATAGATCCTTATTTATTTTTGAAGGATGGACTTAAAGAAAGGACTTAATGGGCTTTATTTCTCCAGTAAACACAGGCCTATGTTTGACACTAAAACTCGAGAGAACTAATGTGACCAACTTAATAAAGCAGAGTGTGAGGCTGCTGAAAAACCACGGGACAGAGATGGGGGAAAAAGCACACTGTCCCAGAACTTCCTCCCCGACCCAGAGAAGGAAGGAAAGACTTCAGCTAGAGAAGTCAAGGGTAGTCTTGGACTTTATACCATGGAATGCAGAAACTGTCCAGAAACGTTTTTCTTTAGAAAATGAACAGTGAGCATACAGTAAGGCACTCAGACATGCTACTTCACTTTCTTACCTCAACGCTGCTTGGCAGGCATTAATAGCTGCATTTTTTTCTGGTCAGACTCAGAGAGGTTCAGCGCTTACCCGGGTTCATTCAAGTAGTCACTGGGTCATAGGGCTGAGATTTAAACTCAGGTGTGTCTAACTGCTTGTTGGTGGAAACCAGCACTTCTGATTTAATGACAGGTTGTTAATTGTTTACCTGTTTGATTCAGTTATACTACTGAGAGCAAATATAAAGAAAGATCAAATCTCAGGATTTTTATCTCAGGTTCTGATGAGCCATGGCTGTGTCATTCTACTATTTGCCATCTAGGAATTCATAGCATTTGTGTGCTTATTATATTGACAGTATGGTAATTAAGGAGTTACCCTCAGGCTGTAGTGTAATTTCAAGTGAGATTTTTGCAAAGTATATTGCTTAATGGAAATGAACTGGAAATGATCTGCTGACATGAGGAATTTTATGAAGAAACAAACAAAAAAATTAAAGCTTCTTTACTCATATGGCATCAACAGAAATGTTCATAACACCTGCAACTAAAATAAGACTATTCAAAAGCAGTACCTAAAATTCCTTGGTAATTTGTAATAAGAAGTATACATGAATTCACTAAGGATCACAAAACCAACTGCAAAATGGAAAACTGCAAAGTTATTCCAGATACCTCCTAGAGCCAGGAAAAGCAATGATTTAAAATGATCATTGTTGGGCTTCCCTGGTGGCGCAGTGGTTGAGAGTCCGCCTGCCGATGCAGGGGACGCGGGTTCGTGCCCCGGTCCGGGGGGATCCCACATGCCGTGGAGCGCAGTGGTTGAGAGTCCGCCTGCCGATGCAGGGGACGCGGGTTCGTGCCCCGGTCCGGGAGGATCCCACATGCCGTGGAGCGGCTCGGCCCGTGAGCCATGGCCGCTGAGCCTGCACATCCAGAGCCTGTGCTCCGCAACGGGAGAGACCACAACAGTGAGAGGCCCGCGTACCGCAAAAAACAAACAAAATAAATAAAATGATCATTGTAGTCACGTGATAATGCTGTTAAGCAGAAGGGGCTGTCAGCACATTTATTTCATTACGGCATCCTTAACGCTCCTTTTCACTCAGCCCTCATGCCATCAGTCACCATGTCAAGCAGACCTCTTCTCTGCCTCTCGGCCGCACACAGCCTTAGGTCTCCATCACCTATGCCTCGGGAACTGCAAGAGCCTCCTCCCTGGCCTTTCTGCTTTCAGACATTCCTACTGGAGTGTGTCTGCAAAGGCTGCTCATCTCACTCACTCATCATCAGCGCAGTTAGATCAGCCCATGTTTGCTTCTCTCGGCCAAGGCCACAGCAGGTTCACTGCATTCTCCTGTGCCTCTAAAAGACCATGCGTGCCAGCCTAAATATAGCCAATAATTTGGGCTTCCTTCGTAAACTCGAGCCCAACGAGGAGAGAGATGAGTCAAGCATAAGCAATTTCCTGTAGGCTAGAGAACCAGATGTATCTTTCAAATTGATTTCTACCCTGTCTACTTTACTGTAGTGGTGGAAACCCCACTCCCTCCCAAATAGGGAGGGGAGGAAAAAGAAGAGGAACATCCAGGGTGAGACTGTAAAAGAAGACAGTGACCATCGAGGAACCAAAGGGGGAAAAGACAGCCAGGTAACTGCTATTACTGTGGCTGGGCTTCTCTCAGTCCATGGAGGAAAGTGACTGTCACCTGAGGCTGTGGATACCTGTGTCCCAGTAAGATGGGGACAGGGAGTATTGAATCTAGAGGATAGGGCTGGTGTAGCACTGGGGCCATAGTAAAGTTAGGCTCTTGTCCACACGGCAAGGTGATTTCAACACCTTCAACTCGGATTTTGTGGACCAATGAAAATTCAAAATAATTTTGGGGGCCAATTTAGGGTTGTCAATTTTTAATTTTGCCAGGTAAAGATATTAAAAGAAATGACCATTTACTAAGGCTATCATCTTCACTTCATTGTAAAGTAAGGATATGTCTAAAAGCCCAAATCATGAAGGATCTAATACATAAAAAGGATAGTTTTTGGGCTTCCCTGGTGGCGCAGTGGTTGAGAGTCCGCCTGCTGATGCAGGGGACACGGGTTCGTGCCCCGGTCCGGGAAGATCCCACATGCCGCAGAGCGGCTGGGCTCGTGAGCCATGGCTGCTGAGCCTGCGCGTCCGGAGCCTGTGCTCCGCAACGGGAGAGGCCACAACAGTGAGAGGCCCGCGTACTGCAAAAAAAAAAATAAAAAATAAAAATAAAAAAGGATAGTTCTTTAAACTGAATAAATTTAGCCTTATAAAAAACTCACTACATTGTGCTTACTTTTCTCATTTTGTCATGGGTGGCTGAAAGCTTTATCATGGATGGTACTGTTCCTTCTCAACTAGCTTTGGGTACTGAAGTCGCTAAATTCTGTTATAATCCTTTTTGACTCAGCCTGTGCAAGATCCCTTGGTCAAATCTTCAAGGCTCTCCACATTGCCTTCTCTTCCCGACAAGCACTCATCAGTTTGGGCAGCTGGGGTGCCCTGCTTAAGCAATTTTCATTCCCAATTCCATGTGCTCACGCCATTAGTTGAAATCTTGGCTTTCCATTTAGATTCTTTCTACCCATACCTTGGAGCATGACTGAATGCTTACAACCATCACGAAGCCAGGGCTGACCTGTCCCCTAGGCACAACAGGCACAGAGCTCAGAGCCCATGGCACTTTTACTTTTAGGGGCCCACAAAAAGGTTTTAATTTCTTTTCTTTTTTTTTTTGGCCACGATGTGAGGCTTGCAGGATCTTAGTTCCCTGACCTGGTATTGAACCCAGGCCACGGCAGTGAAAGCACCGAGTCCTAACCATTGGACTGCCAGGGAATTCCCTTCAATTTCTTTTAAAATCACAAAACCCAGGAAAGTTCCCTGGTAGTCCAGTGGTTAGGACTCTGCACTTTCACCGCCAAGGGCAGTGCGGCCAAAAAAAAAAAAAAAAAAAAAAAGAAAATCACAAAAAACAGGAATATAATAATAATAAATATATAATAGTGAATCCAGCCCGTGTCATATTCATCTCTATACCAACACAGTAATTTTACACACACACACACATACATATACGTATATGTGTGTGTGTGTGTGTATATGTGTATATATATATATATATATACATATACTTTTTTTTTTTTTTTAAAGGAGGAAGGGGTCCATGAAGTGCCTAGGGCCCAGAAAGTCATAGTACAGCTCAACAAGTAGCCAACCCAACTACTCCAGTGCTCATGGATCTCTTTCTTCTGTGTTTCTAATGCCCTAACAGAAAGTCCATACAAGCAGGGCTCAATGGTGCTGTAGCTGCTTCCTGGCTCTGTAGCTAAGAGAGAAGGTCCTCGAGCACGCAGCAAGGCTTGCTGCACAAGCCATCCTCCCGCTGGGGCTGGTATTAGACTGTTAAGTTAAACCCTGGCTTCATCATTTACTAGCTGTGTGACCTTGTCTGAGGTCTTAAACCCTCTGTGCCTCACTGTCTTCATCTAAAAATGTGGATAACGATCTGAACACATCATGAGGTTGCTGTAACGACCACAGGGGTGCACAGTGACAGGCACTCAGTGAGTACTGTCACCAGTAATAAATTTGAAAGTGGAAAGATCACATGGCTGAGAACTCATGTCTAATTTTTTAAAAATAATGAGCCAGAAATAAAAACACCAAAATTTACCAGTCTCCAATTCTTTTCAGAAGATTAACTGGCTTGTCTTTCATCCAATGGAAAAATATAAAATACAATCATACCCTGAATATATTATGGGTTCAGTTCCAGACTACTGCAATAAACTGAGTCACATGAATTTTTTGGTTTCCTAGTGCATATAAAAGTTGTTTTTACACTATACTGTAGTCTATTAAGTGTACGAAAGCACATGTCTAAAAAATCAATGTACATACCTTAATAAAAAATACTTTATTGCTAAAAAATGCTAATCATCACCTGAGCCTTCAGTGAGTCGAAATCTTTTTGCGATAGTAACATCAAGATCACTGGCCGTACATACAGATGGCCAAGAGGCACATGAAAAGATGCTCAACATTGTTAATTATTAGAGAAATGCAAATCAAAACAACAATGAGGTACCAACTCACACCAGTCCGAATAGCCAACAAATAACAAATGCTGGAGAGGGTGTGAAAAAAAGGGAACCCTCCTACACTGTTGGTGGGAATGTAAGTTGGTACAGCCACTATGGAAAACACTCTGGAGGTTCCTCAGAAAACTAAAAATAGAATTACCATATGATCCAGCAATCCCACTCCTGGGCATATATCCGGACAAAACTACAATTCAGAAAGATACATGCACCCCTATGTTCATAGCAGCACTATACACAGTAGCCAATACATGGAAGCAACCTATATGTCCATCGACAGGTGAATGGATAAAGAAGATGTAGTACATATACGCAATGGAATACTACTCAGCCATAAAAAAGAACAAAATAATGCCACTTGCAGCAACACAGATGCAACTAGATATTATCACACTAAGTGAAGTAAGTCAGAAAGAGAAAGACAAATACCATATGATATTAGTTATATGAAGAATCCAGAATATGACACAAATGAACCTGTCTATGAAACAGAAACAGAATCACGGACATAGAGAACAGACTGGTGGTTGCCGAGGGGGAGGGGTTGGGGGAGGGATGGAGTGGGAGGTTGGGGTGAGCACATGTAAGCTCTTATATATATTGGTAGAATGGATAAACAACAAGGTCCTACTGTACAGCACAGAGAACAATATTCAATATCCTATGATAAACCATAATGGAAAAGAATATTAAAAAAAAAGAATGCATATATATGCATAACTGAGTCACTTTGCTGTATAGCAGAAGTTAACACAACACTGTAAATCAACTGTACTTCAACTAAAAAAAAAGATCACTGGTCACAGATCACCATAAATATAATAATAATGACAAAAAAAGTTTGAAATATTGCAAGAGTTACCAGAACGTGACACAGAGACGCGAAGTAAGCAAATGCTGTTGGAAAAATGGCACCATATATATATATATATATATACATATACTTTTTTTTTTTTTTTAAAGGAGGAAGGGGTCCATGAAGTGCCTAGGGCCCAGAAAGTCATAGTACAGCTCAACAAGTAGCCAACCCAACTACTCCAGTGCTCATGGATCTCTTTCTTCTGTGTTTCTAATGCCCTAACAGAAAGTCCATACAAGCAGGGCTCAATGGTGCTGTAGCTGCTTCCTGGCTCTGTAGCTAAGAGAGAAGGTCCTCGAGCACGCAGCAAGGCTTGCTGCACAAGCCATCCTCCCGCTGGGGCTGGTATTAGACTGTTAAGTTAAACCCTGGCTTCATCATTTACTAGCTGTGTGACCTTGTCTGAGGTCTTAAACCCTCTGTGCCTCACTGTCTTCATCTAAAAATGTGGATAACGATCTGAACACATCATGAGGTTGCTGTAACGACCACAGGGGTGCACAGTGACAGGCACTCAGTGAGTACTGTCACCAGTAATAAATTTGAAAGTGGAAAGATCACATGGCTGAGAACTCATGTCTAATTTTTTAAAAATAATGAGCCAGAAATAAAAACACCAAAATTTACCAGTCTCCAATTCTTTTCAGAAGATTAACTGGCTTGTCTTTCATCCAATGGAAAAATATAAAATACAATCATACCCTGAATATATTATGGGTTCAGTTCCAGACTACTGCAATAAACTGAGTCACATGAATTTTTTGGTTTCCTAGTGCATATAAAAGTTGTTTTTACACTATACTGTAGTCTATTAAGTGTACGAAAGCACATGTCTAAAAAATCAATGTACATACCTTAATAAAAAATACTTTATTGCTAAAAAATGCTAATCATCACCTGAGCCTTCAGTGAGTCGAAATCTTTTTGCGATAGTAACATCAAGATCACTGGCCGTACATACAGATGGCCAAGAGGCACATGAAAAGATGCTCAACATTGTTAATTATTAGAGAAATGCAAATCAAAACAACAATGAGGTACCAACTCACACCAGTCCGAATAGCCAACAAATAACAAATGCTGGAGAGGGTGTGAAAAAAAGGGAACCCTCCTACACTGTTGGTGGGAATGTAAGTTGGTACAGCCACTATGGAAAACACTCTGGAGGTTCCTCAGAAAACTAAAAATAGAATTACCATATGATCCAGCAATCCCACTCCTGGGCATATATCCGGACAAAACTACAATTCAGAAAGATACATGCACCCCTATGTTCATAGCAGCACTATACACAGTAGCCAATACATGGAAGCAACCTATATGTCCATCGACAGGTGAATGGATAAAGAAGATGTAGTACATATACGCAATGGAATACTACTCAGCCATAAAAAAGAACAAAATAATGCCACTTGCAGCAACACAGATGCAACTAGATATTATCACACTAAGTGAAGTAAGTCAGAAAGAGAAAGACAAATACCATATGATATTAGTTATATGAAGAATCCAGAATATGACACAAATGAACCTGTCTATGAAACAGAAACAGAATCACGGACATAGAGAACAGACTGGTGGTTGCCGAGGGGGAGGGGTTGGGGGAGGGATGGAGTGGGAGGTTGGGGTGAGCACATGTAAGCTCTTATATATATTGGTAGAATGGATAAACAACAAGGTCCTACTGTACAGCACAGAGAACAATATTCAATATCCTATGATAAACCATAATGGAAAAGAATATTAAAAAAAAAGAATGCATATATATGCATAACTGAGTCACTTTGCTGTATAGCAGAAGTTAACACAACACTGTAAATCAACTGTACTTCAACTAAAAAAAAAGATCACTGGTCACAGATCACCATAAATATAATAATAATGACAAAAAAAGTTTGAAATATTGCAAGAGTTACCAGAACGTGACACAGAGACGCGAAGTAAGCAAATGCTGTTGGAAAAATGGCACCAATAGACTTACTCAACGCAAAGTTGCCATGAACCATCAATTTGTACAAAATGCTGTATCTGCAAAGTGCAACAAAACGAGGTATGCCTATAACTGCCTTCACAATTTCCCCCCTCTGTCTCTTTCCAATGAAGATGAGAGATCATTCATCTTAATTCTGGAGAGGAACTCAGGACTGGGACCACCCCTACACTGTTTCTATTTTTGATTTGAATTAACGGTCTTATAGGCTTGTAGCTCTCTTGCCACTGGACTTGAATGTTCTAGCAAAAATTCATATAGCGCTAGCAATTACTGAGAGACATAAATTATATTTACACATAATATCTCATGCAATCCTTGTAGCAACACTGTGAGAAGATATTATCCTCTTACAGGTAAGGAAATGAAGTTCAGTAACGTTAATTACCTGGTTGCTAGTAATCAGTGGTACTGGAATTAGAATCCAGGACTGATCCAAAGCAGAAGCTTTTCCACTGAACCCTACTGCTCTCAAAGTCACAGCTCTGAGAACTTATAGTCGATACCACATTTATTTACTCATACCTTAGCAAATTAATACTAAAATCTAGGCAAAATCACAAATTTACGTTTCCTTAGGAAGGTCTGGGACAAGGCTCTACTAGGGATGCAGTAGAGAAATAGGTTAATTGTTCTTGGAAAGGAGACCTTGCCTTGGAGATGGGTTCATTTAAAAAACTATACAAGTTCATTTTGAATCTTCAGTTGTCACATTTGAGAAGTATTTTCTTAAATGCCTTCATTCCCTGGGAAGAGAAAGCCAGTGATACAGGATCTGGGAGAGATCGGGTATTAGGGAGAGGGCAGTGCACACAGGAGACTTCAGAAGACACACCATCATGGACTCTAGAATTTCCTAGGGGACTTGCCCTGCCCTCTTGGTATTTGAGATGTGACTTTCTGTTTTCTACATTTTTGAAGGAACTGACCATAATTTCCCAGACTGCCTGATTCACTCTTCCTGACATCAGCATATGGAATGGCACAGAAAAATGCCTCACCTCCACACATCCTATCATAGGCTCTGACCAACGCAGCAGTCAGAACAAAACAAGAAAATTCCATCATTTACTTATGCAAATAATGCATTTTGGTAATGATCCTTTTAGAAGGGTTAAGAAATTATTTTTCCCCTCTTCTGAATGATCTATTGTGTTATGTTTATCATGCATAGCTATGCATTCACAGAGAGAGTTGGAAGCTGGATGAAAGTTATTTAAATTTCATTTTCAGTCACCATAGAACAGGCAGGCATGTTCCAGAGGGAAGTTGGAAAACCAGCAGGGGAAGTGGCTACCATATGGGCCTGCCTTCCAGAATGTTCTATAGCTTCCTGTGACTCTGCCAACTAACACAGACCACAGAATTGTCCTTTCTCACTATTCAATGGTAGACCACACTGCATGTGTGCAAAACAGGTAAGAGGAAGCTCTCTTCAGGAAATGCTCTGGATTGTCCTAGGACGAGATCCCAGCTAACCAGTGACAGTTGGTCTGCTCATACTGGAAATGTTATTTAGGCCTCATTATAGTCATAAAACTCACTGGCATTCTCTTTGCTCGTTTTCATATTATTTGTACTAGGCAGCCTAGAAAAAGCCTCTACAGCTTGTCAAAGATTAATTTAAAGGAGTTCCAAGTTCATTCTTGGAGGTAGGCTAAGAAAACTATCAGTGTTTACGAACGTATTTGTATTTGGCTGGAGGGTAATATTTTAATCCTAGCAGAATGCTGGAGGTAGTCAACTAACTTCTAGATAAAATAAACCGTGTCATTTTGTTTAAAACCGAGTGGTTCCTCGGGACTGACCCAAGTGGGTCAGATGTCACAAAATAGAATTTACTGTATAAACCACCTGTAGATTTCAAATAATAAAATTATGTAGTCCCACTACAGTGACCAAAGCTTTTAGACTGATACCTCGTAGAAGGTAGGAGGTGCCTTTTCCAAGACCAACGTTTCTCTCAGTGCCCAGAATACTTGGGTATGCTTAAAGGCATCTGCTGATTATAGCTCATTAGATGACATTGTCCAAAGAAGTGAGTAGGTCAACGAAAGAGGACGACTCCCTTCAAAATAAGCTTGTGGAAATAACCATCTGATTATCTTCCTTTGTGATAAGTACACTTCCTTTAATTGGATTTCCATTCATTTGAGAATCCAGTTGATTCCTGCCACTGTGTTGGAACATAATAGACTATTCAGCTGTGCTGCTTAACTTAATAGGCTTCAACACATTCAAACCACCTTCCCAGAAGTGCTGCTATATAGTTTCAAAATGGTTTCTCAATTAGAATAAAGATAGTTCAACGGAATGAAAATATGAAATACGGGGCATGTGATAAAATCCCTTTAAATATCCTTTGTGAGAATGTCCTCTCTGAATAAAATACTTTCCATAGTAACGCAAAGGTAGAAGTTGCTCGCTCATTACCTCCAGAGATAAGCCAAACAGCGAGGCTTTGGCATATTTAGCATGGGAATCCGAGAAAGTGCAGGCAGAAACCCTCACCTCCATACAGAAGGTTGTCCCTTCTACTAAGTCCATGCCTTAATCTGCCTTAATCTGGAGCCTTAAAGAATTTGGCTAACCTGCTGGGCTGAACATGAATTCTCATTTCGAAAACAAAAACAAACAAACAAACAAAAAAGCTGATTCAGTGTGTGTGTGGATACACCGCCACTTTTCTAGCACTCTGCAGAGCTGGAAACCAGTTCGGCTGGGTCAGATACAAGGGGACAGACAGCCTCGTGAATGGATGACTTGGGCCACGCAGGCAATAGGCCCTACAACTGCAACCATCTTCAACAGCACAGCCACTGTGCTATTGCATCCCAGAAGCGCAAGCCCACTGCGACACTGTGATCTGCTCTGAGGATTCTAAGAGGGCGGAGTGTGTGTTCACTGGTGGAACTGAATATTCGCACACACCCTTAACTTCATCCTTAGTAACATGCTTGGGATAAATTCCGAAGGGCAGGATAATTGGGTCAAGGCATACATACAAAGCTTCAGAAACTGCCCTCTGGAAGACTATACTAATTTGAATCCCACAAAAAGTATGTGAGACTTGTTTCTCTGTACTCTTTTTTTTAAAGATTTTTTTTTAAAGGTCAATTCTTATTTATTTATTTATGGCTGCGCTGGGTCTTCGTTGCTGTGCGTGGGCCTTCTCTAGTTGCGGTGAGCAGGGTCCACTCTTCGCTGCAGTGGGCGGGTCTCTCATTGCGGTGGCTTCTCTTGTTGCACAGCACGGGCTCTAGGCGTGCGGGCCTCAGTAGTTGTGGCACATGGGCCCAGTTGCTCCACAGCGTG
Source organism: Physeter macrocephalus (assembly GCF_002837175.3). Classification (NCBI taxonomy): domain Eukaryota; kingdom Metazoa; phylum Chordata; class Mammalia; order Artiodactyla; family Physeteridae; genus Physeter; species Physeter macrocephalus. The sequence goes on along the minus strand of NC_041223.1, from coordinate 16,107,220 downwards.
TGGGATCCTCCTGGACCAGGTCTCGAACCCGTGTCCCCTGCATTGGCAGGCGGATTCTTAACCACTGCACCAGCAGGGAAGTCCCGTACTCTTTCTTTTCTTTTTTTTTTTTTTTTTTTTTTAATATTTATTGGCTGCATCCGGTCTTAGTTGCACACGTGGGATCTTTTATTGCAGCGCATGGGCTCTTCATTGCAGTGCGCAGGCTTCTCTCTAGTTGTGGCTCGCGGGCTCAGCGGCCCCGTAGCATGTGGGATCTTAGTTCTCTGACCAGGGATCGAACCGGCATCCCCTGCATTGCAAGATGGATTCTTAACCACTGGACCACCAGTATCTCCCTCTCCGTACTCTTATAAGCATTATTATTATGTTTTCACCTTTGCCAATGTGATACATGAAAAACTGCATCTCATTACTTTCTGTACACATTATTAGTATTAATCTTAGTATCTCTTTAGCGTCTCTTCAATGAGTCAAGTGTTGTTTATCCTCACAAGTCTGCGGGGGAAGGAGGCAGCAGAAAAATTAACTTGTTCATATTTACTGTACTAGCTGATGATCCTTGTAAAACTCAGGCATAGGTCACAAACAATAATGCATTTTTAAGTCTACTATGTTATGCTGAATATAACATAATTTCAAATCACATGAAATTGGAGGCTGGGGATTCCAGTCTGGTGGTCTCAGGGATAACAGAAGAGGAGGGAGAAGGGGATGCTGTCCAAACAGAAACCACGTGTTGTGGGAGCCCTTTCTAACATTTCCAAGGTTCTATTCTTTCCTTCCCACTTTCTTTACCCTGGACTTTTGACTTTTTTTTTTTTTTTTTTTTTAATATTTTAGCTGTGCCGCGCAGCATGCGGGATCTTAGTTCCCCGACCAGGGATCAAACCCGTGCCCCCTGCAGTGGAAGAGCAGAGTCCTAATCACTGGACCACCAGGGAATTCCTACCCTGGACTTTCAAAATTTGTGGTTTTGATGGACATTTAATAACATATGAAAATACTCATAAGTGAGAAAAATAAAAGTTTTGTAAAAATAATATCCTAATTTTGTTAAAAGTGAATAAATGTATGTGTGTATGTATATAAGTAAAAGTAACCGGAAGAAAATGCAACAAAATGTTAATGGTGAGTCTTGCTAGATGATTTAAATCGTCTTCTTTATAGTTTTCTATATTTTCCAAATTTTCTACAGTAAATACATATTACTTTAGTGATTAGAAAAATAATACATAGTATAAATAATAACTGGATATTAATTTCTCTGCATCTGTGAAACTCCATTCTTTACATCTTCATAGCCCAAGTCAAAGGCTTATTATCAAAAAGAACAAAAATAGAGATGCAGGGACTTCCCTGGCGGTCCAGTGGTTAGGACTTCGCACTTCCACTGCAGGGGGCACGGGTTTGATTCCTGGTCAGGGAACTAAGATCCCGCATGCTGCTGCACCATGCGGCGAGGCCAAAAAATTAAAAAAAAAAAAAAAATAGAGATACAAAAATATTTCAAATTGGGTGTCAACTATCATTAACCGGTGGTGGCAGCCTGGAGCATTATTTGCAAAAGGGTTCTGAGGCTGAGTCCTCAACCCCCAGGAGATAAAGCTGGGATCACAGAGCAATATCTAGCATGGACAAAGGCTGATGGAGGCCTGCGTGAGCATCAGGCTTTTCATATTCCCCAAAACAGACACCAGGCTAGAAGGGCCTTAGGGGTCATCTGGTTGAAGCTCTTATTAACTGATGAGGAAACTGAGGTCCAGAGACATGAAGCAACTACTCAGGGTTCTAAAGGCAGAGCCATGACTAGAACCTAACGAAGGAGACTGGCCTTTGGTCTCCACTCTGCCTTCAGCTAATTCATTCAAGTTCAGGTGTGCCTCTCGTACACAGTGACGGAGCAAGAGTGTTCGCCCATTGTGGCCTCCGAGAACTCAGTTCTCTCTGTCAACTTCATTCCTGCTGCCCAAAACACCTGGTCTCCCCTTACTCTGTTTCTTAGGTGACTGTCTTCTCCATACAAACATTCCATATGGAGAAAATGGATTCAAACAAATCCCGAGGTTTGGAAGGAGTGGCAAAATTCTCCCACTAGGTGGCAGTACCAGCAAGGAATAAACAAAAGCAGGCATCCGAAGGGCGCTTAACCTAAACTGTCTACAAGAAAAGCCTTCTGTAGGGTATTTTGTAGACATATTTGTATCGAAGCACTTTAAAACCTACCAAGTCCGGGGGTGTGGTGGTGGTGGTGTGATGAATTGGGCGATTGGGATTGACATGTATGCACTGATGTGTATAAAACTGATGACTAATAAGAACCTGCTGTATAAAAAAATAAATAAAATTATTCAAGTCATCCAATGATGGAATGACCCAGTTGACTGTATGACTGATTTGACCAATAACAGAGTGATGTGAGTAACAAAGAGATCTGTAAATCATTTTATTTATAGGAAATTTTAAATTCTAAGAAGTATTCTGAAGACTGATCATGAAGTTATCTTGCTTACTTGGTGAATTTAGATCTATTTTTAACAAATCACAAAACTGTATAGTGATAGTACACATTCTGAGGGCTTTAAAAAGATCTTTCTTATGTGATTATTTAGGTGATTTTTCCCTTTACTTATTGAATGTTTGTATGTGCATCTGTATGTTGTATGTGCATCTGTGTGTTGTATGTGCATCTGTGTGTTGTATGTGCATCTGTATGTTGTATGTGCATCTGTATTTGAGCATGCACATGTGTTGGGAAATATAAGTAAGAATTTAATACATTTATTTTACAGGAAGCTTAGAAGAGACAGAGGATCTCAAGTTTTAGATTTCTAACATAAATACATTTTATAGATAATATATTGTTTCGGGGAGTAGAACAGATATTCTTCTTTGGTGATTACTTATTGATTTTCTTTTGTCTATAACAATTTAAAGTACTTTATTGCTTACATTTAAATAAATGCTAAATCAATAGTAAGTTATACAACCATATAGTGGATATATGTATAGAGACATTATCCAGAATACGTGCCCTGGTCAGAATGGAGACTTGTAGAAATACTCACTTTAGATGACTCTTATAAGAGCAGAAATGTGAAGAAATAAAATTATCTTACATTTCATCCTCAATGCTCAATTTTTACCAGTCATTTTTGTGATCTAACTTTTAAATAGGACAACCTAAGGCAATTGTATTTTTTTCAAATTTTATAATGGATAACATTCATGGTCAAACTTTGAGATAGAGAATTAATAATGTTAATTATGAGTCCTGACTCTGCTATTGACCTGCTTCTTTTTGAAAATTATTTGACCTTTCTAACTTTCAAAATTCAAAATAGAAATATGTCTGTTTTTGACCACATCATGATATGTAATTTAAATCAAACAGGACAAAATGCCTTGAGAACATAATATATATAGCAACAAAAATGTCTACTACTTAAGCGTTTTTAGAGTATCTTTCCTGATTTGGACAGAAACAGAATAGTTCCTAAAGAACAGAAATATGAGACCATATTTGATGGCTTTTCTTCCTTTTTATGTTTATGTGCATTTCATCTCTTTGAAAATCCCAGTGACTCTGATCCTTATTTTTCTCAGTAACTTTTATGCACAATAAAGGATGCTCTTTGTAAAGTGTGGAAAAAAAATAAAAAATAAAAAAAATAAAATCTACGAAGTAGATAAACAAAAGATTGGAAGGAAATATACCAAAATATTAAAAGTTGTTATCAATAAAGGGGTGGTATTTTAAGTCATTTCCTTTTTTATTATTTGCAACTTCTGTATCTTCTATAATGAACAAAAAAGTTTCATAAAGTAGTTATTGAAATAGTGACAGATTATTTCAGTAAAATGTATGCAGAGTTTGAGTACTGAAAGACATTCACAAAAGCATACAGAAATGTGATAATCTATATTCTGTCTCCTATGTCATACAATCATGCAAATATAAATGTGTAAAAAATTTTTAAACAATAGAATCCTGGAATGCTTTAGGAGTATGCATGTATTTTAAAATATTATTAGCCATATTTTTAAAAAAGCAAAAGATGATAGATTTAGTTAAATTGGAGGCATAATACTGAGGTATTAGCACATGCAACCATTTCAACATAATACAATATTTTCTTCACATTCACTTGTTTGGTGTGAAGAGGATTTACATAAATAGGTAGGGGTTATGCTGCTTCGCCTCAAAATAACCTAAAATTTCACATTTAGGGCGTTAGTTTCCTTAACATAGGTGTTGAAACTTTTAAACTCTAACTTATTTACAAATAAATGTATTGATACCTCTGGAGTATGTATATATGTACATATGTATGAACGTATTTGGTAGGTGTTCCTTACTATAAATAATCAGAGAAAATGTCAAGTTTTTTTTTCTTTTTGGCCAAATTCTTCATTTTAACTCCATCCTTTCTTTTAAGATATTTCCTTAACACTCTTCAAATTGAACCTTATTTTGAGCCAAGTGTCATTATAGAAAGTGAGACTCTGTGAAAATCTGCCTCAAGTCCTTACCTGCCATCCCAGGATCAATGAGACTCTCTGGGCCCCAAAAGGCAGAATGATTCCTCTTCTCCGCGGTTGATGACGCAGGTGGCTGTTTCGGGGCGGTGGCTTTCTGCGACTTTTCCCGCAAGGAGGCCCTGTCTGCACCTTTGCTTGGCCCAGTGGGTCTAGGCTGTGCCATAGCCGTGTGGGTCACCATCTTGCGGTCAAGGCTCACTGAGGGTGAAAGAGCTACTATCAGTTGTTGGGTTTCTTTTCTGAACTTTAGCTAAAACCACTAAATTTGCAGTAGATTTAAAGTCATGGACATTTGGGAATGATAACCTATTCATCTAAGATATATCAGAGCCCCATAAAAAATTATCTGTTCTTGTTTTCAAATGAGTAATCACTTCTCTTCTAATAATTAGCTTTCTGAAAGTTCACATAAAGAAAGAGACAAAGATACAACTTAAACCTAAGGTTTTGAGATTCGTCATCCTTGCTCAAACCAGTACTTCATTAAACTTTCCACAGCTCTTCTTCCTTTCTTGCGGTGAGCGTTTATATACGCGGCATTATAAGACTGATTTACAGCTCTGACTAACCACACCCTCATGTCATAAATTTTCTAAAAAATCTATCAAAAGAAAACTTTAGCTCATTTCAGTTTTGTTTTGTTTTTTTTGGTTTTGTTTTGTTTTGGCCGTGCAGCATGTGGGATCTTAGCTCCCTAACCAGGGTTTGAACCCACACCCCCTGCATGGGAAGCACGGCATCCTAACCACTGGACCATCAGGGGAGTCCCTCATTTCAGTTTTTAAAAAAGCATATGCTAAACAGCATTTTTAGGATGGGGAAGAATCTTTTCGAAAACTGAAAACAATCTCTTAAAAACGTAAGTAATATCAAAATTTGACATTTGTAACTCGCATTAAAGACATAGTAAATGCTCATTTAATTTAAGGCATAGCTCATTCACATGAAGTTATATCTGAAACAAGGCAGAAAAAGAGCACTACTGAGTTTGCATTTATTGTGACAATACAGACATCCCTTCTACCCCCAAATGTGATGCAGTCAACTCACGATTTTGACAGAAAGCTTCATCAGACGCATCAGGACACTGCTCCACTCCATCGCAAGCCAGCGTGATGTCAATGCAACAGCCGTCATCACAAAAGAAGTGGTAGCGCGAGCAAACATTCGAGCATCCTGTTCATAAACAAGTCTCAAGTCACAGGAGTGCAGGAAAGAGAGACTTCCACCGTGTCAAGATTAACAGAGACTATACATATAATGAAAGGCATTTGGATAAAGAGATGCAGATAATGAGGGAACACCTAACAGTCTGTGCTGGACCAATAGGTTCTGGGAAGGTTAGGGGATTTCTTCTTGACCTTCCTGACTTAATTCTTAGGAATGACCATGGGCTCTTCGTCTTTTTTTTCTTTTTCCAGCTTATTTATTTATTTATTATTATTATTTTTAAACATCTTTATTGGAGTATAATTGCTTTACAATGGTGTGTTAGTTTC
>NC_041223.1:16092089-16101104 GCF_002837175.3 Physeter macrocephalus | reverse complement strand
CTCCCTATCCCACCCCTCTAGGTGGTCACAAAGCACCGAGCTGATCTCCCTGTGCTATGTGGCTGCTTCCCGCTAGCTATCTATTTTACATTTGGTAGTGTATATATGTCCATGCCACTCTCTCACTTTGTCCCAGCTCACCCTTCCCCCTCCCCGGCTCTTCATCTTAGGGCCCTTCTCTAAGCTAATGATACTTAAGAGGTGAGAACAGAGAAGCAGCAGCTCTGGTCTTCCCCATCCAGCCCTGGGTTTCCTCCCTCAGGTGACCCACTCTGCAGTCATTCGTTCGTCCATCAGCTCCTCAGCAGGCCACCTAACACTGATTCACCCCTTGCACAGTACTTGGCTGGCTGACTGTGTTTTATCAGAGACACCACTTTCTATATGCTATTCTTGCATTCACGTTTCCTAAGTAATAATTTTTACTGAGATCAACTTTCTACTATTGAACCCTGTTTGCTGGCCACCATAGATCCATGGTGCTGTAAAGAATAAACAGAATCTTTAGCTACTAGCTGGTGAGAATTTATTTTCTACAAATAATGAAATTCCCTTCATTTTGGAGCTCTTAAGAGTTTTTAACCCTCAGAGCTACATGTATGTTCTTGAAAGGCATTCCCTGCACCCCGCAACTCCAGATTAAGCCAGCTTTACTTTATATTTGTTAGCTACATAACAACTGCTGACACTAGTGATACAGACTAAAGGTATCAGGCTAAAAGCAGGTCTTAAGGATTCTGTAATTCTCCAGGGACAGATGGACTAGACAATTGTCTCAGCTCATGGGAGACTGGTACATGATGATATTTCTGAGACAAATGGCTGAGCATAGTATACACACCCAAGAGAGTCTTGGAAACGTTCTCCTGGAAAGAAGTTCAATGAAAATGCTGGGAGAGGAGTCCATCTGGGTGGAAGGCAATTCAAAGATACCTTGATTATGGAGGAAGAAGAGGTAAAGAAAAGAAATGGTGGCAGAAAGAAGAGGACGCAGGAGACCAGCAGTTATGACTGAGAACTTGGGCCTAGAAAGGAGAATCTGCTTCGGACACGGGGAAGGGGTTGGGAGGAAAAGTAAAGGGAAACTCTGTGGACACCAAGGAGGATGCAGCCTCTGCTTACATTTCTTAAACTCATGACATGAAAATCCTAACTCGAGGTTTTCCTTACTCCTTGGTAGTTTTGGAGCTAGACGCATGTTAGTAATTTACCCCTCTGCTTCTAGATTAGTGGTCTCCAAACCTTTTTGACTATACCTATCTCCAATCTATAAATCACATGCATGTGCCACCATATTAACATATCATACATCTTATAAAATAGATTGAAAATTTAAAGAAGATTAAAAATTAAGTTCTGGGGCTTCCCTGGTGGCACAGTGGTTAAGAATCTGCCTGCCGATGCAGGGGACACAGGTTCGAGCCCTGGTCCGGGAAGATCCCACATGCCACGGAGCAACTAGGCCTGTGCGCCACAACTACTGTGCCTGTGCTCTAGTGCCCGCAAGCCACAACTACTGAGCCCATGTGCCGCAACTACTGAAGCCCGCGCGCCTAGAGCCCATGCTCCACAACAAGAGAAGCCACCGCAATGAGAAGCCCGCACACTGCAACGAAGAGTAGCCCCTGCTCGCCGCAACTGGAGAAGGCCACGCGCAGCAATGAAGACCCAACGCAGCCAAAAATAAATAAATAAGTAAATAATTAAAATATATAAGTTCTGGTATTTTCTTTTCTGTCTTAAAAATGTCTTGACTGTCTGTTTGGGATTCTCTATGGAGACCACATATCTGGATCATCTTAGAGGTGTTTGTTGGCTTGCTCTGTGAATAGATTATATTTTGCAAAGCTGGAAAACATGCAGCCTCTATATCCAAAACTGAACCAACTTATCACAGAAGCAGGGGTATGTGCTTGTCTGTTTACCCCAGAAAGTGTCACCCTTGGTTATCATGAAAGCTAGTCATTAACCACAAGATCCGTATATATAATAGAGGGAACAGAAACTCTCTCAATCTCCACCTCTTGTTTTCAATGTGTCGATGTAGTATCTTATTAACTTTAATTCATAATTTGTTATTGCAGTCTAACCAGTGAGTGATTCCAGACAGCGGTTAATACAATAGCATTCTTTTTATTTTCTGTATAAAGTTACATACGTAAGACCTGTACCCAACTGGCCTTTCAGTAACCAAAGGCGAATCACATCACTCACTCTCTGCAGCCTCAAATACACTTTATTGTCATCTTGAGAAAGGCCGGAAATGTATATCTGGCAACTGGCCTTGGGAGCCCCAGAAAACTGGCCTGAGTAAGTAAACCAGAGTAACAGGCAGCTGGTGAGGTGTCAGCCCTTTGCCTCCATCAGCTCAGGCTGTTTCTCCCTCCGATGCACCTCAGTTGTACAAAAACAACCCTTTTCTAATTTCTGCGGGGATGACAGCTTCCCAGGAGCACTTTTTTCCCAGAACCAGCAGTTGACTTGGTCCTTGCCCAGGGAGCCCTGTTCCCGGGAGCACAGCCCTCGGGGCCCAGGAGTTTTCCACTGCTGATGATTTCTGCTGTTTCTAGCAGCCCTGGCACACCTTTCCAAGGTGTGTTCTGAGTAACTGGCTCTTCTGTGCAGCTGCAATAAATCAACAAGCAGGGACTGCCTGAATGCGGGCCGGGCTGCAGGCCTGGCTCACTCCCCGCGGCTGACTCACGGTGCTGCGGTGAGTGGACTGGAGTTTGGGGCCTGGCCTGTCCATGGGCGGTCACCCCTCCTTCCTCATGGTCAGCTTAAACCTTGGCTGGACAGGAGTCAGCCAACCTAACTGTGAACGTTCCTAATGCGCTGTATCCTTGTGGAAGGCAAATTATCAAGGTGGCGGAGTTCTTAGGATTCTAAAGTCTCCTTCCTCATGTCCAATATGCACACTGAGCCCGGTCTGTGATGGAAGATCAGTCAAAGTACAAGTAAATCCAATCTTTTTATTCTTATTCTCCCGACTGCTGGCTTGACTACCATCCAAATACTGAGGAATCAAGGATGTAGGAGACAGGCTACAAGTCTGCTAGAGCCACGGCTAGCGAAGGGTCACCACACAACGGACAGGGATCAGGTCTGTGGAGCGCAGGACCCACGCCCACGCCTTGCACACGGCTCCCGTTCACGGCAGATGCTGGGAAGGTGTCCGCTGACCGGGTGACAGGACCCTCACACATACACTATCTCAGCACTTCTCCAGAGTGAACTGGGGGGAGGGGTTCCCTCTGCCATATACCCCCATATCTTTAGCGCTGTTGAGTTCCATATAAGCTTTTTTTTTTAACTTGATGAGCTAATCTTAGACATGTAGATGTTTGGGAAAGTAAGAACCAGGTAAATGAGAGAAATGAGTTTACATTGGGCAACAGAATGTGAGAAGCATTATATATACGTCGAGCTATGTTATTAACGTATCTGTGCATCTGTGTAAAGTGTCCATGAAAGTTTTTAAATAGTCCTTTTAAATTGACAAATGCACTGCATATCTTTTAATTTGTTTTAAATGCACTCCTTGGCTGCATTCTTTGAACGTACATATCAAATAGACCACCCTCCTTTAAACAAGATCCTCTCCTGGAAAAGCCAGATGTCTTTTACGAAACTGAGTCGCGGGAAGATGGAGCACCCCTCGGGTCCCGTGGCTCACGCAGCCTACTCTCACCCCCTGGGGTGTGCAGCGTTCCCCCCGCCCCAATTCGGCAGTGTCGCTTAGCCCAAAATACAATGCAGCCTATTTTTGCAATCATATTTTTAGTAAAGATTTTCCCGTTCAACAACAGCCAACATAAAATGAAAGGGTCCCTGTAATGCACAGTCAGAATATAAAATGCCAATTTAATACCATCCCTCCATCGATAACCTGGTTTCTGTTGGCCACTGTGAATGTGAGGGAAGGACTTTCTTCTCACCTCCTGTGGAGAAGGCCACGGGAAGCACGGTCACCGAGACGTTGTCAGAGCTCCTCTGCCCAGCAGTGTCCATCACTGTCAGCTGAAAGGTGTATGTCCCTTCCTGGAGGTGGGACAGCTTCAGGGTTCCAGACTGAGGCACCTGATACCCAAACAGGAAACATCATATTTAGTTAAGAACCTGAGGCACAGAGTCCAGCATCATCCTGGACCGGAAATCAGTGTCACCCTTGGAGCAGTCCCATGACCCACTTCTCCACTCCTGGTCCAAGGCTGCAAAATACTAATCACACACAATTCTGGCAGATTTTGGTCAGAAGACTTGAGCTCCAGTGGGGTTGGGGCCTGACACCCCCTTTCTCCTGGAAACTTCCCCTCCCACACCCATCCCCATGGTTGCAGTGGAAGGGTCAGTTATGACCTCTCCTATGGCCACAGGGGTGCCAGGCTAAGCTGAGGGGAGCCTCTGGCTCAGAGTCAGGCAGGCTGTGCAAGGTGGCAGCTATGCGACAGGTGACACCACTGTTTATCGCTTCTTGGGACTTAGACAGAAATGCCTGGGAACATGCGAGCAGATGACGACCACACTGGAGCGTGCTGACGCGAAGCCCTGCGGCCTCGAGCAGCGTGGTGCGAGAGAGCAGCTCTGTCCTCTGTCCCAGCTGGTCTGCCAGAACATAGACGGCCAGCAGCCTTGGGGTGTGCTGCCCTGGGTGTATGAGAGGAGAGGGTAGATTGTAGGACTGACTCAGAGGAGGGATTGAAGGTGGGTGCGACAGGGGGGTGCTGAGTGTGGCCACAGGCTGAGATGAAGTTAATGGAGATTTTAAGAGACCAGGGTAGCCTTGAGGCTGGAGGCTGGGGGTGGCCATCCACACAAGACACGTCCTCCCCCAGGCCCCGGTCATATCTCTGGGGAGGCGAGTGAGGTGCTGGGCTTCTGGGTGTCAACACTCAGCATGCCAGTGTCAAACTAAACCTCCGTGGGCCGGGCCTTCCCTGGGAAGCTCCTCTTTCCAACGCTGGGGCTGGAAGGACGGAGCATCCCTCGTCTAAGGGGCCAGTCCCTCCACCTGGGCTTTGGATGCCTCCCTCTAGCCTTCCTAGGTACCTCCTCTCCGATGCAGGAAACACCGTATCCAGAGCCAGACCATGCTAATCACCTTCAACATCTTGGGTGCACTCAAATTTAGGTCTTTTCAAATTAAATATCCCCTCCCTGGTGCCTTTTTTTTTTTTGGGGGGGGGGGGAGTTGGCTGATGAACTTTATTAAATGGCCACTCTGGTCACCCTTATTCACTTGGCAGAATTAATATGGTTTCCAATGAGCCAAATTTCCACCTGGCCCTCGTGGGGCAAAAGCACGCTAACAAGTATAGCCGAGGTGTGTAGAAGTTTGTCTCAAAAACGTTTTAAGATAAATAGAGTTTGAAAAATCTGCTTATAGGGGAAGGATAGCTCTGTCAGGTTTTGCGGCTCAGCTATCCATGGGTGTGATGACGATCAACTGTCTCGACGGGAAAGCTCTGAGAGCTGCTGGATTTGGACACCAACAGAAAAGGGAGACGCTGACAGCTGCCGACAGAGAATGGATCTTGCCCGAAGGGCCTCCGAAGAGGGCTTTGCGTTCGGCACCGGTCCACATCTGCAGGCCTTGCCTCTATGAGCAGAAACTAAGTACAGTAACTTAATACCAAGGTCTTTGCTTGAGGCTTATTTTGATAACTGAGAAAGTCAGTAAGATCCTATTAATCTCCTGTGAAATTTCTTCTACAAAAGGCTCCCCTTCCCTTCTTCTGAAGTAATTTGTTTAAAGCTTTTGCTGTTTCACCTTGTCTCCCAGAGCCAGTGATAAAAGGAAGTAAACACTTTGATTTTTGGATTTCATCATTTCAAGATATTTTTTTCCCTCTGTGTTTTTATTTCCTGGATGCAGAAAACTCTTTCAGGTTTTGAAGCCATAAGAGATAAAACATTAATCTGATTTGATTTTTTAAACCCTTTCATAACACAGCTTGACATTTCCTTTTTTTTTTTTGCGGTATGCGGGCCTCTCACTGTTGTGGCCTCTCCCGTTGCGGAGCACAGGCTCCGGACGCGCAGGCTCAGCGGCCATGGCTCACGGGCCTAGCCGCTCCGCGGCACGTGGGATCCTCCCGGGCCGGGGCACGAACCCGCGTCCCCTGCATCGGCAGGCAGACTCTCAACCACTGCACCACCAGGGAGGCCCTGTCCTTTTTTTTTTTTTAATTGAGGTATAGTTGATTTACAATTTCAGGTTAAGTTTCAGGTGTACAACATAGTGACTCAAGCAATTTTTAAAGGTTATACTCCATTTATAGTTATTATAAAATGTTGGGTATATTCCCTGTGCTGTACCATATATCCTTGTAGCTTATTTATTTCAAACATAGTAATCTGTACTTTTAATTCCCTGGCCCTCTTTAGTTTAGTTATTTGGCTAACAAAGGCTATCTTTCCTCAATATCAGATATTAGAATATACAGAACTGGAAGATGGACGTTTTCCCTTCAAGCACCCAGGTCATCTTTTTGGACATCTCTTCACATTTATATGACACTGGAAAGGATTTAAAGTATTTTACAAACATTTCCCAAGTGTCAGGATAAAAAATACACACACACACACACACACACACACATAGACACATAAATGTATATGCAACATACCCAATTTGTAACTTGGAGAGAGATATTACCTTTAATAAAACAAAGAGCTTCTAATCTCTGCCCAAGATCTCCTGTGCAACAGTAACAGAGCCTTTGATGGCTGGCCTCTGGCTAAATCAATGTATAACTCGCTCTGCATTCTGGCTCAACTGCACCTCCCTCAAACAGTAATTTAGTGGCGAGGAATACACGTTTGGGTTTATACCACACACACACATACATACATGATTATTATATATACTGAGTTACAAAATGAGTACTACCTGTCTATACCCCTACCCCCATCATTGCTTCTAAAGTATATAAGGCATTGGGCATATGTCAGTTACAAAGTAGTGACAAGATAACGTGGTACAAAATATTTCAGTGAGAAACTCCATTGAACCAATGAACCCAAACGCATTCTAGCCTTCTGCCTCGTGTCAACTAATCCAACTTGGGAAACTGGATGAGAGCTCTATAGTGGTTTGAAGGCCATTACGATCCTTGTTATAATCCAACGCCATCTCCCTGCACACATACAGAGAGTGAAGGAGACACACAGGGCAGCTGTCCTGATCAGCAGAGGCCAGAACATAAACTGGCACCACAACTGTCTAGATACTTCAGGTGAACATGCTTAGGTTCTGTTCTTCAGTTATATGTTCCTTTTTCTATTCACTTTTCAGCATGAATATGACCCAAAGTTCCATAAAAAAGAAGCAAAATGAATTCAACTGTCTGTACTTTCCTAGTTATGTATGCTCAAATGAATGGAGTTAGATCATAGTCACAAAAAACTCTGATGTGTCCATCTTTCCCAATTGTGCAGGAAGGTGATTTTAAGAGCGTTTCCTCAAGAGTTGGGGATTTCTCTTATCATCCTCACCAGAGGAGGATCATTCTCAAGAGAACAGAACCAAAAAGGCAGTAACTAAGACAGAATTACATTGCTTATCTTGAGGTTTCAGGAATCAAAGGGAGAAATATTTTTGGACTGGGGTTTTTCTCCTACTTTTCAAATTCTCTCAAAATGTGTTATGTAAATAGTGGTCCACTAATAAAACTAGCCATGATTAGAAGCCTCTAGAAGTACAGAGTGGAAAAATGAACTTATTCTTCCTGTTACAACCCAACCATGTTTTACTTCTGTTATTCTTTTATTTTTTATTATGCATTTCTTTTTTTAATAAATTTATTTATCTTATTTATTTATTATTTTTGGCTGAGTTGAGTCTTCGTTGCTGCGTACGGGCTTTCTCTAGTTGCAGCAAGCGGGGGCTATGCTTTGTTGTGGTGCATGGGCTTCTCATTGCAGTGGCTTCTCTTGCTGCGGAGCACAGGCTCTAGACACGCAGGCTTCAGTAGTTGTGGCTCACGGTCTTCAGTAGTTGTGGCGCACGGGCTTCGTTGCTCCATAGCATGTGGCATCTTCCCGGACCAGGGCTTGAACCCGTGTCCCCTGCATTGGCAGGAGGATTCTTTCTTTCTTTTTTTTTTTTTTTTTTTTTTTTTTGTGGTACGCGGGCCTCTCACTGCTGTGGCCTCTCCCGTTGTGGAGCACAGGCTCCGGACGCACAGGCTCAGCGGCCATGGCTCGTGGGCCCAGCCGCTCCGCGGCACGTGGGATCTTCCCGGACCGGGGCACGAACCCGTGTCCCCTGCACCGGCAGGCGGACTCTCAACCACTGCGCCACCAGGGAAGCCCGGCAGGAGGATTCTTAAACACTGCGCCACCAGGAAGTTCTATTCCTCTTCTTACCTCCAGCAGTCTTAGAACCTAAGTTCTAAGACTAGAAACTTAGTGAATATTTGATTAATGAATGAACGAAAGAGTGAAGAGAACGGCAAATAACATAAAAGAAGATGAGAGAGAGCTGGAACAAGAGCAGAGAAAGAGAGTAACACTAAAGTTCCCATCCTTCCCACCGAGAGCAGGACATTCCCTGAGAGCATGAGCCAATTTTCTTGCACCTGGCTGTACGCAGTTTCTACAGACCAAAGATCAGCACTGCTGCCCTCTGGCTTCTACTCCTACTGCCCTTCCCTTCTTTCCAAACCAAGGAAGCGTGTAAAAGTATGTTATCGCACAGGCCACTGGGCAAATGGGCAACTGTCCTCCCGGGAAAGCCAAACCTGATTCTCATTTTACAAGGATACTTTGCAGCTCTATTTACAATAGCCAGGACATGGAAGCAACCTAAGTGTCCATTAACAGATGAATGGATAAAGAAGAGGTGGCACATATATACAATGGAATATTACTCAGCCATAAAAAGGAACGAAATTGAGTTATTTGTAGCGAGGTGGATGGACCTGGAGTCTGTCATACAGAGTGAAGTAAGTCAGAAGGAGAAAAACAAATACCGTATGCTAACACATATATATGGAATCTAAGAAAAACAAT
>NC_041223.1:16090033-16091722 GCF_002837175.3 Physeter macrocephalus | reverse complement strand
AGAAACTAACACACCATTGTAAAGCAATTATACTCCAATAAAGATGTTAAAAAAATAAAAAAATAAAAGGATACTGATTTTCATGGCCCTAGGTTACTGTAATCAGAGGATATACATTGAACTTGAAAGCCCTCACACATGTTCAAAATTTTTGCACTAGAGAATATGGATCTTTTCAATCCGAAATTTTCACGTCAATATAATTATGAGTCCTATTGTCAAAATATTAAGAGTACAGAGACATGTACCACAGGGCTCGCATCTGCAAAGTCTTCTCTGATGTCCCTCAGCTAGATTATAATCTCTCCCTCCCTCTGAATTCCAGGGGCACTTTATCTACATTCTCTTTTGGCCTTGCCACCTTCTATTTGGTATTATCGTTATTTAGGGGCACATCTAATCTCCTCAATGGGAGGCAGCTCCCTGAGGGCAAGATACCCTACAAATTCTTCATAGGGCCTTACTCCCTTGCTCCTTGCCAGTAGAAGGCTCTCATAATTTTTGTTTGTTTGTTTATATACAAGTGAGTAAATTTATTCTGACTGCAGTTCACTTAAACTATTGGTCAAAGAGACCCCACAAATAGTTTACATCCCAAGATGTGTAGAATTAGCTATAACAGTTACCTCTCCACGAGAGCTCATTCTGTGCTGTGCAATGTGCTAAGCACTTTATTTGCATTTTCCCATTTTAACCCCCAGTGGAACACTCTCAGGTAGTATTATTTTCTTCACAATTGAGGAAGCTGAGGCTTAAAGAATGAAGTAATTTTCCCAAGTTCACCCCACGAGGGAATTGGCAAAACTGGGTTTGAACCCAGGCCATATAATTCCAAATTCCATGCTCGTAGCCACTGTAGAATTCTACCTCCGAGTTAGCAGAGCTCTAGGCCTTCCAGGTCCTTATTCCAAGAATCATTTCCTAGAAAGCACTGAGTCACAGCTTATACACAAACCAGCTAGCTGTTGTGGTCTGAAAAAGCAAGATACTTCCTCATACACACAAAGTCCTTTAAAACCTCTAAAAGCGCTTCTCCCGCCCACATCCCCTCCCTACTACCCACCCCCAAATAGAAGTGCCAGGACCTTTGAAGGGACAGTGACAGGAAGTCAGGTTTAAACCCAGGGGGACCTGAAAGCCCAGATTGACTGCAGATTCCTGTGATGCTGGAAGCCTATTGTGCTATAAACTTATTGTCTGGGAAGCTGAGTGTTTCTGAACAGGAAAAAGACTTCAAAGCTTCTGTTGCTATTGGAATAGAGCTTTCACAACCCAATTTACCCAGATTTATTTTTCATGAGGTACGTACTTTTTTTTCCCAGGGAGATTATTTTTCATCATTTCCTTATAAGTAGTTTTCTTAAAGAAAAAAAATGCAGTTAAACATTCAAGGCCCTGAGCTATTGCGTAAAAGGAATTCATGCTTAAAGGGCAGTCTACATCAAGGCTCACGGTTAATTCTGAAACACAACTGGTAATGCATTATTCATCTGTTATGCTCTCATGTGTCTTCCTGCTTAATTGGAGCAGTAAGTCCTAGGATTTGCTGGGTTTTTTTTTTCCCCACTAATAACACCCTTCATTCTTTTTTCTTTATACTTTTTTTAAAAAATTATTTTTATTTATTTATTTATTTGGCTGTGTTGGGTCTTCGTTGCGGTGCACGGGCTTCTCATTGTGGTGGCTTCT
>NC_041223.1:16081220-16089930 GCF_002837175.3 Physeter macrocephalus | reverse complement strand
ATTGCGGCTCACGTGGTCTAGGCGCGTGGGCTCAGTAGTTGCGGCTCACAGGCTCTAGAGAGCAGGCTCAGTAGTTGTGGCACACGGACTTAGTTGCTCCGCAGCACGTGCGATCTTCCCGGACCACGGCTTGAACCCGCGTCCCCTGCACGGGTAGGCAGATTCTTAACCACTGCACCACCAGGGAAGTCCACACCCTTCATTCTTGAAGCAAGATACAAAGAAATACTTAAGGCCACAACGGAATATTCATTCGTATGCACCAACTTTTTTCCAAAATAAATTTATTTATTTATTTATTTTTGGCTGCATTGGGTCTTCGTTGCTGCGCACGGGCTTTCTCTAGTCGTGGTCTTCGTTGCGGCGTGTGGACTTCTCATTGCGGTGGCTTCTCTTGTTTCAGCGCACGGCCTCTAGGCGCGCCGGCTTCAGTAGTTGTGGCACACAGGCTCAGTTGCTCCGAGGCATGTGGGATCTTCCCAGACCAGGGCTCGAACCCACGTCCCCTGCATTGGCAGGCAGATTCTTAACCACTGCGCCACCAGGGAAGCCCCATATGCACCAACTTATCCCCAGATATTACTCAGGAAATTTGCAGCCTTGATAATCTTCTGTTTCTCAAAAATGTTCTGTGGGCTGCCATACCTTTTTGTCCTTTATTCAAAGCGTCAGGTGACTGAAATAAGTGACGGGCAGTGAGGTAGGTGAAATCTTGAGGAGGTTCCGATCCGTTTCGGTGCCCTGGGGTGGGGGGTGTTCTTGCTTCTCCCCCTCTCCTTCTGCTCTCGCCTCCAGGAAACAACTAGACCCTCTGGTTTTCCAGTGTCAAAAAAATACATTTTTTAAAAAAGTCTTTTTTTGACTCAGACCGGACTCTGAAGGGTTTCCTCTGCAGGCACTGGAGGAGGGAGGTTTTGTTCCCTATCGAAGGCCTTCTGGGCACTGGTGCGCACATGGAATAAGTATTTGGGGTTTGTGGTTCCTTGGGAGAATCTTTAAGAGAACATTACCCAGGCACCAACACAGCCCGCCTGGGTGTAAGACAAGGCTACCAGGGACCTCATGGACACCATCAAAGGAAAGATGATCTCAGAATAAATTGAATGGTAATGTACTTTTTTACTGTTTACTATGTGCTGCTCACTGTTCCAGGGGTCTTATTTGCATTACCTCCTTTTATCCCAGTAATAACACCTCGAGAGGCGGGCTTTGGTTACTCCCAGCTTGCACAGAGGAAGTGGTGAAGCGAGGATTCAAAAACCAAAGCAAAGTAGAAGCTGTGCTAGAAGTATTACCTATTTGATCTCTTTCATTCACTGTTAAACTGACTAACTGAGGGAGGAAGGAAATAGTTGAAATGTGATACGAAGCTTTCTCAGTTACTTATTTATCATTTTTCTTTCTTTTTAAAATTTACAGTCTACACCCTCTCTCCTCCATCCCACCCCATGGCCTCGCATATCTAGGATAAATTTTATTGAAGGGACTTACATTTTGTTTTCATGAAGACTAGATATTGTCCAATAGCCAAGAAAAAATAATATGTGATATGTGTCTAGGATCTCCCTTGATGAGATGCAAAGTAATTGTTAGACAACACTTAGCAGCTCTTCCTAACATCAATATGAGGCCAGAGTGCAGAAAAATGTTGTCCTGCCCACCTTGCTAGGAAGGATGATAAAAATTAGAGGCTTAAAAGGGCACTTTTTGAAAGGTTAGCAAAATAGTCAATCACTTTTTAAAAAAAGGAACCAATCAATTTAGCAAGTATTATTAGAATCCTAGTGAGTACAAAGTATAGTTCTAGGCTTCAGGAGAGAAACGGAAAAAATATCAAGAAAGGAAGAAAGAAAGAAGAGAGGGAGGAGGAAGGAAAGAAGGAAGAGAGGAGCAAGAGGAGGGAAAGAGGCAGGGGGAGAAATCCTGACAGAATCCCAGACAACTGACACCCCTTTTCCACCCATCACTCAGTCCCCAGCTGAAAATAATTCTAAAGAAATCCTTCATAATCCTTATAAATTCTGTTGTGATATTATAGATTTTACATATATCTTTGACCTGTTATCAACAAACATAGGTGAAAACCAGAGACAGATGCAGTTAGCCTTTAATCTTCAAAGATCACTGTAGGTTCTCTGGTACTTTGTGTATTGGTTAAACCAGGCTGCCTTGAAAATCCTGCTTACTAAATTTTTATAAAATCTTTCACTACATTTTTTAATCATCTCCTTAACGTATATGATTCTTTCATTTTGTGGGCATTTTCAGCATTGACCCAAATTATATCCAGGGAAACTGACTGAGGAGGAGTAAATGACAAAACATCTCCTACGTAAGACAGAAGGCAGTTTGAAATTCAACATTTATTTTGCGTTCTCTTTCCCTCTGACAAAAAGCCAATATTCTTCTTTCTATGTTCCTTGCCCAGGAAACCTTTTCTCTAAGGCTGTTTTAAAATACTATGTTAATGCGTTGAGGGTGGTCTAAAAAGGAGACTAATTGGGAGACGAAATATAGACCATCCAGTCTCATGGAACTTGGGTTTTATCAAGAAGGACCCATGTTTCTATTTGCTCAAGACAGTCTCAGTTTATCTCTGTGGTCCTGGTGTAATTATTAATACCACCTCCTCACTCCCAAACGTGTTTCAGTGTGGATGATAATACACCTATCTGTATTTAAAAACTAAGTGTGTACAGCAGGCACACCAATGTGCAACTGGTTTTAAGTTAATAATGAAGTTATTGGTGTAAACAATATCCATCTTTTAGTAAGCTTCCATTACACATGGTATTCTAAAACAGTTTAAATTTTCCACATCTGATGAATGGAAATCAATCTACAGATTTATGAATTTCAAATCTCCCTGAACGTCCTCATACTCTGTTATCATGTTCCTAAATGTCATATTTTACATTCTGACTTCAGATTTAAATGTATTATGTTACAAAACTCAGTGACATCTAATGGACTACCTGAAAAATGTGTCTTCTTACATTTAAGAATGTATTATAGATTAATACCCAGTTAAATAGATGTAGAATATCCTGTTAGAGGGCAGAAAATATATGACTTTAAAATCAGAACCTCTTGGGAATTCCCTGGTGGTCCAGTAGTTAGGACTCGACGCTTTCACTGCAGAGGCCAGGGTTCAATCCCTGGTTGGGGAGCTAAGACAGAGCAAGCTGCTGGGTGTGGCCAGAAAAAAAAAAAAAAATCAGAACCTCTTGGTTCTGACCAATCATCTCTCTTATTCATTTTCTTCATAAATGAGGAAACCAAGTCAGAACATGAGCTTTCCCATATGTTTAGTCGATTTAAAGTGCTTGGTACTGGGACTTCCCTGGCGGTCCAGTGGTTAAGGCTCTGCGCTGCCAATGCAGGGGTGCAGGTTAGATCCCTGGTCTGGGAACTAATATCCCACATGGCACGTGGCCAAAAAAATTTTTTTTAAAAAGTGCTTAGTACAGTACTGGACATACACTAGATGCTAAAAAAGGTTAGCAATTAATTTTATCATAATTAAGCTGGCAGCATAATTCCTCTTAGGGTGAGAACCTCATTGATTTTTGTTTTTTGAATACCTGAATGGGTCATTTGGATGTGAAAGGATAGTCCTACAACCTGGTCTTAAAGTATCCCAAAACAAAGGGAGGGCTGACTATTCTACCACCAAAGATGAGAGAAGGGGGTGAGGACCCTGCAGACAGTGGAGAAAAGGGGAGAGGAGAGGGGAGGGCTCAAGAAGGGGTTGGGATAGGCACTCAGTGGAAAGCCTGACCAATGAGAGTTAACTCTGGGGGCATTCATGAATGTACACCATTATAAGACAGCTGCAGTTTGATAGCAAATGACTCCTCTGTTGCAGACTTTGTCACTTAGATGTTGGCTTCATAGCTTTAGGTCTGTCTGCCATTGCCGTTATACACTTGGCTGGGGAATTAGTCTACACTTTCCTCTTTTTTTTTTTTTTTTTTCCCTCGGCCCCGCCGGTCGGCATGCAGGATCTTAGTTCCTCCAACAAAGGATCGAACTCGTGTCCCCTGAAGTGGAAGTGCTGCGTCTTAACCACGGGACCACCAGGGAAGTCCCACACATTTTCCTCTTGATGGCACCATAGTCAGCACTAAAAGTCTATAAGAAATGCCTAATCTTGTTACTTCTTTATAAATATCTTCAATAAATTAAATACTGAGTCATCAGCATTATTTTTATTCAGCATTTATATACATAATTCATTGTTTACAGAGTAAAGCTTTTAGGAGCAACTGAAAAGCTGGATGATAATAGAGACAGATTTGCAGCTGCTTGAAGAAATATATCCCACGAGTGCCAGTTAATGAACAGTCAGTGTCCATCTCAAGGGAACTCTCATAGCAGGCTGATCAATGGCTTTTGCCCATGCACCTTTCCTGACCAATCTTAGTTCTCAGAGATTTCAGCAAAGATACATTAATTTCGCAGCTGACACAATGCACAGAAGAATAATAAATATGATGGATGACACTCAAAGTTCAAAATTATTTCTGTTGTAGCTGAAAACCTAAACACTGAGATGTAAAAAGGGTAAACACAAAGTCTTGCACTCAGGTTCAGTAAATCAATTACACAAAACAGAGCATGGGGGAGGCCATCAGGACAGCAGTTCATGTAGAAAGATGAAGCAGGTTTTAGGTGATCCTGCTAATGGAAAACTCAACATGAACCTACGGTGTGAAGCAGCTACTAAAATAGTTTATGTAAATGAACCTTCATTAATAGAAGTGAGACAATGTCTGGATCACAGGATGTAACAGGCTGTGTCAGGAAGAACCACGGTTTATGTATGGGTTTCAATTAGGGGTGTCAGATTTTAAGAAGGGCATGGATGAATCTGAGATAATCCAAAAAAGGCTGGATGGTGGACAGTCTAAAAATCAATTCATATGAGGAACATCTGAAAGAATTCAGAGTGTTTAGCTCTGAGAAGACCATCCCAAGTGGTGACATTCATTTAAAAAAAAAAAAAACACAAAACTTTAATGGTTGATACACAGAAAAAAAAGATGTGTTCAGTGCTTTTCCAAAAAGAAGATTCAACACCAGTGGATAGAAGTAACACCCCACTGGCCCAACAATTAGAGCTGACTAAAGATGTCCTGCGACGTGATGTGAAATAATGAGCTTTCATCTCTGGAAATACCAGGCAGAGACTGGATGACCACTGGAAGGGATGTGAGAGCAGGAGCTCTTGTATGGATAGGAGGCTGGGTGAGATGCTGATCGAGGGTCTGGTCCACTTCTAAGACTGTCTAGTCATTGGGTAAGTCAGTGTGTTTAAATCAGTCTTGAGGGACTAGCTGATTATTGTTCTTGTCTTTGTCCCAAGAAAATAGAAGTCAGTGCTTCCACACAGAGAGAAGAGCCTGTGAAGACACAGGCAGAAGACAGCCAACTACAAGCCAAGGAGCGAGGCCTTCGAAGAAACCAACCCTGCTGACACCTTGATCTTGGACTTCCAGCCTCCAGAACTGTGAGAAATTTCTGTTGTTTAAGCCACCCAGCCTGTGGTACTTTGTTATGGCAGCCCTGGCAAACCAACACAGATTTTCCCCACCTCCTCTGCCTGAAGCGATTTGGATGAAGTTTACCTGCCTAAGCCAGGAAATACTACAAAGGGTCCCGGCAGGGTTAATAAAAAGCCACTTTCCTCACGACTCAAGACTCCCTGTGTTGATACAGCAATTCCACTTCCAGGTATTTATCCAAAGGAAACAAAAACACTAATTCGAAAAGATATATGCACTCCCATGTTCAATGCAGCCTTATCTACAACAGCCAAGATATGGCAACAACCTAAATGTCTATCAACGGATAAATGGATAAAGAAAATATGGTGTGTAAAGAGAAGGATATCTTGCCATTTGCAACAGCATGGATGGACCATGAGGGCATTATGCTAAGTGAAATAAGCCAGACGGAGAAAGACAAATACTGTATGATCTTATGCTTATTATGGAATCTAAGAAAACAAAAATACCCCAAAAACCTGAGCTCATAGGTACAGAGAACAGATTGGTGGTTGTCAGAGGCATGGGGTAAGGGACAGGTGAAAGAGGTCAAAAGTTACAAATTTCCAGTTATAAAATAAATAAGTCATGGGATGTGATGTACAGCATGGTGATTACAGTTAATAACACTTTTGTATATTTGAAAGTTGCTAGGAGAGTAGATCTTAACAGTTCTCATCACAAGAAAACAAACTGTAACTATGTGTGGTGACAGATGTTGACTAGACTTACTGTGGTGATCATTTCAACAGATATACATATATCAAGTCACTGTGCTATACACCTGAAACCCATATAATGTTACCTGTCAATTATATCTTAATTGTGTACAGGCAGCCACTGGGTAAGTGGCACATTCCCATCGGCAGCAATTCCAGCCCAGATAAGCCTGATGAAAATCAGTGAGGAGCGCTTGAATAGGAGCCCTTGACTCCAAACCCCACCTCACTTAATTAACCTAACTATCTCAGGCAGGCCTAACATGAGGTAAGATAGTTGCTTTCTGGATCATGTGAAGAATAAGTTCATTCTATTGTTATTTTCCTCTTTATGCTCCTTTGTATTTTTCAAATTTTCTACTTGGATTTGAACTGAAAAAAGAAGACATAAAAAAAAATTTTTAAGGGCTTCCCTGGTGGCGCAGTGGTTGAGAGTCTGCCTGCCGACGCAGGGGACACGGGTTCGTGCCCTGGTCCGGGAAGATCCCACGTGCCGCGGAGCGGCCGGGCCCGTGAGCCATGGCCGCTGAGCCTGCGCGTCCGGAGCCTGTGCTCCGCAACGGGAGAGGCCACAACAGTGAGAGGCCCGCGTACCACAAAAAAAAAAAAAATTTTAAGTAATCTGACTCAACAAAACAAAGCATGAGTCTTTTTCCTTGAAGCATTTTTGTGTTCTGGAGAAGTCAACAAAAAAGCAGCAAGAACGAGGGTAAGCTTCAAACCACATGGTCAGGGAATTCCCTGGTGGTCTAGTCGTTAGGACTCCATGCGCTCACTGCCAAGGGCCCAGGTTCGATCCCTGGTTGGGAAACTAAGATCCCACAAGCCACGAGGCTCAGCCAAAAAAAAAAAAATAAATAAATAAATAAATAAATAAATAAAAACACGTGGTCAGGATCACTGTTTACTCAGTAGAAAAGTAAATTCATATAACATTTTTTCAATAATCATTTTTATGCTTTCTCCATTTTACACTTCTGCCAACTTACAGACATTTGGGGAACATAAGTAGAAAGACCACTGCACTGAAACATTAGTTTTCATTACAATTACGACATGAATTACCTTCATGTCCACTGACGGGTCACCCTGCAGCAGTGTCCACTCATACTGGATGATGGCGTGGTCGTCTGTGCTCTCACGGCCATCCAGAATCACTCCATCTGTGGGCAGATGCAAAACAACATCTTGCCCGGCCTTGCTAAGTGGAGGCTCGTCCTTTTCTGTGAAAGAAAATAAATAATTCACAAGACATATGTTCCCTATTCTATTTTTTTTCTAATTTATTGAGAGGTAACTTGTTTGCTAGAATAGATGTAGTCCAGCAAAGAACTGCCAAGAGGATGTATAGCAACTGAAAGTTATTTTCTTATTTTCATTGTAATGTAATAAATTAAATTTGGAAAGTTAAGGCAAGTTCTTGGATTCACATAAAATAAAACTCACAAAGAAATTTTCTGGAATCCAATTTTTCATCTAGGAAAACACAAGAGGTTCACAGGTTCTAATTAGTTTTTATAAGAGAAGCCGGGACAGAGTTTGAGATGTCCTAAAATAGCAAACGAGTATGTATTTACCTTTTGTTCTTCATGGTACTAAATTTAAGGCTCACTGTGTTCACTAAATATTAATACGTGACTGACAGCTGCTCCAGTGGTGACTGACAGAAGCCATTAGATATAGAAAATATTTCTAAGAGCAGAATTGTGAATATTTTAATGGATTTAAGCATCTTATTAGTAAGCTTACGCAAATGCACATATATTTTAAAGAAACTTAGTAATTTAGCTGGGAAAAAAAACCCTACAGGTTTTTGTAATACATCTTTTTTGGCATCCACTATTTCCTCCCTCCTCCAGCTCCAAAACTTGGTCCGAATTCTGACCTGGAGTTCCTTAGCTTATTCTGAATGATGTTGCTAAGACATTGCTCTCTTTCTGCACAGCCGAAGTTGCCTCCCAAGGAAACTTCTAAGGGCCAATCCAGACGTCCAGTGCCTGAGGTTTGGGGCTAGCGACAATCCTATTAGCTTCTTATTAGGCAACAAAGGGTGGTTACTGCAGCTGGAAGGACTCTTCCGGAATGCTAACCTGATTGGGTCATTTCCTTGCTTCAGGGGATGTTCAGAGGCCTACCTGACCTACCTGTGCAGCTCTATCTTCTCAGCTATCTTTCCTCTCAATGCCCAGCGACAGAGGACATGAGGGGCTTGCAGGTCTTAGAGCTGTGGCTTTTCTGAATGAGAATGGGGCTGCAAGCCTCCAAGAGCGATGACTTTCTTTTTTTCATGAGCTAGTTTACAAGGAATAAGCACACTTGCTATGGCCAAAGGGTACATGTGTCCACTGAGAAGGTGAGTCCCATTTTTACAGTCATTTAAAACAATGAGGGGCTTCCCTGGTGGTGCAGTGGTTGAGAGTCCGCCTGCCGATGCAGGGGACA
>NC_041223.1:16078893-16081210 GCF_002837175.3 Physeter macrocephalus | reverse complement strand
CCCGGTCCGGGAAGATCCCACATGCCGCGGAGCGGCTGGGCCCGTGAGCCATGGCCGCTGAGCCTGCGCGTCCGGAGCCTGTGCTCCGCAACGGGAGAGGCCACAACAGTGAGAGGCCCGCGTACCGCAAAAAAAAAATAAAAAACAAACAGTGAGGACTAATAACTGAATTAAATAAGCCACATAAGCAACCCCTGCCTTAGAAGACATCTGATCTGCTTTCTTCCACCTGAGCAAAGATCCAGTGCCTGTTGACTTTATTCTGCTCCTCCCAGGTAAGGGGAGCGATGACAACTGCATTACTAATACGCCCTTTTATAGTTCTATAGAGAATTTCCTTTGCTTCTAGAGGTTCATCACTTTCCACACAATGTTTCACCACTTTATAATTCTGGAACCTTTTTTTTTTTTTTTTTGTCTGCACCATGCAGCTTGTAGGTCTTAGTTCCCTGTCCAGGGATTGAACCCATGGCCTCTGCAGCAAAAGCACAGAGTCTTAACCACTGGACAGCCAGAGAAGTCCCATAATTCTGGAATCCTATAATTCAGCAGTAATACATTATAATTAGCAGCTATCTGCTTTAAAATTTATGTTAAAATACCATTTTAAGTAAACAAACTAAAATACACCTATATGATATAAACAGCAGTGATACTAATAATATATTTTTAGGCCCTCAAAGATTTTTTTTTTAATGTTGCTTTTAATTTTTCTTTTTTTTTGACCGTCCACTAAGGTTTCACACTCTCTTCTCTTTTTAAAATTTTTTAATTAAAAAAATTTATTTTGGCGGCACCGTGCAGCATGCAGGATCTTAGTTCCCCGACCAGGGACTGAACCTGTGCCCCTGCAGTGGGAGCGCGGAATCCTGACCACTGGACCGCCAGGGAAGTCCTAGGCGCTCAAAGATTTAACAAAGAAAGATTTAAGATGGAAAAATCAGGTAAGCTCTGAAATATCCCACATATTATAAAACTAATCAATCCCGGCCCTCCTGGAAGAAAAAAATAATCGCGTTAGTCATTCCTTGATACTTTTCTTTAGGTAAGCTTAAAGATATGATTTATGAACACAGTGAAATCCTCATATCCTCTAAATTGGTCACTGTATTTGAAATAATAGAGCTATATTTCCTCCTCAGTTCAGGTCCAGGCAAAGCTGACTTAAGCCAGAAACAGGTCTTAAAAATAAAC
Source organism: Physeter macrocephalus (assembly GCF_002837175.3). Taxonomy (NCBI): domain Eukaryota; kingdom Metazoa; phylum Chordata; class Mammalia; order Artiodactyla; family Physeteridae; genus Physeter; species Physeter macrocephalus. The sequence continues at coordinate 16,080,016 of NC_041223.1, read as the reverse complement.
AAATGACGAGAAGAGGAAAGGAGTGTGCTATCATTCAAAAAATTTGACTTGCCGATGAAGAACAAGATTAAATGTAACTTGGAATTTTTGTTATAAAAATGTAACAAGCCAATGTTAAGTACTGTGGAAACACTGATTTCTTCTGAAGACTAAGCACACTTGGTAAGATCCACAGAGGCAAAACAAAACTCATACCAATCTTGATGGAGCACATCAAGGTGGCATTTTATACAGAGAAGTATACCGTTAGCTACGCTGATTTACAACACGCTGCTCTGACCAACGCCTTAACGGCAAGGAAGAGGTCTGGCATCTGGGTCTTGCTGAGCGTGTACAAATGATACAGGCGAGGCTGAGGATATGGAAGTAGGGCCAGACTAAGGGAAGAGGCTTAGATACTACAGGTCAAAATCCATCTTGAGTTTTCTGTTGGCTTTTGTGGTCTTTTTTCTTCCATTGTGTGTTTTTCTTAATTGCAACACGTTAGGAAAAAATGATTCACAACCCCAATATGATTATCATCATTTCTGGTGTGTACTCGTTATCTTTCTCCATCTGAGCTGCTGATAATAATAATTAATAGTTACCATTTGTTGGGTGATTTCTTTGTACCAGGCACCATGCTTAGTGTTTTGAGCCGTAAAGTCACTCAACTTTCACAAGTCTCTGAGGTACTGTTGCCATCTGCATCATACTCATGAGGAAACTAGGGTCAGATTGGCTAACTGAGTTGCCTAAGACCACACAAGTGATAAATTTTTCAGTTCAGATGTCAGCCCAGATCTGTCAAACTGAAAGGCTCTGTCCTTCCCACTATACTTTGGGGGCACTGGATGTGTATTCTGGTTACAGTAAATATAAAGTTACAGCCTGAATTTAACCTACTAATTTATTTTCTATTTTTGATATTTATTCATATATCCTACCATTGCCTGTGTCACTACATAAACTTCACAGTTGTCATTTTGATTCCCTAACCTCTACCACTGGACATTTTATTTTGTTAGCAATTTTTTTCACCATCATAAATAATGCTATAATAAACTTTTTTGCTCTTTTTCTTTAACATGGATCATTTTCCTAAAAAAATGCCACCTTTATAATTCACAAAGCATGTCCAGCC
>NC_041223.1:16063245-16078393 GCF_002837175.3 Physeter macrocephalus | reverse complement strand
TTGTATTCTAAATAGGCTCCTGGGACCAATCTCACCATCTGACAGAGCTCCTTTTCTTTTTCATTCAACTTCTCGGTGCCAGGGAGGCCAGTGAGGTTCAAGGGCGGTACACTTCGTCTACCTGAATTCGAAGTCATTGGTACGGAAGGACTCAGGCCAGAATCAATGTCAGCCTGCCGGCGGAGCCACTGCTGGCAGGCGCTACTGTCCTGGATGCAAGACACGGCAAATTTAATAAACATTAACATCTGTCATTCTCATAATTTAATCCAGCAGGTATAGCCAAAATAAAATTTAAAGAGTGACATCAACCTCCAACTATTTATAGGAGCTGCTGGTGGCTAGATCACATTCCAGTTTGTCTTTTCTTTGGAGAGAATACTCTCTAAAGACAGACAGAAAAAGGCAGAGTGTGATGCCGGGAGAGCTCCAGCACCTGTCGGCTGGCTCACCTGGGTTTGTCAGGGATACAAGTCTGTGTCCTGAGGAGCGGTGTGGAGTAGAGGCCCGGCACCTTCCAGCTCGGCCGGTCAGGGAGGAGCCACAGGGCACCGTGCGGGTGGGGCTGCTGATACTTGGGTTCCCAAGTATGAATCGCATTATTTTTAGTATCGGCGTTAAATCTTTAGTCCCTGATTTTGTGATTACACTTCCTACTTTGGAGGGAGAAGAGATATAGAGACCTTGCTAAGAGGTCACTTTAACTGCTAAAAATCTAGAAACCTGGCTCGATTCCAGTTCACCTGCCATTATCCAGAAATGAACAGCCTGAGGTTACCACTTTGTGGGTAAGGATAAAAACTGCTTGAAACTCCAGGCCATTCCACCCTTGATTCAGAATGGCAATACTTCTTCAGCAATACCTGGATAAAACATACACCTCCTTCTACTCCCAAACTAATCTTTACTGTTCCTACTGGGTAAAATAAAAGACTAATACTAGCGCCTACTCCAAGACTTTTCCTTACTGTCTGACCTGAATTACTGATACGGAGTGGCAGATGAAGACACTGATCTTGGGAACCGTAAAAGGAGCACACGAGGAACAAAAGAGGATCCTCTCTTGGAATGGACTTGAGAGCTGCGGCACATTCTTTTGAAAACGCTTGATGATGACCCTTTTGAGGCTGCATTTAAAGTTTAGAAACGGCCAAACGTAATATGAAGAAGACACATCCGGTGATTATAGTGTAAAAGAAAAGTAGGTCATGGCTTTTTTTAATCAAAATTAATGTGTGATTATACATGATGATGAATTCCTCTTTTATGCTTATACACATACTATGGAGACAATTCAAAAATCTTTTAAGTGATGGTCATATTGTTGGAATAACAGGAGAACTTCTGAAAATGCCCACCCTAATAGGAAATAATCATTTTCATATACCAGTTATTTTAAGTTTGAAAAAAATTAAATTCATTGACATAAAGCACAGTACAGTATCTGGTACATGGTAAATGCTCAATAAATGATAGTTGCTATTATTTAGATTTACATCTCGTATGTTCTCTCAGGAGATGAATGGTGGCTGGGTGATAAGGAGAGGAGTCCTTGAGACCGGCTGAGGTCAGCTCTTTAGCAGCTAGACCTCCGGGATGGACTAGAGCTGTACATGCACGTGTGTGACGTGAACAGAGCAAAACGGGTTTGATCCTGTAACATGTTTTTAATGACAACTCAGTGAATAACCAGCCCCTACTCTCTTTCTTCTAACCAGCTCCCCTTCTTTCGTTACCTCCTTTTCTTTTTCATTCAACTTCTCGGTGCCAGGGAGGCCAGTGAGGTTCAGGGGCGGTGCACTCCGTCTACCTACAGATACAGACAGAAAAAGGCATATACTTCCTAAGAGTGACAGTCCCTCAGGTGTAAAGTGTATAACAAAGTTCACCACAGTCAGGCCAGTTAGGTACAAGATTACTACACATAGCTGTATATACACACCTCAGGCCTCAGTTTATCTGGCAACACAGGTACCCCAATGTTCACTTGAAAATAAAAACGGTAAGCCATGTGCCCTCTGCTCTGATAAAACACACACATAATCACACATACCTCAGTGTCAAATACGGCTATTATTCCTAAACCAGTAGGAGATTCTAAAATCTACAACCCAGATGTCGTTCAGTTAAGAAAGGTCATACGCTGCCTGCCTTGACAGCTGAGGAATGGAAATAACAACGCTGTGCGAGACATCTCCTAACCCTTGCCACTCTGCCAGCAGTGCAAGGCAAACATGGTAATTAACCACGTACCATTCGCCTTGAGATCAAAGGCAGAGTGTTAGGCCAGCAAAAGGCCCTTATTTATTACACGAGGGAATATCTGTTCCTTCCAAAGTAGCCCTGTTTACCTGAAAGATCTGCACAGAGGAACGAGCCACTATATGGCAAAGTAGAGGCTGAGGTGAACTCACATACCTGAGAAAGAAACCCAAGCATGAGGTCACTGCCCAGGATAGGAAGCCTGATGTGCAAAACCTTTTGGTTTTGTTTTGAATGTATACTTGAATGAATGGACTGTGTTAAACAAAAGAAAATGCAGAATAACACGTTACATTTCATGGGGGTTGCCGTTTAGGTGGCGGAGAGAAAGGGGATGGACTGCTGCAGCCTGCTGTACTACAAAACAGACTTCTCTGTAATATCAACAAAGGGGATGAGGACTTCACCATAACCGACAGGCCCAGCCGTACCCTAAATGCTCAAAAAGGGAGACTACAATCATTCGGTGCCTCACCAAAGTTCCCAGAGGCTGGGCTACGATCAGGGATCCAGGCTTCCAACTCTGCACTACTTTAGGGGCAACTCAGAGCATGAAGAGGAGCAAGGGGTCGCCTCAACCTAAACACAGGGGGTGAGGAAGGCAAATGCCCGCCTAGGACGCAGCGAAGAGCAAGTGCGAATGGTTCAGAAAACACAAATACCAAAGGAGCTCGGTCACGTCCATTCATTCATTTTAATTAGTCAATATTAAGTTATTTGTATTTCTGTATTTAGATTGCGGAGGGGTTGGATGTAAGAAATTTAAAAACTTGGATTTAACTGTCTTGGCTATTCCATAAAAGACACTCTTTTCTCCTTTAAATATTAAGAAATTATTACTTGAAACAAAGGAATAAATGAAAAAAAATTATCATCCATAAAGTCGCCTTTTCTGAGCCCTGTCTAGATCCTGAATCTGAGAGATTGTGAATGGGATTACAAGGTCTGTTGTTCCAAGCTTCCAAAAAGTGGTAAAACTGCAAGTGGGTCATCTTTTTGCCAAGTCCAATCTGTAATCAGTGGAGCAGTCTGCATGTTCTGACCAGGGGAAGTGGCTAATCTACCATATGGAGCAGGGGTGAATGATAACCAAGAAAACGGGCAAAAAACACCGTGATCTTGGACCAGAGTTCTACAACTAATACCACCCCAAACTACCATTCACTGATTACCAAGAACCAAGGATTACCAGATAGCATATGGCTTAATCTTGCTCTGTAAACTAACCTCAAAAGACGAAATACCCAAAGAGATAAGAAATAGAAATAACTTAAGTCTCCAACTTATAAAGAAAGTCTTGCTTTTCTGGCAAGTAACATGCTTCTTTGCTCATATAGGATACAAAGCCTCTAATTATCCCCTATGAGACAAATCTCAAAGTTTGTGGTAGACAGCGTCATAGTAAACTAACTGCCCATGAACATTGGTAAAATAGAGAAAACACCTGTCTGGAGTTCTTTCTTCCCCTGTCTTTGTACTCCAAACCTGAGGAAAGTCCTGTTTGGCCATGAATACTCTAAAAACTTGCTTATGTTTATAAATTGGGATAACACTTAATTACCATTCCTCTGCCTAAGCACCCAGCTCCCACACAGGCTGAAGGGATTGCTGGGTTACCGTAATTCCTAGAATGAAAACTTCACAATCAAGACCTGCTCCAGCCTAAAAAATAATTACCTGAATTCGAAGTCATTGGTACGGAAGGACTCAGGCCAGAATCACTACAAAGAAGAAGAGGAATTTAAACTTATATCACATCAAAGAAAGCCATTTCCAAAAGCCCATGTGAGACTGGGTGACACTTATCAGGTCAGTTACTTTGAAGAGAAGTAATGAGACAGACTGTATTATGTTTTACAGGATATCCCAACTGTACTACCTAGGAAAGGAAATCTGTTCCAGAGAAGGAAATTGCTTGGATTTGTTAAGAAGAGTTCTTGGCCTGGCACATCACAAAGACCATTCATGGGGAAAGGATAGGAACATAATTCTTCAATGAAAATCATACCAATAGATACAGAGGGAGAAAGAAAGCATGGGGAGGGAATTTACTAATTTAAAAAAATAAGGTCAAAGTAGCAAAGTAGGATTCTAGGAGGCCAGTTATGCTTCTCAAAACTGTCAGTATGGTACTGTTTCTGAGACAGCCTGCTAAAATTTTCTGAATTCTTCTAGTCACCCAATTATTACTGCCCTGCCATGTAGGACAGGGTGCCCACAGAATTCTCTGAAAATACAGGTAAAGGCCAAATCCTCCAAGAGGTTGCTCCTTCCCCCTGGACTAATTCCTCACATGTCAGCCTGCCGGCGGAGCCACTGCTGGCAGGCGCTACTGTCCTGGATGTACTGGAGAACCTCCGAGAGCATAGTGCGTTTGAGGCGTTCCTCTTCTCGAGTCTTCTTGAGGTGATCATAGGTTCTGGCACTACAAAAATTGGTAATGCCTGCTGTCCTGTATTCCTGGAGCCTCTTGATTTCCCTTCGGAGTTCGAATTCCAATGCATGGCTTTCAATGAACTTGTCATGTTCCACCGGCCCCACTATCCTTGCAAATCGCCTCATTGTTTCATAAAGGTCTTGGACTTCCTTGGGATACCGCCGTTCCATTAACTGAAACTTTCTAAGGTTGATTAATCCATGGTCTCTTATAATTTTTTTTCGCCTTTGTCTCTCCTTTAACCTGGAATGATAGATATCTACTACAGCCATCTTCAGAGCGTGTAAAATGTCCGAGTCATCTTCAACAAAATCAATGTCTCTCAAGTCCCATTCTGCATAATTGTCAAACTCCTCAATGAAATCTGCTCGAGCTGGCATGTATCCTGCCATGTCCCGAGAAAGCAAGGAGTCAAAGGTAGGTCGGGGAGGGTCATCTGTAGAGTGAAATGGAATGGCTGTGTCAGCAGTTTTTGCCTCCTCTGCTTGCTTCAGGTTTAGCAGGGTGGATGCAAATAGAGGGTTATTGATGAAATGCTTCATGTAGTGCTTCTCACACTCCTCCTTGGTCTTGGTGCACATTTGATTGGCTACATCCTGCCAATTTCCAAAGCCACAGTCCATCACAGCTTCTAAAAGGGCCATTTCTTCTTGAGCAGTCCAGCTGGGGTCAAGAACAGGAAAATCTGAGGTCATTATTTCGTAAGTATGATCACTTTGATGTTTCTTGTACTCAAATCCTCGAGTGAAACACTGTAAGCACAGGAAAAAAGGAGGTGGCCCACATTCAGCACACTTGATATAAGGCTCCATGAGGTAGGAGGAGCAGCCTCGGCAAGGTGGCTTATCAGAGGGATCATTGCTAAAGGAACTCAAACGGTCCATTCCCCAGTTGGCAAAGACTGCTGCTTTGATCTTCCTCAATGTAGGGCTCCTTCAAGGAGATTTCAGAATTGGCCAACACAGACACCAAAGCTGACGACCCCCCCTCACTTCGTTCCCCTCCTCCGCGCCGAGAAAACGCCAGCGGCGCGCGCGCCCTGGGCTTGCGTCCCTTTAGCCTATTTTAAAAGCTGAACTATTTGTTTGCTTAAATAGCTCTTTCTCCCGATGTCACAATTCCCCCTGGACATGGTTAGAATAGCCAGAATTGAAATTAAATTTTAAACAGACAAGCAAGAGGACAGCAGTGATGATTCCGTTTGCAAGGTCAAGACTGATGACTTCCTTTTGCCAGACTCCTGGAGGTTTTAGTAAATTTTCTGAGTGCACATGAGAAATTAGAATGGGCATGAGGGAGTTTTGCTGGTGAGGATCATTTACCTGATGTGGCCAAGGTAATCCATGGATCATGTTTATTTACAGACTCCTTAGACCGCCCCCAGGGCACGTCCCAGACTGTAGCTAGTTAGCCTATCTTTACTAGCATTAAATGATACCTTGAAGCGATTCAGAAAAACTTTAATCAGTGCATCACTTTTCTGGGAAATAAATATCATGCATGGATTTTATGTGGCACTTATTTCTATCTGGCCTGTGAGCTGCACTCTTCGCTTATGCACCTGCTTCTCTACCAGTAACGCAGAGTGTGTTCATTAGAGTAGCTCACTGCTATGGCAAAGGCCCAAAATGTGTACGGGCTCCACCACTACAGAAGTTCATTCTGTGCTCACATATTAATCCTGGATGGATGAACAGGAAGGAAGGAAGCTTTAGAGAAAGTTCAAGCTTTTATATTATACCAACCTGAGCATATTAATTACTAGGTTGGGACTGGTTAATTGAAAGTGACCAGAAAAACTGCAAATAAACAGAAAAGCTTCTAGTTCTTTCACCTTGAACAAAGACAGGACCAGGCCCACAGGGAAACTTAAGGACAAGGAGAGACAAAAATTGCCACTACCTGTGATTACATTCAAAGATTCCTGCATATTCACTATAATAGTTACACACTCATTCATGACAGCTACTTATTTTAATGTAATACTCATAGACTAGAATCACCTCTTAGTATTATAGTACTAAGCAGTACAGCACACACTAAAAATACCGAAGTTTACTTATGAGGCCAACATTTGTGGAGCTTAAAATGAGATCCAGATATCAAAAAACATGGAGTGCCTCTTTTTTTAAAATTCTAAATCTAGACATCTAGGAAGAACTGGATTTACCCAAAAGGAAAAAATATATAATTGAAGAATACCTATATATTCTAGGTTAGTTTCCTAGGGCTGCTGTAAAAAGAATACCACAGACTGGGTGGCTTGAAACAACAGAAATGTATTCTCTCACAGCTCCAGAGGAGAAGTCCAAAATCAAGAGGCACAGAGCCACAGGCCCTGCGCCATCTGCAGGGAAGTGGCGTTCCGGCCCTCTCCCCAGTGCTGGGATGGCCGCCAAGCCTTGACGTTCGCCGTCCAGCAGCTGTAGCACTTCACCTCTGCCTTCATCATTATCACATGGCTGCCTCACCTGTGTGTCTTGTGTCCTCTCCTCTTCTTATAAGGACACCAGTCACATTAGATTAAGGGTCCAACCAACTCCAGTGTGACCTCATCTTAACTAATTACATCCAAAATGACCCTATTTCTAAATAAGATCACATTCTGAGGTACTGGGGGTTAGGACTTCAACAGATGCCTTGGAGAGGACACAATTCAACCCATAACAACTTATCAATTCACTTTTTTTTTTTTTGGCCTCACCACATGGCTTGCAGGATCTTAGTTCCCCAACCAGGGATCAAACCCGGGCTCCCTGCAGTGGAAGCACAGAGTCCCAACCATTGGACGGCCAGAGAATTCCCTCAATTCACTTTTTAATTGCTATAAGGACCATGTATGAACGAGCATATTTAGCAAAAGACTCTAATATAATACACTTGCAGAAATAGTCCATCTGGGAGGTTTAAATTCTGAAATAGTTTGGTGGAGTTAATGCTGCAGTACCCTGATATTTGTGTGCACTCCGTAGGAAGGAAAGTAGCAGCCCCGAGTGTGCTGCTCCAAGGACAATGATGCTTCAAGGACAAAGGACAACCCTGCCTGAAAAAGGGTCAGCGTTACACCCCCTACCGGACTCTTACTTGCCCTCCCCACCAAGTTGCGATGGTTATGAAATTCCTGAGCCCACCTGGGCGACAGGACCTGTCCCAAATGAGGAAGGGCGTCTGCCCTGTCCCACCCACACCCTATAGAAGGAAGGTATATATGCCTCAACCAATCAGTAAACGAAATTTTCACCGTGGACCATTCCTTTGTTTTCTGATTATAAAAGCTGATCAATAGCACATATGTGGGCTTGACCCTCCCAGACTACTAGGAAGTTGGCCCTCTGTTCTGGCAGCGACCCTTCCCTCTAATAAATTCTGTCTTCTTTACATTCTGCCTTATGTCTGGAAATTCTTTTCCAACCCACGTTCGTACCACGACACCAAGTAGATCACTCTCCAGAGGTTTCCAAAGCATTTACTTGCACGTGAAGGCCGTGAGGCATTTGCAGCTTCACACCATTACTCCACATGTGGTCCTAGCTGTCTTGGGTCCACCCACCCAACAGGCTGCAAAATTTCTTAAAGCAGGGAAGATGTTAACTTCACCCTCCTTGCAACAGCAGTAGTCTCCTGCTCGTTTAACAGTGTGTTAAGTTGTTCCCACATTCTCCGGGAAGCCCTATCATCTATTGACTGGATTCTCTATTTTCACTGATTAGCCCAGTATTACATGAAATCACTCTCTGCTCAGAACACCAGAGTTACGGGCATCCGTCAACATTTCAAGTCTCTTTAAAACATCTCATCTGAAGAATATCCCCTTGGTGAGGCGGGGTTCCTGTTTCGGTTAAGCTCTGCCGGTACTGGCTATGTAATCTGGGGAGATTGCTTAGTGAAAGTGAAACTGTGGGACCCTGGTTCAAATATTGTCATTAATTTCAAGACAACATCCGCAGAGTATTAAACCCACCGTGCAGCCCTTCCAAACACGGGCCCTGCGTGACTGCACAGGTCACAGTTCCTGAGGCCGGTCCTGAGCTCCAGCCCACCACCCGTACCCACCCTCCGCCTCCCCAGAGCTGATTTTCCTTGACCTCTGAGGATCTTCCCAAGCAATACAGCCTCTGAGTTGGTTAGAAGTGCTGACATCAGCACCATTGTGAAACCATGTTTATTCAGGTGCAGGTTTGACACTTACCTTCTTTTGATTCCAGACACACAGGTTCTGAGCAGAGAATCCTGACTCTGAATTCCTGCAAATTCTCACCAGGCACTAATTACCCAGGGACCTGGTGGCACCTCGTCCCCACCAGCAAGACCTTCCCCGACCCGCAGCCCTCAGGGCCCTGGGAAGGGAGTACAGCAGCCCCATTTGCATATTAAATTCATGTACCTTCTTCAGTCCTCCAAGATCTACTCAGGACCCATATGGCCACGTCTTCAATTTTTCAAAAGAATCTCGAAACACAATTTTTTAAATGTCAATTCTCCTAATTTTAAAATGTTGACAACTAAATAAAAGTTTTAGAAAACTGTGCAAGCAACCTGCCCGTGACCATGTCCCCTCCTTAAGGCTGCGCTTTCTCCCCGGACAGTCACCACCGCGTTACAGAGGTGTGAGTGTTAACACTCGTACGCACAGAGCATCGTAGGGTGTATGGGTGCTTCCTCAAAGGCAGAGAAGGCTTTGGAAGGTGCCGTGGTCTCTGACTGGGGCATGAGTGCACAGGACCTTATCAGGTTACAAGCCTGGAGGAGAAGGTGAGGAGGTGAAGCCTGGGGTGTCTTACAGGGCAGGGGAGGCTGGCCTGAGATGAAGCCAGCTGGCCTGGTAGTTGGGGGCCAGTGGTGAGAAGGGTGTGGCCAGTGGAAGAGGGGCAATGAGAGGAGAGGACGAGGAAACTGGAGAGGATGTGGCAGAGGAGAGAGGCCCGTAGGAGGGAGACCACGACACAAGCCCACCACCGCAGAGCGGGCCAGGCTGGTGCCCAGCCTCTTCGGACCACTGCTCACGATAATGGCCTTCTGGCCCGGGTTGATGGATTGTCCTCCTGGAGAAGAGCATTCCCTTCCAGACATTTCCACACGAGACTCATGATTGTGGTTTAGGGGCAGCTGGCTGGACGGCCCCCAGCGTCTCTCCGAGGGCAAGAAGCACAAAGTGCTTTCCTGCCCTGGCAGCCCTGAAGCGGGCAAACGCTTGTAGAATTTGCTCATACTTCTCTTTGTGGGTTTCTGTTTGATGAATTCCACGTTCCCAGGAAGGTTCAGTAACGCAATAGCTCTCGTTGGCTATGGGTGGGGCGGGGGGAGAACCGTGTAAAGCACCTGATTGACATCGTGACTAGGAAAAGGCAGTCGGACACCATTCCATCCCAGAATGTGCTGTGTTACCTGGAGCCGGTCTGAGTGGGCCAGCCCTGGGCAAGGGGGCACGAGAGGGCAGGAGCTGGCGGGGCAAACAGCTGACCCTGCCCTCATAGGCAGGCCTGGAGTTGACCGTGATCCTCAGGAAAGGCCTGAGCTTCCAAAGAGGCCTGAAAGGACCAGAATCATCTGCCGTCCCTTAGGCCCCGGGGGCTCCGCTAAATTGTCAGGATGGCCTGGACCACCGAGCCCACTGTCAATGGGCACTTAGCCAGGTTTGACCTGTTCAGAGCATGTGCATCTGTAGATTAAAACCCTAAGTGCTTTGAGGTGGGCAGTGGCAGGTGTTGCGTGTGTCCCTAAAGTAGGAATTATTGAGAATATCTTTCAAAAAAATCTATCCGTGAGATATGGAGCCAATTGAAAATTTGGCAGCTACAGTGTCTTGCAGATGTAATCAAAGTAGATGAAGTATATTTTCTTGCCTAAATTATCCGGTATGGTTTTGAACACTGAATACATTAAGCGTGTAGATTTTAACTTTCACTTCTCTCTAAATTGTATGGATCCGCAGCAAACATTTGTGAGAGATGACTTGTGTTCTTAAACATTTTACAGGAAACATGTATACACTTAATAGATATTTGCTTCAGTTTTGAGGATTCATCCTTACAGAATTTTACAAATGTTTTCCATACTCCTGACCTGTAAAGCAATGCAGAATTTCCATTAAATAATGAAGTGCCTTAACCGCACCGTTTAGAATGGTAAAGATGGACTTTATCATTGTGCCGGTGTGGAAGAGGGTAGAGAAGGAGGAGGGTAGAGGAAGGAAGATGGGGAGGAGGGGGAAGTGTTCAGCGTCTCAGGCAGGCAGTGTAGATGGCCCCAGACAGCCGGAGGCCCCTTCTGAAACAGACGGGAGTGGGCAAGGCCACCTTTTTTCAAGCCCATGACTGGACTCCAGCTGTGGCTGTCTCCAGGTGTCTTTGGCAAAGAGGTACTCTGTCATGTGGGTAACTGAGGCTCCGTCTTGTGCAAGTTACCTTTGGTGGTTTTACTTGCTCATAAAGGTAAAGGGGTCACCTGTGTCTGGGGCTGGTTTGTTCTGTTGAAGTAGTGAATGACTCACGTTCTCTCCCCCCAGTGAAATGCAGACTTCACCGCCTTCAGCTCTTTCTTCCAGTTGCCAAAAGAAGATCTGGTCTCTTCTGTGATTATGCGTTTGCATCCTTGTCTCAGCATGCCGTCTCTCCTTCTGGGGTTGATGAAGAAACTATTTCACAAGGTGCAAAGTCACGGCATCCCCATCAAAGCCGTGGGGATTCTGGCAGATGGAAGGAGCGTGGAGGTCCAGGTTGCCCTGGGTGTTGGTGGATGCCTCTGAGTCCTGATGGCAGTGGTAATGCACCTGTGAGAAGGGTCAAGGGGACCGGGAGCAGGGAGCAGAGGAGCCTGGGGGGTGAAACAAGTAAGGGGAGCATGTCTTGGGGCCATTCCAGGGGTCCAGGCACAACCAAAGTAGGAAACAGGCAATCTCCCTATGCTGAGCATTTGACCAAACCATGGTGGGTTTTCTTTATACCATTGCCTTTCACTTCAGCCACAGAGTCATACTCTATATATCGCCAAAAATATTATTAGAACTGAAAACATGAGATAGTGGACTCTCAAAGAATCAGGAAAATGAAATTTCATGTGCCATGTATATTGTTTATTGCTGCACAACCAGTTACCTCCAAGCTAGGCGGCTTAAAGCAAATATAAACATTTATCATCTCACATAGATTCTGTAGGTCAGGGCTTGGAGAGCAGCTTGGCTGGGCTGACCCAGCTCCAGTCCCTCATGAGTTAAAGCTGGGGCTGCAGACATCCCAAGGCTTGGCTGAGGATAGAGCATCTCCTTCAAGATGATTCACTCACACGGCTGTCGTTGGTGCCGGCTGTTGGCAGGAGGCCCCATTCACTGGCACACGGGCCTCTCCACAGCCTCACGGTGGAAGCCACAATGCCTTTTATAATTTAGTGTTGGAAGACACAGCCCATCCCTTCTGCAATAGCCCGCTGTTTACACAGGATTGCTCCCCTATTTAGTGTGGGAGCGGACAAGACAAAAGCATGATTAGCAGGAGGTGAGGGTCACAGGAGGCCTTCTTGGGGAATAGCCACCATACCAGGGAAAACTCATGTCTATGTAAGAAGACGACACACAAATACATTCTTGGGGAAAATGAGAACTGAAATCCTCAGAAAATCCCATTGTGTTCAAGTTTCCAATCTGTCCTGCATTTGAACCAGAAATACCTGTGGCAGACGTGACTGAACTCCACTTTCCTTTCAACTTTCTGCCCACCCCTGAGAGAAGAGGACTAAGGGCTTCATGAAACGCTCAAAGGTGAGACCTGCGGGGAAGAAAAGTGGCAGGAGCTCTATTCTTCTCTTTCCTTGCAACTCACTGGAACATATATTACTACACGCTTGAAAAGTGCCACCAGGATAAAAGACTGCTCTTAATCAATAAATCAAAGCTAAGAAATAATTGAAACCCAGTGAAATTCAGTTCTAATATAAAGACCAAAGGGACAATTTGCTAACATGACACAGATGAGAAGTGACAGCATCAAACTAGAGAAAGGAGCACAGACAGAGGATGAAACAAAATGTTTTGATGTTAACAAAGTCACTTCCACACAGTGTGATTGCGAATCCTAAGCCATGGTGGACAAAGTGACAAGGGGTAACATTATTATCTTTTGTTAAGTAGCAAGGCATTCAAGGAAACTTTCCTTTCTCTTAATTGCATTCAAGATTTATAACCCAGGGCTTCCCAGTGGTTAAGAATCCTCCTGCCAACGCAGGGGACATGGGTTCGAGCCCTGGTCCGAGAAGATCCCACGTGCCACAGAGCAACTAAGCCCGTGAGCCACAGCTACTGAGCCTGTGCTCTAGAGCCCATGAGCCACAACTACTGAGCCCACGTGCCACAACTACTAAAGCCCATGCACCTAGAGCCCATGCTCTGCAGCAAGAGAAGCCACCGCAATGAGAAGCCCATGCACCACAACGAAGAGTAGCCCCTGCTCGCCACAACTAGAGAAAGCCCGCACGCAGCAACGAAGACCCAACACAGCCAAACATAAATAAATAAAATAAATTAATTTTTAAAAAAAGTTTTATAACCCAAAGATTGTGTGTGTGTGTGTGTGTGTGTGTGTGTGTGTATACTGTGCTCATTGCTTGCAGAGGAGATCTGAAGACAAAGAAAACACGGTCCCAGTGGTCAGGGAGCTTATACTTTAGAGAGAGAAATAGACACACATAAATAAGTGAAACATGAGTGCCTGCAGGGAAGTAGAGGCAAGGGATTATGGGAGTGCTGAATGAAGATGACTTAAGGAAGGCTCCCCAGAAGAGGTGGCAAACAAATGGGGCATTGCAGGATACACAAGATGTTGATAGGCAGAACCAAGGGGGAAAGAGAATGGACAGTAGAGCAATTCGGATAGAAGAGCTTGAGCAATGAAACAGAGGTTGGCAAATGCAGGAGTTGTTTAGAGAATGGAAATAATCTAGACTGTAACTGGAGTGAAGGGTTGGAAGTGGTCAGGAGTAGAGGGTTGTCCTTGATGGGAGAAGAGATGAAGAGGGTACGCTGGGACTAGAACTGGAAGGGTTGTTAATGCCATGACTTTACTTGAAAGCAATGGAAACCATATTACCAAGCTCAAATCCCAGCTCCGCCAATGCTTACTAGCTGCGTGAACTTGAACAAGTTACTTAAACTCCCTGTATCTCAATTTCTTCATTGGAGAAAGGGGATGATAATAGTACCTACTTCATAGGTTATGAGAATAAAGGACTTCATGTATGTAAAGCACTAGGACAGTGCCTGGAGCAGGGTTCCTCCATCATCATCATAATCATCACTGTTATCATTGTTGTCATTTGTTTAGGGAGATAACTATGGCAGCTCTGTGACTGGAAAGGAGGGGCAGTTCTGTGGAATGTTGCAAGAGTAGAATGGAAAGGACTAATAATCAGTCAGATGTGAAACTATGACATTATGAGTACAAAATTGTGGCTAAGTTTACACTTCCAGGTGAACTAAGAGGTTGGGGATGGTACTGCTCATGATAAGCAAAGTTAAGCTGAAGAAACAAACTACACCCTCCAAATCCCAGGCTTAATAGAGTAATGAATTATTTCTCACCTAGGAGACATACCCTCCATCGGATGGGGGGAGGTTTTGCTCCACTCAGACTGCCAGGGACCTGATGGAAACCCCACCATCTGGAACAATATCCTCCTTGGTCACTGGGAAAGGGGATAAGATTGTAGATGCCCACAGACCAGAGCTAGGGTACGGCCCCTCCTGACTGCAGGTGGGCAGGTCTTTCAGGTGGAATTACATGGATATTCAGTGAGCAGTAAACGCCTCTGCCGCAGAATGAATGGCTTTGAACAGGGAAATAATACATTTGGCTTTGGATGTTGCATTAGCTTGTATGAGTTTGCTAGGGCTGCCATACCAAAGATTGGATGGCTTACACGATAGGAATACATTTTCTCACAGTTATGGAGGGTAGAAGTCCAAGATCAAGGTGTCAGTAGGTTTGATTTTTCCTGAGGCCTTTCTCCTTGGCTTACAGATGGCTGCCTTCTCACTGGTCCTCACATGGTCTTTCCTCTGTGCCCATCCCTGGTGTCTCTTTGTGTACCCAAATTTCCTCTTCCTACAAGGACACCAGTCAGGTTGGATACAAGCTAAGCCTAATGGCCTCATTTTAACTTAATCACCTCTTTAAAGTCTATCTCTAGATTATCACATTTTGAACTACTGAGGATTAGGGCTTCAACATTTGAATTTGTGGGGACACAAATTCAGCCCATAACAGATGTGTTGAGTTTGTCCCAACTGAAGGAATCATCTAAGGTATGTCTTAAGAATAAATTACTTTTTTGTGTGTGTGTCTGGTACGTGGGCCTCTCACTGCTGTGGCCTCTCCCGTTGCGGAGCACAGGCTCCGGACGCGCAGGCTCAGCGGCCATGGCTCACGGGCCCAGCCGCTCCGCGGCATGTGGGATCCTCCC
>NC_041223.1:16061769-16063123 GCF_002837175.3 Physeter macrocephalus | reverse complement strand
AACCCGTGTCCCCTGCATCGGCAGGCGGACTCTCAACCACTGCGCCACCAGGGAAGCCCGAGAATAAATTACTTTTGTTAGATGTTGGAAAGTTTTACCCTAAGTCAAATGAGTCCATTCAGCTTGAGAAGCAGCAATCATAACTGTTATTTCTGTTCGGTTCAGAACCAACAAGTTAAATATCCTAAACATGAAACAAAAGGAAAAAGTCCTCTTCCATAAAGAAAGAAAAAAAATCTGACCTCTGGAATATGCAAATATTAACAAAGAATGGAACCCATTCACAGCTGTGAAGTAAGTAATAGATTTAACCTGACATTCATTAAAGAAATGGCAGCCACAGTGATGATCCTAATGAAAATAAAATTAATCTCCATGTCATACAGTAAACACTGACAGAAGGCAACACGTCCATGATTATTTCCTTACAGCTTTCATTAACCGTGATTAAAATCTCTTATCATTTGCCATGTTTCAGCCTACATGCTGCCAACATTTAAAAGGACAGATTAAAATTCAATCCTACAAAGTAAGCAAAAAACAGATGATTGGATTTTTCTCTCTTCATACCCATGTTTCATCATCACAGAAAAATAGCCAGTAACTAGAATTAAAAGAAAAGGTGCCTTACAAACTTTCAGTGAAACCCCAATCAAGTCAAATATGTTCTCACCATACTATTTTATGAAAACCAAACAAATACACTGGATATGTTGTGAGCTGCAGTTCTAAAATACAATATAAGGCCCAGGTGGTTCCTTCATAGATTTTTTTGCATTCTTGGCTCTTCAGGATGTTGTAAAATCTTCTCTAACAGCCTCCATCTCTGCCCCATACAATTCAGCACTTGGTTCTCTGACCTTGTACTAATGGTCCATGCATGTAAGTTGCCTCCTACATTTTGAGAGAGATATATCTTACATGTTTTAAGTCTGTCACAATGCCTCTCACGAGACTGAACACAGCTGGTCCATGGGAAATCTTTATTACTACAACATTAGGGGATAGTTTATACGTTATAAAGTACAGGGCTATTCTAGGTCAGCAGTTTTCAAACTTTCAAACAATGCTTTCCAATAGGCACTCAATTAAATTTCCCCTCTTCTCCCAGGGAGTCTGACAAAAATCATCTTTTTTTTCTCCCTAACCAGCAAGTGAGACAGGAAACCAAGGCTGGGTTATGAGTCAGGAAGGCCCTGCTGGAAAGTGACTTCTTGACATGCACCTTCCTGTGGTATTTGTATGAAGATTCTGTGTTGTAGGTCCAAAGTCACCCCCGGACCTCCAACCACTGAATACATAAATGCAACCACAGCTGCAGCATGTCATAAACACTTGCTTGTGGGAGGTTAAG
>NC_041223.1:16054880-16057058 GCF_002837175.3 Physeter macrocephalus | reverse complement strand
CAACTAAGCCCGTGAGCCACAGCTACTGAGCCTGTGCTCTAGAGCCCATGAGCCACAACTACTGAGCCCACGTGCCACAACTACTAAAGCCCATGCACCTAGAGCCCATGCTCTGCAGCAAGAGAAGCCACCGCAATGAGAAGCCCATGCACCACAACGAAGAGTAGCCCCTGCTCGCCACAACTAGAGAAAGCCCGCACGCAGCAACGAAGACCCAACACAGCCAAACATAAATAAATAAAATAAATTAATTTTTAAAAAAAGTTTTATAACCCAAAGATTGTGTGTGTGTGTGTGTGTGTGTGTGTGTGTGTATACTGTGCTCATTGCTTGCAGAGGAGATCTGAAGACAAAGAAAACACGGTCCCAGTGGTCAGGGAGCTTATACTTTAGAGAGAGAAATAGACACACATAAATAAGTGAAACATGAGTGCCTGCAGGGAAGTAGAGGCAAGGGATTATGGGAGTGCTGAATGAAGATGACTTAAGGAAGGCTCCCCAGAAGAGGTGGCAAACAAATGGGGCATTGCAGGATACACAAGATGTTGATAGGCAGAACCAAGGGGGAAAGAGAATGGACAGTAGAGCAATTCGGATAGAAGAGCTTGAGCAATGAAACAGAGGTTGGCAAATGCAGGAGTTGTTTAGAGAATGGAAATAATCTAGACTGTAACTGGAGTGAAGGGTTGGAAGTGGTCAGGAGTAGAGGGTTGTCCTTGATGGGAGAAGAGATGAAGAGGGTACGCTGGGACTAGAACTGGAAGGGTTGTTAATGCCATGACTTTACTTGAAAGCAATGGAAACCATATTACCAAGCTCAAATCCCAGCTCCGCCAATGCTTACTAGCTGCGTGAACTTGAACAAGTTACTTAAACTCCCTGTATCTCAATTTCTTCATTGGAGAAAGGGGATGATAATAGTACCTACTTCATAGGTTATGAGAATAAAGGACTTCATGTATGTAAAGCACTAGGACAGTGCCTGGAGCAGGGTTCCTCCATCATCATCATAATCATCACTGTTATCATTGTTGTCATTTGTTTAGGGAGATAACTATGGCAGCTCTGTGACTGGAAAGGAGGGGCAGTTCTGTGGAATGTTGCAAGAGTAGAATGGAAAGGACTAATAATCAGTCAGATGTGAAACTATGACATTATGAGTACAAAATTGTGGCTAAGTTTACACTTCCAGGTGAACTAAGAGGTTGGGGATGGTACTGCTCATGATAAGCAAAGTTAAGCTGAAGAAACAAACTACACCCTCCAAATCCCAGGCTTAATAGAGTAATGAATTATTTCTCACCTAGGAGACATACCCTCCATCGGATGGGGGGAGGTTTTGCTCCACTCAGACTGCCAGGGACCTGATGGAAACCCCACCATCTGGAACAATATCCTCCTTGGTCACTGGGAAAGGGGATAAGATTGTAGATGCCCACAGACCAGAGCTAGGGTACGGCCCCTCCTGACTGCAGGTGGGCAGGTCTTTCAGGTGGAATTACATGGATATTCAGTGAGCAGTAAACGCCTCTGCCGCAGAATGAATGGCTTTGAACAGGGAAATAATACATTTGGCTTTGGATGTTGCATTAGCTTGTATGAGTTTGCTAGGGCTGCCATACCAAAGATTGGATGGCTTACACGATAGGAATACATTTTCTCACAGTTATGGAGGGTAGAAGTCCAAGATCAAGGTGTCAGTAGGTTTGATTTTTCCTGAGGCCTTTCTCCTTGGCTTACAGATGGCTGCCTTCTCACTGGTCCTCACATGGTCTTTCCTCTGTGCCCATCCCTGGTGTCTCTTTGTGTACCCAAATTTCCTCTTCCTACAAGGACACCAGTCAGGTTGGATACAAGCTAAGCCTAATGGCCTCATTTTAACTTAATCACCTCTTTAAAGTCTATCTCTAGATTATCACATTTTGAACTACTGAGGATTAGGGCTTCAACATTTGAATTTGTGGGGACACAAATTCAGCCCATAACAGATGTGTTGAGTTTGTCCCAACTGAAGGAATCATCTAAGGTATGTCTTAAGAATAAATTACTTTTTTGTGTGTGTGTCTGGTACGTGGGCCTCTCACTGCTGTGGCCTCTCCCGTTGCGGAGCACAGGCTCCGGACGCGCAGGCTCAGCGGCCATGGCTCACGGGCCCAGCCGCTCCGCGGCATGTGGGAT
>NC_041223.1:16043428-16054852 GCF_002837175.3 Physeter macrocephalus | reverse complement strand
TGATGATCCTAATGAAAATAAAATTAATCTCCATGTCATACAGTAAACACTGACAGAAGGCAACACGTCCATGATTATTTCCTTACAGCTTTCATTAACCGTGATTAAAATCTCTTATCATTTGCCATGTTTCAGCCTACATGCTGCCAACATTTAAAAGGACAGATTAAAATTCAATCCTACAAAGTAAGCAAAAAACAGATGATTGGATTTTTCTCTCTTCATACCCATGTTTCATCATCACAGAAAAATAGCCAGTAACTAGAATTAAAAGAAAAGGTGACTTACAAACTTTCAGTGAAACCCCAATCAAGTCAAATATGTTCTCACCATACTATTTTATGAAAACCAAACAAATACACTGGATATGTTGTGAGCTGCAGTTCTAAAATACAATATAAGGCCCAGGTGGTTCCTTCATAGATTTTTTTGCATTCTTGGCTCTTCAGGATGTTGTAAAATCTTCTCTAACAGCCTCCATCTCTGCCCCATACAATTCAGCACTTGGTTCTCTGACCTTGTACTAATGGTCCATGCATGTAAGTTGCCTCCTACATTTTGAGAGAGATATATCTTACATGTTTTAAGTCTGTCACAATGCCTCTCACGAGACTGAACACAGCTGGTCCATGGGAAATCTTTATTACTACAACATTAGGGGATAGTTTATACGTTATAAAGTACAGGGCTATTCTAGGTCAGCAGTTTTCAAACTTTCAAACAATGCTTTCCAATAGGCACTCAATTAAATTTCCCCTCTTCTCCCAGGGAGTCTGACAAAAATCATCTTTTTTTTCTCCCTAACCAGCAAGTGAGACAGGAAACCAAGGCTGGGTTATGAGTCAGGAAGGCCCTGCTGGAAAGTGACTTCTTGACATGCACCTTCCTGTGGTATTTGTATGAAGATTCTGTGTTGTAGGTCCAAAGTCACCCCCGGACCTCCAACCACTGAATACATAAATGCAACCACAGCTGCAGCATGTCATAAACACTTGCTTGTGGGAGGTTAAGAACAGTACTGAGTGTCTAAGAGCCCAGCTCCCGGAAGATTACAGGTGGGTAAACCATGGCAGGAAAGAGGAGCAGGAACCCCATCACACTTACTGATGGACTTGGAGTCCAGAATGGGAAGAACAATTTTGTTAATTGATAGAAAAGCCTCAGGTCCCACCTAGACAACTTCTTTATTTTGTAGGTTGAGAATCACCAGACCATTGACTTCTCATGTCATCCCCTAGTCTCTGGGCAGTCAGTGAAGTCTTCTCCGGGGATTGGCGGAAGAGAAGACCAAAGGCAGAGAAACAAGTTAGGAGGCCTTTTGTGGCTGCAACCCAGGCAAGAGGAGATGAAGGCCTGAACTAAGCCACCCCAGTGAACAGAAAAGAGAGGACAGACTAGAAGATTAGAAGGAGGTAGAGTTGACAGGATTTCACAGCTGGTGGATTGTGAGGAGGAAAGGGAAGAGTGAGAGGTGACTCCCATCCAGTTTTCTGACCCTGTGGGTTACATTTGTAAGACTGAGAAGGCAAGAGGGGAAGATTTCAGTGTTGATTTCTGTCTTGGATAGGTTATATTGGAAATTCTTATCAGAATAATTCTTAAAGGTGATAAAATAAATGGACCCTCATCTCAGAAGAGAGGCTGAGATGGAAATATAGAGTTGGGAATCATGCAGATATCCAGAGTATAGATAGGATCTCTTGGGGAGAATACATGCCTTGCAAAGCACTACTGGATAGCATTCAAAAGTGAGGCCTGCTGGTAAATCTTCACACAACTGAAACTTTGCATTCTCTTTCCTAGCTTTGAACAGTTACATTGAGAAGACCGTCCTCTACTAAGATCTTTACTAGGAAAAATCCCAAACCAAGGCTGAGGCCAACGACTAAATATTTTCATTCTCTATCGCTATATTGACCCAAAAAATAACCGGGTGTGGTGTCGCTGCTTCATCATCTCTTATTTACCACTTTGGATCCCCTCCACCTCACTTATCTCTTATTTCAGCCTGCACAGGAGCACCAGCTCTGGGACAACTTAGTTTGTTTCACCTACACCTCAAGACGCTCACCACCCAAGCCAGAACCTCTTTGTTGACACTACAGAGTGGGATGTCTCAGGAACCCACGGTGCCTGCACATCTCCAATCTGGAAGGTGGGAGAGTTAACAACTTACAGGACAAACCTATGATCTACAGGGAACAGAAGTTAATGGACAGTCCTTTCCCCTTTCTTCCCCTGATGGACAGTTCTGAGATGCATGTCATATGGCTCCTCAGGTGGTCCCACATGATCAGTGAATCAGTGACCACTGCTGCCAGCAACTCAATAATACAACCTTCCTCCTTTCCCCGGGATCACACTCCCCAATAAGATCCTCATACATAAATAAGACTTTTATTCAGCCTCTTCTTTCTGCAGAACCCAAGCTAAGACACAATGGAAATGAGCAAGTAAAAAAATAAAACAATCAACCTGATTTTAAATATTCACCTAAGCGGGAAAAGCAAAGAAAATGACATACATTGGGGGGTATGTAGTACTAGCCCATTCTGACAGTTCTTATAACCTACGTCAAATTCCTTCCAGCAGAGTCAACAACATGGTTTGTTTTCGATTTTATATTCTAACACTCATGATTTCAGAATGTATTTATCAGGAAACCAATTCAATACATACTGCCTAATGACCCGCTTTATAGAATGTTAAGGTATCTCCAGTCATTTTCAGGAGTTTGCGCATCTAATATTCCAATCACTATTCACTGATACAGTAGATAGACTCCCCTTTTCCTTCACTTTGTCTTGTTCACAATAATCATCTAAGCTTTATTTTTCTTTCTCTGTCAATTTCTTCTTTCCTCTCACTGGTCATACTAAGAGTCAGCAGCTGCCACAAAGTCTCTGGAAATAGGATCCAGGTAATCACATATTCTGGGGGCCCACCTGTGAGGCTCCAGCCACTGGCCCTTTGGGAAAGAAGCAGGTAAGGTAGGAACCCAGAAGCAGGGAGACTGACCACCAACCAGCCCTGGGCTGGGCCCTGACCTGTCTGAGGATGCTCAGAGAGGACTTCTGGGCAGGGGGAGACATGTCAGGACCCCTTGGTGACAGAAAGGTCACAGTCTTTCATTCGACAGATACTTTTGTGTACCCACCACGTTGCTTAGACAAAAATGACCAACATCTCCCTGTCCTGGCTAATGAGTGGAGGCCGTTTTTTACCAGTCACAGCTTTAGCCTCCTCTGTTCTTTCTACCTTCTAGATAAGAATTATTAAGATACCCAACCATAGAATTTCCCCATTTCCTGACAGCATCCAATGTGATGCAAAACTATCCTCCCTCAAACTCTCCCTGATAGCGCTGAACACAAGCCCAAATCCTATCATTCCTTTCTCACACCCTCTTTTTTTCTTTTTTTTTCTCACACCCTCTTAACGACCTGCCCTTGATTCTCCTCGGTGTGCGTCCTTCCCCACTGCAATGAGTAAAAAACCCAATCCACTCAACTATAGATGAGTTTCTGATGGTCTTTGGCTAAAAAGGGACGTGTTTGTCTGCTTGCCTTCCCGTGTCATTGAGAAGTAGCATAAATTTATTTATTTATTTATTTTAAAAAATAGTAATTACTTTATTTATTTATTTATTTTTGGCTACATTGGGTCTTTGTTGCTATGCGCGGGCTTTCTCTAGTTGCAGCGAGCGGGGACTGCTCCTCGTTGTGGTGCGAGGGCTTCTCATTGTGGTGGCTTCTCTTGTTGCGGAGCACGGGCTCTAGGCGCACAGGCTTCAGTAGTTACAGCATATGGGCTCAGTAGCCGTGGCTCGCGGGCTCTAGAGCGCGGGTTCAGTAGTTGTGGCACACGGGCTTAGCTGCTCTACAGCATGTGGGCTCTTCCCGGACCAGGGTTCAAACCCACGTCCCCTGCATTGGCAGGCAGATTCTTAACCACCGCGCCACCAGGAAAGCCCCAAGAAGTAGCATAAATTTAGAAAACAAGATGAAACATACTTCAGAATTCAGAATTCATAAGTCAATTAATCCTTCTTTAAAGATTGAGACTTCTATGTAACTATATTATAAACCAGCGTCAAAGGGTGTGAGTGTAAAGGCAAGTGCTTTTACCTATGAACACACATTTTAATGAGCACCTATTTAAGCAGGCCCTACTTCTGGCTTCTACATTATTTAATGATTAACATCAGATGACGGGCAAGTTGGCTGATGAAGAGTGTTCACGCTTGGAGGTCAGACCCAAGGAACGGCATGCAGAGGGCCTGACCCAACAAATGGAAGGAAAATGTAGGTTCCC
This sequence comes from Physeter macrocephalus, assembly GCF_002837175.3. NCBI lineage: Eukaryota > Metazoa > Chordata > Mammalia > Artiodactyla > Physeteridae > Physeter > Physeter macrocephalus. Next base: position 16,050,538 of record NC_041223.1, on the reverse strand, counting down.
CACTGTTCCAGGCATTAACACAGAAGGAGCAAATGGACCAGTGGATTCTCACGAGGACAGACAGATAACCAACAAGCAAACAAATAAACAGAGTCTTCCCTGGTGGCACAGTGGTTAAGAATCCGCCTGCCAATGCAGGGGACACGGTTTCGAGCCCTGGTCCGGGAAGATCCCACATGCCGCGGAGCAGCTAAGCCCGTATGCCGCAACTAAGCCCGGGTTCCACAACTACTGAGCCCATGTGCCGCAACTACTGAAGCCCACACACCTAGAGCCCGTGCTCTGCAACAAGAAAAGCCACCGCAATGAGACGCCCGTGCACTGCAACGAAGAGTAGCCCCTGCTCGCCGCAACTAGAGAAACTCCGCGTGCAGCAAGGAAGAACTAATGCAGCCAAAAAAAAAACCAAACCGAAACAAAAGCAAATAAACAGGATAATTTCAGGTAATGAAAGGGAAATTAGATTAAGGAATAGTGAGAGAGAGGCTCCCTTCCATGGGGTAGGCTCATAAAAGGTCAGAAGTAAATAGCTGTAGTGTTATCAAAAAATGATGAGCTGAATCTTTCCCCTATGATGCAGAGATACTGGCCAGATGCCACCAAATGTCTGGGAATTTCTATGGAGAATCAGCAATGCTTTTTAAAGCTGTGGCTTGTCACATGGCTAGTTTGAGCTGGCTACCCACTGGAAGCTCAGCTGGTGCCATCAGCCGGGGACCCAGACTGGTTGACCACAGTCCTAATACATGTGCTGTCCACCCCTCCTCAGAATAAGTATAAGATGATAGCACGCTGAACCGCCATAAGGTACACACATATTCGGCTGCTGGATAGAATTTATTGTAGCTACAGGACGGCTCACCGGGGATGGCGGGGGTGAGGTCGGCAGGGGCTGAAAGGGAATAACACTTCAGTACTCAGATGATTTGATCACGATGATCTGGGGTTGTATTTTTTTCCACATATTTACTGAAAATCTCTTCACTTAGTTCTTTAGAAATCCTCAGTGTGGAAAGTCAGGGTGATTGGGATGGCAAAGCTGCCACCCCAGTATCAGGAACTATTTGTGTATGTTTAAAGTGTACGTGCTGCCGGGCAAGTCCCTAAGCTTCATGTGCCAGCTCTCCATGAATGGGGTTGTTCACCTTCCAAATGAAAAGAGAGTGAAGCATGAGCTGGGGCTAGCAGGATTCAGAGTAAATCACAACTGAGAAACTGTTGATGGGAGCAGAAGAGTTCATCATTTACCATCACACGGAACTGCCTTGCAACATCCTTGACTATTATAACTTCTTTCTCATTCGTAGTTCTTTTCCCACAGCAGCAGCCACTGCAGCCTGAAGCAGGTTAACGGTGCCTGGTTCCAGACAACGTCGTCATTTTCAGTAAGCAGGAGAGGGGCTTTGCAGTCACCCTAGACCAGATCATCACCCACGGTCCGCACACCACTTCTTCCAGCCGTCTACTGACAAGCCCAGGGCTGCCAATGGCTCCCAACTGACCATAAAGGAGTTCAAGAACCTCCACGCCTTGGCTCTGAACTTCCTCTAAACACAATTTTCTCCCAGTCCGTGTCAGGCCTCCTTTAGCTCACACATTCTCCTCTTATTGAGCCCTGCACTGCCGCATTCTGTGCTCTGGTCCGAGACCAAATCCCACCCGCCATTCTTCATGTCCTAGTTCTCAGGCTTCTTTCTCCCCAGCCTTTTCCTGTACTGTCCCAGCTGAGCTAGATCTCACCTTCTCTGAGCCCCATGGCACCGGCTCTGGATTTCCATCTTTCACTTATTACCATCTGCCTATATTACATAATTCTGTTCCCCTAACAGACCCTGAGTTCTCCAAGTCTAGTTTGTGTATGTTTCATCCAGAGCAAACGCTGTAGCTCCTCATCATGGTAGAGTATTTAATAAATATTTATTGAATAAATGGGAGACTGTAAAGTCATTGCATGTGATAAGACATGTGATATTGGAGTAATGTATCTGTGTTCTCTCTTTACTACTTCTTCTTCCTTCTTTCTTAGTTTGTTTTGCTTATTTATTTGTTGTTGCCTGCCTTCTAAATTGAAATCTTCTGTCCTCAAAGCTCCTCCTTTAAAGTCCACTTGTTCCAAGAAATCTGATTCTTCTTCCTCCAGTTTGTTCCCTCCATATAAAATAACAGTGTTTGACTAGAACAGACAAAAATATGAGGAATGAAAAAGGCGCCACTCAGGAGGAGGTGTGATTTTACCAGGGCTATGTCAGGATGCCATGAACTTTACTAATAAGTTTACAAATGTGTTAAAGACCCTGGTAAGATTCCTATCAGTTCTAATGGGGGTCTTTCTTTTTTTTTTTTTTTTTAATTTAATTTTATTTAGTTATTTTATACAGCAGGTCCTTATCAGGTTTTCATGTGCTTCTTGGCCATCTGTCTATCTTCTTTGGAGAAATGCCTATTTAGGTCTTCTGCCCATTTTTGGATTGGGTTGTGTGTTTTTTTCATATTGAGCTGCATGAGCTGTTTATATATTTTGGACAATCCTTTTTCCATTGATTCATTTGCAAATATTTTCTCTAATGGGGTTTCTCTACTGCTCAATGTCACGATCCTTTCTGAGGCCCCAAATCGCTCCCCACACTTTAATCTCTTTGCCAGTTGAGGTGGCCGAGACTCAGGCTGCATCCTCCCCTGACAGAGCAGCCCCTCCCCGCCACCCCAGGGCTGTTCTCCCCCAGTTTCCTAAGTCAATTCAACCATCCCCCTGCTACCTCCCTCCTCCTCTTTTTGCTGCCCAGGAAGCCTTTCTTTAAAAGTGTTCTCAAGATGGGAAAACAGGCACTAGCTAAACAAACAACACATTTACAGAGACTCCGGAAGTTGTACGGTCGTGGTCCCTGATCCCTAGGACTTAAGCTCCACTTCTGAGCTTGAGCATAAGGGTAAAGGGAGAAGTAAGCCTTATGCCCTTCACCCTTCACCCTTCCATGAAAGCCAGCGAGTCCTTTCCTCCACGGCAGCCCGTGTTCCTAAGACAATAAAGCAGCACAGGTGCGACCCCCCTCTATCAAGTGGGCAAAGCTTTGTCCATTTCTACCTGAGGAAACATAATTAGAAATGAATTCCAGATTGCCCGGTGGGGAAATGCGGTTCACTATTAGAAATATTTACCCAACTGTTACATACCAGTTACAGAGAACAGTGGAATCTCCTTCTCTAGGAAGCTTTTCAAACTAGTAGAATTCCATCTGTCAGGAACAATTAGCTGTATCTCTCCAAAGCCCGGGAAACAAAGGAACCAGGTGCGCAAAGTCCCCCCACTTCACAGCAGCCACCGTCTATGCTGACGGTTTTCTCTTATTTATTTGAATATTCATTCCTTCTAGCCTAAGGAAGCGTCCTCTTCAACCACTAATTTGTCAGAACATGTGTCAAAGCAGTTGGGACTATTCCAAAGAAACACCTTTAAGAAACCAAGAGTCACAAAGCGATCAATTCACTCTGGCAGAGGGGCCAGCGGGTGGGCTGTCAGTTACTGGGGAAACCGTTCTTTACCTGGAAGGCTTCCAGGGAAACCAGGAAACCAGGCAGAACAGCACAAAAGGGGGGCAGCCTCCACCCCTGAGAATGGGAGGCTCACCTCACCCCTGAAATGTGGATTAAAGGCTATGCTTCCTGCCAGGTTGAAAGGAGAGAGGGGTTCTGTATGGTGAGGGTCAGTCTTCTCCCCTGTGAGCAAACATTTGGACGTTGTTTTAGAAAAAGTCGTCGTAGGAAAAATGCATTTTAAAAGGAGAGAGAGCTTCAATAGCATAATACCTAAGAGCAAGAAGGCTTTGGACTCCAATAGCCTTGGCTTGAATTCTGGCTCCAACTCTACTGTGCACCTTATCCCAGTGATTTAACCTCTGTAAGTTTCATTTTCCAAGAATAAGACAGTACCCAGCTCACAGCATTGTTATGGGCCTCAGTGACAGGAATCCATATAAAGTGCTCAGCCCAGCTGCCTGCACATAGTCAGGGGTAAATAAATGTTGGCTATTATTATTATTACCGTGATTGGTATGATTATGATTTTGTCATGTATATAATGCTCAAGTAAATGTAGACCACTGGGATTAGTATGATTGTTACGATTATTACTGTGTCATATATATGATGCTCCCAGCAAGTTCTGCCTTGTGGAGGGTGGTGTGAAAAGAAGGATTTGTCCCTGGACTAAACTGGGAAGTGGTAGTGAACTAAGAAAAATCGAAGTGGCCACATGCGCTCACGTACAGGTCACCGGTGTCTCAGTCCATACATTCCATAGACTTCTCAGGATTTGTGGTGTTGTCATGTGGCCGTAGGAAGGCCTGGGCAATAGCCCCAAACCTTACAAGGGCTTTCTAAGCCTTTTCCTCTCAAGGCACTAATTCTCGAGTTTTAAAACAATAACACAGTCCTAATGGAGCACAGCATTGAAAGACGTGCATTAAACTAGACTTCAAAGTCTCAATAAACAACCCAACTTTGCCCTACTCCTTTGAGATGCTAGCAAGCTTAGGATGAAGTAGCTGTCTCTCTCTCCAGGGTAAGCACCAAACCCAGCTTTGTCTTAATAGAAAAATAAGAACATTCTCTAACACCATATAGAAAAATAAACTCAAAATGGATTAAAGACCTAAATATGAGACCAGATACTATAAAACTCCTAGAGGAAAACATAGGCACAGTACTCTTTGACATAAATTACAGCAATATATTTTTGGATCCGTCTCCTAGAATAATGGAAATAAAAGCAAAAATAAACAAATGGGACCTAATTAAACTTAAAAGCTTTTACACAGCAAAGGAAACAATAAACAACATGAAAAGACAACCTATGGAATGGGAGAAAATTGCAAACAATGTGACTGACAAGGGATTATTTCCAAAATATACAAATAGCTCATACAGCTCAACATAAAAAAAACCAAACAACCCAATCAAAAAATGGGCAGAAGACCTAAATAGACATTTCTCCAAAGAAGACATACAGGTGGCCAATAGGCACATGAAAAATGTTCAACATCACTAACTATTAGAGAAACGTAAATCAAAACTACAGTGAGGTACCAACTCACACCAGTCAGAATGGCCATGATCAAAAAGTCTACAAACAATAAATGCTGGAGAGGGTGTGAAGAGGAGGAAACCCTCCTACACCGTTGGTGAGAATGTAAATTGGTGCAGCCACTATGGTAAACAGTATGGAGCGTCCTTAAAATCTAAAAATAGAGTTGCTATATGATCCAGCAAGCCTACTCCTGGGCATATATCTGGAAAAGATGAAAATTCTAATTTGAAAAGACACACGCACCCCAATGTTCATAGCAGCACTATTTACAATAGCCAAGACATGGAAGCAACCTAAATGTTCATTGACAGATGAATGGATAAAGCAGATGTCATATATATATATATATATAATATTTTATTTTATATATAAAATGAAATATTACTTAGCTGTAAAAAAGAATGAAATGCCATTTGCAGCAATACAGATGGACTTAGAAATTATCATACTAAGTGAAGTAAGTCAGAGAAAGACAAATACCATATGATCTCACTTATATGTGCAATCTTTAAAAAAATGATACAAATGAACTTATTTAAAAAACAGAAAGAGACTCACAGACATAGAAAACAAACTTACGGTTATTAAAGGGGAGAGGGGTGAGGAAGGGATAAATTAGGAGACTGGAATTAACAGATACACACTGCTATGTATATATGATGGAAGAAACAGGGACCTCCTCTTTAGCACAAGGGACTGTATTCAGTGTTTTGTAATAACCTATTATGGAAAAGAATCTGAAAAAAAGACATATATATAAAACTGAATCACTTTGCTGTACACCTGAGACTAACAGGACATTGTAGATCAGCTATACTTCAATTTAAAAAAATTAAAAAAAAATAATAAAACAAACTCAAACAAAAAACCAATACAACAGTTGGCCATGTATAGGCTTTGGGGGATCTTCCTCCCTGTTTCCCAGACTGAAAAGAGTTAGGGTGTCACTGGCTCCCTTTGGGACCTTGTGAGAAATATTTCCACATTCCACATCATTTTTGAAAGTTTAACTGTGAAGTGTGTGGGCAGATTGAAATGGAGACCCGAAACTGGTTGGTTTCCAAAGAAAATTACCATAAACTGGAAACCTGAATATGGCCATTCATCCTCCGGCCTTGGGATATGAATGGATCATTAATTAGAGCCAGAAAAAAAATGGTGCGGTCTCAGACAGGATGGCCAAAAGGAAAGACTCTTCCTGACCAGCGTGAGTTCCTTGCAGGCAAGGACTATGGCCAAGACATGGATCCCCGGTGCCCAGCGCCGCTCCAGGCACACGGTAGATGATCCACAAATGCGGAATGAATGAATATAAGGCTGACGGCAAAAGATTTGGGTTTGAACCCCTGCTTTACTGTTCCCAGACAGCACAATCCTAGAAGAATTCTTTCCAAATTCCAGATTTCCATCTCTGGAAAGCAGAGATTAAAAACTACACACCTCTCTTAAAATCATTGTGAGAATTATATAAGCTAATTCAAATGACAATTTGTTACAAGCCACCAAAAGAGTTTCTCTAAGAAAGGGAGAAGAGAACTTAACATTCCCTTAGTACATGTTATTTGCTAAGCAGATGGACAAAGATTTTTTTCATACCTGTGACCTCCTGTAATAGAATACAATGTGGATTACTAGTAGGTCTTCATTAATGAATATGATTTGATTGACTTATTTTCTAAGTGGATGTGGTTGCCATCACCACTTTGCTGGTGAAGTGGGTTCCTCTGGACTGATGTCACTCAAAACCTTCCTGTGGTTCCCACTGCACAAGATGAGCAGCACCCCCAGGACAGGGAACAGCCCCAGGATCAGGAGCTCGGGGGCATGCTCAGAGCTGTGGGCCTTGCCTGAGCGTTTCATGCCCCAAATGCCAGGAGCCCAGGAATGACATGGCTAACCCAATCCAAGGGAATTTCATCGTGGTTTATCCTAAGATGCCGAACGTCCTTGGTTTATAACAGCCTCTTTTTTTTTTTGTTTTTTGTTTTTGTTTTTTTTTTGCGGTACGCGGGCCTCTCACCGTTGTG
>NC_041223.1:16036239-16043322 GCF_002837175.3 Physeter macrocephalus | reverse complement strand
AGCGGCCATGGCTCACGGGCCCAGCCGCTCCGCGGCATGTGGGATCCTCCCGGACCGGGGCACGAACCCGTGTCCCCTGCATCGGCAGGCGGATTCTCAACCACTGCGCCACCAGGGAAGCCCTATAACAGCCTCTTTTAAGTCCACATTTGTCTTGAGTATTATGGCAGATCAGATGAATAGGTCAAGTTAACTGTTGACTAACAGTTCGATCATGAACCTGAAAACAGACCCCCCACATGACATCTTAGGCCCAGACAGAACTTTTAGAAAGAGCTGTGTGGTTTCCTCCTCATCTCACCCTCTCCTCACCCACTCCCACAGTCCCCTTCTAGAACAGGGTAAGAGGATATGCCAACACGTAAGATTCCTAAACTTATTCAAGAAAGGACAAATTCAGTATTGCTGTGAGAAATAAACTAGGCAATATAATTAAATAAAAATAATAACTCCCATCTACTAAGCACTCACCATGTGTCAAGCACTGTGTGAGGTGCCTTATTTGGGCTGCTTTGGATGTCTGTGAAATGAGTATTATTATCCCTGTTTTACAGATAAGGAAACTGAGGTCCAAAGAAGATAAATAATTTTTCCAAGGACACAAAGGTATATTAAATAGTAGACCTAGGACTGAAATCAAATCTGTCTGACTCCCAAACCTGTTCGTAACCAATACATCACTTCTGTAGCCCACTGATTATCTCTTACGCTCACCACCACCCAGTGGATGTCACACCTGCTCCCCTCCTTTGGAAACGCCAGCATCATAAAGCTTCAGCAATTTTTCCTGAAAAGTTGCCAATCAATTTAAACATGTGTGTGAATATATATGTGTGTGCGTGGATATGTGTGTGTGTGTGTGTGACCACTTATTGATCTAGTTGATCACTGCTCTACTTGTAAACCTATTTCCCAGGAAGGCTTAAACAACAAGATTTGGCAGTCACTCAGATTCCCAACCCTTTTTTGGGTATAGAAGAATAAATAATGGGTATCTCACAGACCCAGTTCTAATCCTGATTCTACCTCTTACTGGCTGCATCAGTTGGGTTTTCAATTGCAAACAACAGAAACCATCTTTAGCAGAAAGAGTTTGTTGGAAGAAATTCTCTCGGGATAGAGGGCAGGGCTGGAGATCCAGGCTTACAAACTGCAGGAACCAGGCCAAGCAAGACCCAGCCAGGATCACCCCAGGAGTCTTCTGCTTAGGAAGCCATTAAGGAGGCCCACTGGGCCTTGCTCCACACAGCTGCTCTTGAGTAATCCCCGACTCTCCCTGCGTGTGGCCACGCCATCTGAGTCAGAATCCCAGGCGGAAGCATCCAGGCAGCAGGCTCAGGCCACAAGCCAGGGAGCTGGAAGAGAGACTCTCTGCCTTTATTGGTCCACTCCTCTCACTACGATGCTTAAGGGAGCACGGTGTTTGTGTCCCATAACTTTAATTCCCTTCTCTCCCCTCCCCTTCCGGCCCCACCACCGCTGATGACCCAGGCTCACTAAGTCTACCAGATTCCTGCAAACAGCCCAGACACTGACCTGCCTCTGAGAAGCATAAGCTGGTTGACACATCGTGACACTTCACCCGCTCTTTGCTAGAGTGAGTGCTTTCCTCTGGCCACAAAATGTAAGATTTTCATAGTCTCTGAACAGTTCTAAACCACCAGGTCACAAAAGATGTTAACACTCTGCTGGAAGTTTAATAATGGAAAGGCAGCAAATCAGTGCAGGTTGTAGTCTGAGAATTTGCTTCAGAAGTAACAAGGAATGCAGAGAGAGCATTTCATTGGACATCAAGTGATTTGGGTTCAAATCCTAGGTCCCTACTAAGCAATATGTCCCTAGGCCCACCACTCCACCTTTCCACGTCTGTGTCCTCACCTAAGAAACGGAGTAAACAATGTTTCCTGACCAACCTGCAACACAAGAACCAACTGGGGACCATGGGAAGAGCTGCCCAAACAGGAGTTTGGCTTTGTGAATGAGAGACTGGTTGTGGGAGGGAAGGATGGAAAGGAGAAAGGCATTGAAGCTTCCATCTCACTCTTCTCGGCTCAGTTCGAAGGCAGATCTGGTATAGATTTCCCCCAGTGGAGCCGGGGCAGAATCTTGCCTCCTTAAACTAGATTCACTCTCTCCACGGAGCTTTCAATGGCTTGTTCGGATACATAAGCTCTAAAAAAGTGTATCCTTTCGGTATTTCTTTTCCTTTTGCTCTGGATATATCATACAGGGTCTCACTGTGGATAGTTAGTGCAGCTAATACATTACAAGAGAAATTTCGCTTAATCCCAGAAGACCATAGGTACATTCTCATCCATTCGCACATGAACAGAGGGGTCATCCTGTAAGAAGAGTGAATTTATGCCCCCCTCCCCACCAACCTGGAATGATGTAAACATGTTCACAGAAAAAAAAAAAGGCACAAAAATAAACTTTTTAAAAACTCACAATGTCAAGGTTTGTTTCTTTCTGAAGATGGAAAGTAGTTTGATAAAAATGAATGGCAGCTCAAATTTGAATTGGAGAAACAGCATGGTTATTCCTAAACACACAGTGTAGTGGGGTAAAATATTTCTTCCCTTCTTAAGATAGTCCAGACCACTTTTTTCTCAGAAGTCCTAACTTTTAAATTTATAAAGATAATAATTTATATACTCATCAACATTTCTTAATTCCAAGATGCCATGTTCATGCTTACATTCTCTCCTAAGTTTTCTACTGGAAATCAAATAACTGGCCAGTTGCATATCAGAAAGGAAATACAAAGAAAACAAAAAATCACAACTGTTATTGAATATCCATTGCCACTCAAGTGACTTTCTAAAAACAATTTTTAACAATATAAATCTTTTCAAAACCCAGACTTTAAAGATCAACAATGACCTACTTCTGATAATGACAATATAGAGATGAAAAATATCACTCATTGAACAATAATTTTATAAATCATCTTCAGAGAAGCTCTACTATAAAACTTAGCTTTAGGGCTTCCCTGGTGGCCCAGTGGTTAAGAATCCACCTGCCAATGCAGGGGACACGGGATAGAGCCCTGGTCCGGGAAGATCCCACATGCTGCGGAGCAACTAAGCCTGTGTGCCACAACTGCTGAGCCTGCGCTCCAGAGCCCACATGCCACAACTACTGAGCCCGCATGCCACAGCTACTGAAGCCTGTGCGCCTAGAGCCCGTGTTCCGCAACAAGAGAAGCCACTGCAGTGAGAAGCCTGCGCACCGCTACGAAGAGTAGCCCCTGCTTGCTGCAACTAGCGAGCAGCAACGAACACCCAACACAGCCGAAAATAAAATAAATACATAAAAAAAAAAAAAAATCCCAGGAGCCCAGTAATTTAAAAAAAAACCAAAACAAAACTTAGCTTTATACATGGAATCAGACTTTCAGAGCATGAAGAAGCCTTGCTCCATCCCCTCATTTCATATCCAGATGAGCAAACTTGGCTTGTAGAGGTCAAGTGACTTGTCCAAGGTCCGCCAGCAGTAGTGATCAAGAGAGAAAAGGAACCAACCCACCTCTTCTGACACTGGTGTCCTTTCACTGCCCAACCTGTATATATAGCAAGAATTAATTTGTTACCACCCAGCTTGCTACATGGAAGGTGGAATACATAAGAGGCAGTATATCAGGACAAACAAAGCTTACCTAATAAAAGAACGTCAGGAAACGTTTGGCAGGAAGAGAGTCATTTCAGGTGGTGACAGGTTTTAATCTAATTTGTTTTGGAGCTAGAAAGGTGTATCGATTCATCGTTTCTCTCAACCCAGTCAGGCCACTAGCTTTTCATCGTCAGACATACCCATTTATTAAATGTTCTTGCCAACCATACATTTTGTTTATAAATATTTCATCAAGGGACTTTCCCTGGTGGCACAGTGGTTAAGACTCTGCACTCCCAACGTAGGTGACCCGGGTTCAATCCCTGGTTGGGGAACTAGATCCCACATGCATGCCACAACTAAGAGTTCGCATGCCACAACTAAGGAGCCCACGAGCTGCAACTAAGGAGCACGCCTGCTGCGAATAAGACCTGGTGCAACCAAATAAATAAATAAATAAATAAATGGGCTGTTTACTTTAAAAAAAATATTTCATCAAGATTTAAAATTTTGATTTGAATCCAAAATCATTATCATTATTATTACAACCTCAGCTTACAGACAGGTTGCATTCAAAAGTCCATTTGCATGTCATTTAGAGCCTGGAACTTGCTTTCTATGAGAAACAATTCCACCAATGGGAATTTGGTCCCCAGCTGGTTCTTCCCATGGGTGTAATTCATAACACCCATAAATCAGCTCAACAAACATGCAGGATTCTGGGATAGGAGGCCCTTTCTTCCTTATTCCTCCGTCACGCTTACAGAAAGCAAACTATTCCATTCCTTTCTCTCTCCCAACCCCCATTAAAAAAAAAAATTGAAATTGAAACACTCTACAAGTAAAAAAAAGAGCCAGCTCTGCAATTTTTTTTCATTTAGATTTCTCATGCTGCTGGGTGAGAAAAACCACAGACCCTCCTGCTCAGACCAATGGGCTGTAGGCCTTTTGCATTCGAAATTTAGGAAAATTTTGCTTTATAAATCTAGCTGACCTTGAAAGTTCCTGAAAGTTCTACCACTTTCCTCCTAATTCAAAAATACTTAGTGAAACAGACTAATGCATGCCTCAGTGTACACAGGTATACATACATGTACACATGCTTTGGAGTCAGACCAAACACTAGTCGAAATCCCTGCCCTACCACTTCCTAGAGGGCCGCCTGTGGAAGACATTTCACCTTTGGAAACTTTTAGATGTGGCATTCGGTGCTCCCCAAGTCTGGCCCTGATCTTCTTTTCCAAGTTCACCTTCCATCACTTTCCTGCAGCAGCTGTTACAAGCTCTTCCCCAGACACCCCGTGCCTGCTGGTATCGTGTCTTCACTCTGGCAGGGACCCCTGCCCCATCACATCTCTTATCCTCCAATTCCCACTTCACCTCTCCCTCCCCCATGCAGCATTTCTGTCCCTCAGACGTGATTTCAACAAGGTTTTGACCGCACTCTAGTTGTTGATGTTACCTGTGTTATTTATTTACTAAAAACAAAAGCTCCCGAAGGCAGAGCCTGTGGCTCACACATCTTGTACTTTCTGCTGTGGCTCCCACACGGCATCTTTATGCCAAGGACGTTCACTAAATATTTGTTGACTGAATCGTGATCCTAACTTAGACCAGCCGGTAAGTGCCCTGTCACCCATAAATTCACTCCCATCAGAAAGTAGAGGAAGGTAAAGTAAGAGATACTAACCAAACGAAGAGCAGTCTCTCAAAGATTTCTTCTAAGTCTCAACTGTTCACAGTCCCATGGGGCAGAGAGAAGCGGGTGGTGGCTCTTTCATGGGAAGATGGAGCAGGAATGAAGCAAACATTAAGCACCTAAGATGTGCTAACCACTGTGCTGAGTGCTGGAAATACAGTGCTGAGCAGGACTGACATGGTCCCTGCCCCCATGGAGTCCATGTCTAGTAAAAGGTAATGATGTACGGGTTTGTAACTGGGAGATTCAACCATGTGCCGGAAATCAGAGCGGGCTTCTCTAAGGAAGCCATGTTTTACACTGTTTCCTCCCCATCTGTTGCCCTTGCCTGTTATATCTGTAATCACAGAGATTTGGAACTAGGGGCCCCATCTACCTGTATGCGTTAAAGATAGGGATGCATGTCAATAACATCCTGACCTCAAAGCCTGGCACACGGCAGGAGCCAGAAAGTGAAATGAGTGAACCAGTTCTGTGTCCCAGTCCTGATTCGGGAAGCGGACAATGGTCACTTGGTAAGGACAAACATCAGCACATCGTATATCCCAAACGACTCAAAGAGATGCCGTGGGCAAGCTCTTTGGGAGACACTTAGAAATGGCTCTGCGTGACCTTCTAACAGACCTAGGTGAACTTGCATCCCAGTTACTTAGCTGTCAGGTCATCAGCCTCTTGTCCTGACAGAGGTGCAGCCATGACATGGGTGATAAAATAACACTTTCATGTAGAATGGTCCAAGTTTGAGATCAGAAGGAGCCCATAACTCAGAAGCATTAAAGTGGGACTTCCCTGGTGGCTCAGTGGTTAAGAATCCGCCTGCCAATGCAGGGTACACGGGTTCGAGCCCTGGTCCGGGAAGATCCCACATGCCGCGGAGCAGCTAAGCCCGTGTGTGCACCGCAACTACTGAGCCTGCACTCTAGAGCCTGCGAGTCACAACTACTGAGCCTGTGTGCCACAACTACTGAAGCCCATGCACCTAGAACGCTTGCTCTGCAACAAGAAAAGCCACCGCAATGAGAATCCCGTGCACCGCAACGAAGAGTAGCCCCCTGCTCGCAGCAACTAGAGAAAGCCCGCACACAGCAACAGAGACCCAATGCAGCCAAAAATAAATAAAATAAATTTATATATATATATACATATTAAAAAAAGCACGTCCCAGTCTCTTCCGCAGCATGTCCCCTCCTGGTCACTGCTAACAGGTAAGGTCTCAGAGGCGTAGCTGTGCTCTTCTCTCCCTGGCCTGACTGCAGCCAGTGAGGGGTCACTTTACTGCCCTAACGGACCTTGCAAACCAAGTCCTGTGTGTAAGGATGTTTACCAGCCTTTCTAGAAGAGGTCCCATTCCAGTCACAGTTATTTTATCCCGCACAAGGAGAGAACTCTTGGGGGCCATTAAAATCTTCTCTGAGACCAGCACGACCTGCAGAGTATTCGCTGTCTCTCTAAAGAGCACAGAGAGTTAATTAGCATGAAATTAATTATGGGAAAAGGAAAGACAATTGCCAACAGATGAGCTGCTTTAAACTGGCCTATTCCTACACAAACCGTGTGTTTCTTCACAAGACCCTGCTCCATCACAGAGCTACGAGGCTGAGCAACAACTTCAAAAGGGTTGATTGGAGGACTTCCCTGGTGGCGCAGTGGTTGAGAGTCCGCCTGCTGATGCAGGAGACATGGCTTCGTGCCCCGGTCTGGGAAGATCCCACATGCCGCGGAGCGGCTGGGCCCGTGAGCCATAGCCGCTGAGCCTGTCCGGAGCCTGTGCT
>NC_041223.1:16034981-16036091 GCF_002837175.3 Physeter macrocephalus | reverse complement strand
GGAGGATCACACATGCCGCGGAGCGGCTGGGCCCTTGAGCCATGGCCGCTGAGCCTGCGCGTCCGGAGCCTGTGCTCCGCAACGGGAGAGGCTACAGCGGTGAGAGGCCCCGGTACCGAAAAAAAAAAAAAAAAAAAAAAAAAAGGGTCGATTAGGTTGGAGCCAGTAGGGTCAAAACAAGTTTCTAAATATTGTCTCGGTGATAGTTGAACCCCTGCCAGCTGGGACGGGGCCAAGGCTGTTAATAGCTGTGAAGAGGGAGACTGGATAAGAAATTCCAGGGACACAAAAGCCAGAATGAATTTCTCATCTGAGGACTTAGTACCTTAAAATATTATTTATTCATTCATGGACTGATTCACTCCTTTATTCACAGATTTCTCGAGTCGCATTGGCACAGCTCCTAGTCTCAATCCATCTCAGGAGGCAGAGGCACAAATACTGGGGAGGAAAGAGAGAAAAGCGCATGTGCCACATGACAGGAGCACCAGGAGGGTACCTAAACTGCAGGGCTCCTGGAGAAGGTGACACAGAGCTGGGCGTAAGGGAGGGGCAGGAGTTCACTAGCCAGAAGTGGGGGAGGCATTGCAGATTGAAGGACAGACGAATAAGACACTTAACTTCTGTACTCCTCAATGTCTTTATCTATAAAATGAGAGAAGGCACAGCCGAACCTAATGAAATTTCTGAGAGAATTAAGAGCAAGGCGGAGCACGGGGCCTCACAGCATCCCACACTCCCAGGGCTTACATGCCAACAGATCTGGGTTCCCAGAAATGGGAGGAAGGATTGACGGAGATTCCATCTTGCTCTCACTCTTCCTAGGGGCCTGGGTGTGAATTTCTAGCTTCTACGGACCAGAATTAGGAGAAAGTCCGTACCCAAGGAACAAAACAAAACTTAGCAGTGGAGGCAAATTGATGAGTCACGAACCACAGACCTTGCAGACAAAACAGCATTCAGGTACACTCGCCTGAAATTAGAATGGCTCATGGTAAGCCCACTTTCAACCCTTTTTTTTTTTAAATTTTATTTAATTTATTTTTTTATACAGCAGGTTCTTATTAGTCATCAATTTTATACACATCAGTGTATGCATGTCAATCCCAA
>NC_041223.1:16034197-16034864 GCF_002837175.3 Physeter macrocephalus | reverse complement strand
ACGGCTTTCCCCCCTTGGTGTCCATACGTTTGCTCTCTACATCTGTGTCTCAACTTCTGCCCTGCCAACCTGTTCATCTGTACCATTTTTCTAGGTTCCATATACATGTGTTAATATACGATATTTCTTTTTCTCTTTCTGACTTATTTCACTCTGTATGACAGTCTCTAGATCCATCCACGTCTCAACAAATGACCCAATTTTGTTCCTTTTTATGGCTGAGTAATATTCCATTCTATATATGTAACACAACTTCTTTATCCATTCATCTGTCGATGGGCATTTAGGTTGCTTCCATGACCTGGCTATTGTAAATAGTGCTGCAATGAACATCAGGGTGCATGTGTCTTTTTGAATGATGGTTATCTCTAGGTACATGCCCAGTAGTGGCATTGCTGGATCATATGGTAATTCTATTATTAGTTTTTTAAGGAACCTCCATACTGCTCTCCATAGTGGCTGTATCAATTTACATTCCCACCAACAGTGCAAGAGGGTTCCCTTTTCTCCACACCCTGTCCAGCATTTGTTGTTTGTAGATTTTCTGATGATGCCCATTCTAACTGGTGTGAGGTGATACCTCATTGTCTTTTTACATGTTACTGTCAATATCCTCTTTTACAGCTGTTAGCATTTGCCTTATGTATTGAGGTGCTCCTATGTTGGG
>NC_041223.1:16031242-16034170 GCF_002837175.3 Physeter macrocephalus | reverse complement strand
TGTTTTGGGTTTGTTTTTGTAGGTCCTTTTCTTCTCTTGTGTTTCCCACTTAGAGAAGTTCCTTTAGCGTTTGTTGTAGAGCTGGTTTGGTGGTGCTGAATTCTCTTAGCTTTTGCGTGTCTGTAAAGTTTTTGATTTCTCCATCGAATTTGAATGAGATCCTTGTGGGGTAGAGTAATCTTGGTTGTAGGTTTTTCCCTTTCATCACTTTAAATATATCGTGCCACTCCCTTCTGGCTTGTAGAGTTTCTGCTGAGAAATCAGCTGCTGAGCTTATGGGAGTTCTTTTGTATGCTTTTTGTCATTTTTCCCTTGTTGCTTTTAATAATTTGTCTTTAATTTTTGTCAGTTTGATTACTGTGTGTCTTGGCGTGTTTCTCCTTGGGTTTATCCTGCCTGGGACTCTCTGTGCTTCCTGGACTTGGGTGGCTATTTCCTTTCCCATGTTAGGGAAGTTTTTGACTGTAATCTCTTCAAATATTTTCATGGGTCCTTTTTCTCTCTCTTCTCCTCCTGGAACCCCTATAATGCTAATGTTGTTGCATTTACTGTTGTCCCAGAGGTCTCTTGGGCTGTCTTCATTTCGTTTCATTCTTTTTTCCTTATTCTGTTCCATGGCAGTGAATTCCACCGTTCTTTCAGGTCGCTTATCCATTCTTCTGCCTCAGTTATTCTGCTATTGATTCCTTCTAGTGTATTTTTCATTTCAGTTATGTATTGTTCATCTCTGTTTGTTCTTTCATTCTTCTAGGTCTTTGTTAAACATTTCTTGCATCTTCTCGATCTTTGCCTCCATTCTTTTTCCAAGGTCCTGGATCATCTTCACTATTGTTTTTATGAATTTTTTTTCTGGAATGTTGCCTATCTCCACTTCATTTAGTTGCTTTTCTGGGGTTTTATCTTGTTCCTTCATCTGTTACATAGTCCTCTGCCTTTTCATTTTGTCTATCTTTCTGTGAATATGGTTTTCATTCCACAGGCTGCAGGATTGTAGTTCTTCTTGCTTCTGCTGTCTGCCCTCTGGTGGATGAGGCTATCTACAAAGTGTTTTGTCTTTGTTACTTGTTTTTGTTTTATTATTGTGACCCTTTAAGCTTTATGTCAACAATCCAGATGAGGGTAAAAAAACTACACAACCACTCTCCCACGTCATGCACATCCAGAGCTGAAGATGAAATTAAGTAACATTTTTCACTTGGTTTTCATGAACGACTAACATCCTACTACTTTCACCGCAGGCCTCTTGCTCTCACTTTTTTCTCACCCCCTAAAAAGACTGTCAATATTTAGCTTTGCTTTCTTCCACCTCACTCTTTAACTCAAGTGCCCTCTGGTGTTATTCTTGATTTTAGCAACTAAAGTCATTGGCCTCTGAGTCCTGTTTAAATGTGCTTCACGGTGGTAGTTTTATCATCATGTTTCTCTTAAGTAGCATCTAGCACTAAAATGTAATTATAAGACTTTGTGGGGGAAAAAAAAGAAATTAAAAATTAGAATGTCTAGGTGACAAATTCTGCAACCTACTTGATTAGTATGCCAAGTAATAACTTTTTTCAGTGCCTCACTTTCTCCAGTCATGGACTTGGAGATTGTTAGCTCAGAAACTCACCTTACAGAGCATGTAAGACAACGTCCTCATCTGAAAGACAAAGAAATCAAGACTCAGAGAAATTAAGAGACTTGACAAGGTGACATAATGAGGGTTAGCCCCTAGATCTTTCACCACCATATGATGAAAAGAGTTAAAATTTTCTAAGTACTTATCATGAGGTCTATTACAGGCTTTATCTTATGAGCCCCACAGCATTGTTTTGAAGTAGATACTATCGGTATACCTATTTTACAGACAGAGAAATAGAAGTTTGAGAGAGAGAGTGTGGAAATGGGTGTACTCCATGTCGCACAAATACAGGTTTTTAAACCAAGCAGCATGATTCCAGAAACTGTGCTTGAAGTCACAACTGATCTTACTGCCTTTATAGAAATTGTATACATAGATGCAGATACAGAGGTATATAGATGGATATGTGTGTACTTATGGATATATGATATATCAATAAGCAAAATACAGAATTATTTTGAATATCTTAAAATTTTAAATAAATAACATCATATTTTAGAATGAAAAAAAGGAGGGAGAGAAACAAGTGAAGGGGAAGCCTATGGATTGAAATGGATTTGGAAGACATAGTTTTTTTTTTAACGAGTGACTCTAAACTATAGTGTCTAAGAACACTATAGTGTTTGCACTTGGGTGCCAACAAGGTGGTGGTTACTGTGGGATGGGACACTGATGGACCTGTTGGGGTGGCTACAAAATTCTGCTTCTTAACCTGGATGGTGGGTACATGGGTCTTTGCCTTATAACAGCTCATTGAACTCCTTAAGCAGTACCAAAAAAAAAAAAAGCATCATAAATTTATCTACCTGGGGTGTATAGAGGAAAGAGGCACCTAACATTCATGCCATCCGCTTTCAAGTGTACCTTTCGTACTAAGGAGACATAGAAACTAAAAACTACATTTCTCAGACTCCTTCCCAACCAGAGTCCTGGATGTGATTTAGCTTCTGTCAATCCAATCCGGCAGGATTGGAGCACAATGCCAGGCTTCCATTGCTCCCGCGGGCAAGCCCAGCTGCGAAGACATTTGGTTTTTCTGCAGCAGCACTAGCAGAGGTTCTGGGCCCTGTTCACTGGCCTTGAAGTGTTGAAAGCAGGGCCTGTGGCATGTGGCATCCATTTGCGTGGACCATAGCCTGCACAGTGTGGTTCTAAGAGCCCACAGTAGCAGCTGTAGCTTCTGATTGCGGTGACTTCCTGAGTATGGTAGTTTCCTGTTCTTGGTGGCTTTCAAATTGTGGCTGTAGTGATATGATAATAGAATCAGCAGCTTTTTGATGCTAGAAGCAACTTTTCTGTCTTGGTGC
>NC_041223.1:16022967-16030742 GCF_002837175.3 Physeter macrocephalus | reverse complement strand
AAATGTCTCTGTTATTTTTAGAATTAATGGATTAAAATGTTTTGCTACTTAAAAAAAATAATAATAATAATAAAATAGGCTAAAGGAATTTATTTACAAACACTAGCATTCCTCCTTCGGAAGACAAGCCAGAACTCTAGGTCCTACCCAATGAATACACCGTGATTCACACCTTGGTCATAGGGTGTTATATCTGAAAGGATTCTCTATACCTGCCTGACTCGGGGGAGAGAGAGTTGAGTGAGCAAGAGCTTCCGGAGCCTGAACAGCGCTTTATGGAGGAGGCTGTGCAGTGTCCGAATCTCAGGTTTGGAGGAACGTGAGTGGGCCGTGACCCAGAAGAGCTTTCCCGGTAGTGGCTCAGTGGTGCTTCTTCGTCTCAGTGTGATGGCCAGATGTGGCACTCGCATGCAGTGGCTACTTCATAAATGTTTGCTGGAGGAATGACTCCTAATGAGAGGCTGCACTGTGTAGGGGGCTACACTGGCTGGCTGTGCCCCTTACTCGCTGTGTGACTTCGGCAAGTTACTTAGCCTCTCTGTTTCCATTGCCACATCTGCCAAATGATGAGTCGTGAGGATTAAACAGTTAGTAGATGTAAAAGAAGTGATTCTGATAGTAGTTGGCATTTAGTAGGGTTATATAAGTGTTTCTGTTGTTATTACAGTAGAAGTATGAATATTCTCCTTGAATATTGACTTTCAGAATGTTGAAGTGGTTCTCAGCATTTCTCTCTTAATAAGCTCATTAGAAGAGTATAGAAGCGTTACAGCATATCAAGATGATATTTTCATGTCCAAATAGCATTTGGTATGTAAATATCTTTTTTTTTTTTTAATTAACATATGTAGTCATGTCCTTATTCATTCAACTTACTGTTTGCTAATCCCCTGCCAGGTCCTAGGGAAGCCAAGCTAGTACGGTAAGCCAGATCATTCTTTGTTTTTCTTCTGAGATTTTATAATCTAAATCCTGTTGGTTAAAAACCACTTTTTCCCAGTCTCACAAAATTTCCGAAACTACTTTGACTTTATATCTTAAATATTTACACTTACATAAGCTGGTCCTGTCTTGCAGGACCCTTTTGCAGCATTCTTTGGCTTGCTAACAAAGCTTCCATTAATGAAGAAATCAACTGACATTCAGTGTATTTGTATAAAAATAAATAATTCCCCTTTTGAAAAAAGATCAGATTTATTTGAAACAGACATTTGAAAGAAGTTCTAAATGTGTTATTTTGTATTCATTTCCCTTTTTTCCCCCATGAAGTGAAAAACAGAAAATGTTTCAACATAGTAGGAGAGTGGGGGATTGTGGGAGCTGATAACTAGAATGTGGGTGCCGAGGCTCTGAGTCCTGGGTGGTGCCTCCACCAAGCCTGGCAGTAGGCTGACATGAGGTGTCACTCCCTCTTCTGGGTATGGACAACACTAGTGCCTGATGGTGTTCTCCCTTGTAGAGCCTGGACACCGCCTCACAGCCCAAATCCAAGCAGAGCGCTAAGTGGCCCCCCCAGAAGCAATATGAACTCCCATTTGAGATGGAACTTATTTTCACCGCGAGTCTGCAGGAGACTGTGGTTAGCAGCCAGGTACACACTTAAGGCACTGTATTAGTACCTAGCATTGGGGTAACACAGTACTACAAACTGGGTGGCTTAAACAACAGAAATGTAGTCTCTCCCAGCTCTTGAGGCTCCAAGTCCAACCATCAAGGTGTGGCAGGGCCATGCTCTCTCTGAAGGCTCTGGGTGAGGATGCTTCCTTGCCTCATCTAGCTTCTGGTTGTTCCTGGCATTCCTTGGTTTTATAGGTGCAATCCTGAGATCTTTGCCTGAGTCCTCACATGACGTTCTCTGGCTCTCTTCACACTTGTCTTCCTCTGTGTATGTCTGTGCCGCTGTGTCTCTTTTCCTCGTAGAAGGACACCGATCATGTTGGACTAGGAGCCCACACGACTTCAGTATGATTTCATCCATCACCTCTGCAATGATCTTATTTCCTAAATAAGTCACATTTGAGGTTTTAAGAAGGATGAGAATTTGGGGGGTGGGGACACTATTCAACCTAGTACAGGCTCTTTGCCTCTGTTATCATCACACAGCCAGTTTATCCCCATCAGTAGTTGTTGCCTGGGTCCTGGAGGATAAGAAAGTGGGCTGGCTGTGGGAGAGAGGAGTGGGACACGTGACAGAAGAAAGGCTGTGAGAGGCTCTGTCCGCCAGCAAAGGGTAGCGATGGCAGACAGGGCACTTGAAGTATGCACCTGGGGAAGGTGGGGACCTGAAAACTAGGAAAAGGGACACATTTCCTCCACTCACAGCTTGCTTCACAGCTGGAACCGACCCACAACAGCATATCCCAGGATTAGCAACTGCAGACAGCCCAGCTAACCCCCCATGGGTGGGGTCCGGCTTGTTCCTTGCCCAGCCTGACTGATTTTACAGGACAAAATAGGGGATACAGCACAGTGGGTAAGTTAGATTCGACCCTATTTCCCAGAAAGTCTCCACATTTCTCGGTTCACTAGAATCATGAATTTACTAGAAGTTTTATTTTCGAAAATGATGGCCGCAGTCACAATCGCAGTACTGCAACATCTACGGTGACAGATTTGGAAGTACCTTGAGGCTTATCTCCATTTATTATGCTCTGCAGCAGTTCTGGGCTTTTCTGTACAGAACCTCTTTCTAAGGGTTCAGACAGCCAAAGGGCATCTGTGGAATTTTTAATAATTTTCTCTTTCTGTGGGTTGGGCAGTGGGGACAGAGGAGGGTAATGCCACTTATTGCTTATTCTACAGCTTATTGCCTTGCAGTCTGTACTGAGGACATTATGCACACTTACTGCTTGCATAGTTTTCTGGGCTGTAACATTTTGCTGTACCATGACATACAACGTTATAATTTGGTCTGCTTTTCAAACATGATGTATGCAGCATAGTGCAATAGATTTTTCTGTTATCTTAAATATGAAAGCTGGAAAGAAATACCATTCTCTACTTTTTCAACATATTATGTTTCCTAGGATCAACATAATTCTCTACCTAGGGTTCTGACAGACCATACTCCTGCAGTTTAAAATTTTTTTTCCAGTTAGGTAATTAGATTGCTTGATGACATGATCAATGTACTTATTTATACAATTATACAACTATACCTGATCCTTTCGTTATTCTATAATTGAGATGTTTTTGTCTGTCCATAAAGATCCACTCTTTTTATATTTCAAAGCAGTTACCAAGTTGCATCACCAGTTTTGAATTGCACAGTGAAACTCACACTGTGACTGAACAGCCATTTCTATAGAAAGTGACATATTTGGCTAAGCACTTACGGAGGATTGGTGATGATGATTCTGAGGTTTTCGTGAAGCAAAGCCAGAGACAATAGTTAAGAGTGGGAAAGAACAGAAGAAGGCTGAGAACAGAAGGCAGTGTTTGGAGAGTCCCATTGTTATACTTAAGATTGTCCCCAAATGGTCCTGGGTGGTGGCCCTCCTCCCCAGCTGCACGGTGGATTCACCTTGGAACTTTTAGCACAACGTCCAGGGCTGACTCCCAGAGACTTTGACTTAATTGGTGTGGGGAGGACCAGTATTCAGATTTGCATCCCATGTGTCAGGGAACAGGGGACTGCACATCTAGCAGACGCCATGTAGAACTGCCAATTGAGTTCAGAATATCTCAGTTCTCAGAGTAGAGAAGGGGAAAGGAAAAACTGCCTTCGTCATTTAAAAACAAAACTTGGCTACTCCAAATTTGGAACCGGACTAGAGATCTCTGTGTGGAGTGGGCTTATGGTCCTATGAGGCTGCCTGTCCCCTGAGGCTCTCTCACAATGACCCTGGGCTCCACCAGGCCAAGCTCCAATGGAAGAAGAAGGGATGCTGGCGTGTCTATAACTCCGCGGCTCTGCTCTAAGCTCACAACCCTGCCCTAAAGATCCTGCACAGAATTGAGAGGAGGCTGGAACTTTCAGGTAGGATCTTACTAATGACCAGTGCAGCAGATAAAAAATAAGATTACAGCTCCACTGCCTACAAAACCTCAGGGTGGAGGGAGGGGTCACTTCAACTCTCACAGCTTGGTTTCTTTATCTTTCAAATGAGTGGAATCATCAGGCTTGAAGGTAGGTTGTCTGCAGGGTTGGGGGCGGGAACTTAATGAGACAGCATTTATAATAAAGTGTCTGACATGTAATAGGTGTCAGTGATGGGGAGGTTTTGGTATTATAAGACCCAAACTATTATAAACCTGCATCATCTGATCCAGATAAGACAAGCTCAGGACCCGCCAACCTGGTTGTGGGTCCACTTCCCTGTGGAGGACACCTACAGGCATAGTGAGGTTTAGACATCTCCACATGGTCTAATCACAAAGGCAGTGAAAAAAATCACTTCTCCCACCGACCTCTGCAGCACCTAAGGAGTCTGCTTTCTTAGAAGGACCTTCTAGCTTTCTACTGGAAATTGACACTGGGAATGTCAGGCCCTCCACGGACACCCAGCCCCCTTTTCCCTGGGATGGAGCCCATTGTAACACAACACAACACAACACAACACAATGCAGTGATCCCAAAAGTCCTGAGAGACATATAGGAACAGGGATATGGGTTTCTAAAGGAAGGATTCTCACGCCATCCTCCACAGCACATGGCGGGCAGAGTGCGGAGGCCAGGCAGCCTCCTCAGAATGTGAACATCTTTCTGGGTCACTAGGATCAGCTCTATTTTTAACAAAGATTTGCAGAGGAGGAAATAAAAACCAGCACCTCATTCTCTCAAGCTGGAGGGCAATGCCCCATTATTATTGCTGGGTTTTGTTTTTTGCGGTACGCGGGCCTCTCACTGTTGTGGCCTCCCCCCATTGCGGAGCACAGGCTCCGGACGCGCAGGCTCAGCGGCCATGGCTCACGGGCCCAGCCGCTCCGCGGCATGTGGGATCCTCCCGGACCGGGGCACGAACCCGTGTCCCCTGCATCGGCAGGCGGACTCTCAACCACTGCGCCACCAGGGAAGCCCCTATTATTGCTGTTATTACAGCTATTAGAGTTGATAAGTCATTCATAATGACAACACAGGACCTTTAGCACAGAGTTTTTTGGAGGGCAGTCCCTGAGCGGGTGCCTGTTGGTGAACTGTTCTGTTTCTGGGCCGTGGCAAGACAAGTGCAGAATGTGAGAGCGGATGTTTAGAAAGTTTTAGAGACATTCGACCTCGTCATGGGACCAGTACAGACTGGTGTCAGAGAGCAGGGTTTGGAGCAGTCTGAGTGCTGTCAGACTTGCTTGGTGAGTCGAAGGTGACACCGCTGCAGATTAGTTGTGTCCTGCAGGACCACGCCTCTGTCCACGATGACCTGGTCCTTCACCACAGATGGCCTGGGGTGGCGGCCTTTAGAATCATTCTTACTTTTGCAGATGGGAAAACAACTGCTCAGCTGAAGGCAGAGTCAGGTAAGAGGAGAGTTGGAATCACAATTTGATTTCACACCTGATTCTTTAGCCACTATCTCCGAACAGCCTCAAACCAACAAGGTGTTGAAAAGCTGAAACTAAATACTGGCGAAAAAGGTGGCTGGGACCTTGGGAGAGTAGAGTGACAGTTATTTCCTTTGCTTACTATGGAAACTAAGTAAAAACCCAGGAGCTTCTCTGTAGAGGGGAGAAGTGTGATTTCCTTTGATTTAAAAGAACAACCACCTCCAGATTGAGCCCATACTGAGGAGAGATGAGAGGGACCTGTATTTCTGTGTATTTATATTGGAGAATCAAGAAAAAAAAGTGTACAGCCAGAAGTGGAGATTAGTTTTACTCATTCCCTATTTCAGGGCACCCACCATGTCGTAAGCACTGTTCTTCGTGCTGAGAATATAAACTCCAATTAGCCACGCCACGTCCATGTCTTCGGGAGTTTACAATCTAGTGGAAGGGACAGATGACTTAACAGACTCCTTCTGTCGACAATGAGACGCCTAGTGCTAAGAGGGTTTTAGGAAGTGGAGAAAGTGAACAATGGAGTCCCTGCCCTCATGAAATTTACATTCCAGCGGGAGAGTGAGTCTGTTAACAAATACATATATGCTCTTCAAGTAGTCTTAAGAATGAGAAGGAGGAAGAAAGAGATCGAGGGGAGAGAGGGTGCAGAGAGAAGGCCTGCTGAGGAGGTGACACTGGAGCAGAGACTTGATCACAAAAAGGCTTGATGGGTGATGTGACAGATGGTGTCCAACGGGCAAACAAGAGAGCATCACCTAGCTGAGACCAAGGAGATCTCGGAGAGTTTAGTCCAGGAGGTGAGACCCGGAGATGATCCCGGAGGGGGTGAGGGGTCATCCTGGCACCACGGGAGGGTTCTGTGTTTGGGAACTCCACGTTCAGTGAGGTATTGGACAGAGTGAGGTGTGTATGGGTGTTCGGGTGGGATGGGGAGTGTTTGAACAGATGCTGGAGCAGGACGCAAGGGCCAGAGCAAGAAAAGCCTGTGTGCAGTGCTAAGCTGTTTGGACTTCAGCCTGAAGGAAATGGGGAATGGGGAGGGGATTTTAAGCATAGGATATTGATCACATTTGCTTTCAGAAATCTCCCTGTGGGAGTAGTATAGAGAATGCATGGAAGGCAGGGCAGGAAGACAAAGTAGGAGAGCATGGGAGAAGTCCACAGGACAGTGTGGGGACCAGAGGAGGAAGCAGGTTTGAGATCCAGACAGACATGGGACCATTAGGATTTACTGATTAGTTGGACGTGGTGGATAAGAGCCTGAGGTAGATGGTTCTCAAGTTTCTAGATGGAGCAGAGGAGTGAGTGAGTGAAGCTCAGCAGTCCTGGCAAAGGGAAGCTAGGAAGTGAAGCAGGTCCAGCCTGGGAAGACGGTGATCTCATTTTGAATTTGTTAATTTGAGGTGACTTCAAGGCATCCACGTGGAGGTTGGCACCTCCACGTGGATGCAGTGGGTGTAGGTGTTTACCTCCATTTATTGGAACTTGTCGATGGGAACGCTAACTGAACCTTGCCGGGTAATGATTGGAGCAGGTTCCCTACGGAGATATTTTCCCACTGTTCTCTTCACATCCCTGGACATAGGATGTGCCTATGGCAATAATTTCTCTGTGACACTGTTGGACCTATAGTGAGTTCTCTCTGCTACGTTTACCATCCCTTCACACATAACAGCAGGCACTGTTCTAGGTGCTTTTTCCCTAGTAATTCATTTTCCCTCAGAACAACCTGTGAGACAAGTGCTACTGATCATTTTATAGATGGAGAAATGGAGGCACAGAGAGGTTAAGTAACTTGCCAGGGTCACACAGTGCCTAAGTGGCAGAGTCCCGATTCAATCCAGGCACTTGGGATCTGGGGCTTGGGCTGGTAACCATCACCATATACTTGTCTTGAGGCTGGAGGCTCTACCAGTCCCTGATGACCTTCGATCTTTACCATCCAGGCCCTCCACCATTTCCTGAGGGAGTGTGGAGGTCCAGCAAAGGCCCATCTTCATGTCCAGAATATTTTTCTTTAGTTCTTTTGTGGCATTGCCAGGAGGATCACATGTATGTTCTGTATCAGCCATTTGGGGTCAAAATTGTTGACCAGAACACTTAACTTAAGAATGACAGGGGCTTCCCTGGTGGCGCAGTGGTTGCGCATCCGCCTGCCGATGCAGGGGAACCGGGTTCGCGCCCTGGGCTGGGAGGATCCCACATGCCGCGGAGCGGCTGGGCCCGTGAGCCATGGCCGCTGAGCCTGCGCGTCCGGAGCCTGTCCTCCGCAACGGGAG
>NC_041223.1:15993816-16022853 GCF_002837175.3 Physeter macrocephalus | reverse complement strand
GGGAACGGGGTTCGCGCCCTGGTCTGGGAGGATCCCACATGCCGCGGAGCGGCTGGGCCCGTGAGCCATGGCCGCTGAGCCTGCGCGTCCGGAGCCTGTGCTCCGCAACGGGAGAGGCCGCAACAGAGGGAGGCCCGCATACCACAAAAAAAAAAAAAAAAAAAAAAGAATGACAGAAAAAGAGTGCCAGGGGAATAAATAACCAGCCATGAAGAGTGAGGAGAGCCAGGACTGGCACTTGTAGGCATGGTTCTGGCCAATAGCAGCGCTTTTCCAGTTCTGGGTTGCAACCCTTTAGTGGGTTTAGTAGATTGTGAACAGCATTCTTTAAAAATAATAAAACAGAACAGAATAGAATAGGACATGTCAGAATGTATTACATGTAATATGGGTAAGTTATGTGTGTGGATATCTACTTAGGTCATGCCAGAAATGTATTTCTTATTGTGGTTTGTGGTAAAAAAAAATCTTACTGTGCTGACCATCCATGACCCAAACAATATTCACTGTACTGTTTTGCTTTCTAATGAATTGAGATGGGTGTATATTTGTGTACTTTAACTATAAACGTATTTGCATGCATGGGCACTAAAGGTGATGTACCTCTAGATCTGAAGCTCGGACCAGGAATCCGCTGGAGGTCATGATTTGGGGAGTCTGTGGCAGGTAGATGGTAGGTTGTCAAACTGGAATCTTCATCAGGAGACAAAGTCACCTGGAGTGAGCATGTGAATGAACAAAGAGGAGCTGACAGTAGAATCCTGGAGAACTGCTTACCTTTAAGGCAGAGAGGTAGGACAAGGAGTTCGCTGGAATCACCGTGATGGAATAGACAGGGGTGGGAGCAAAGCCAGGAGGGTGTTGGCAAAAAGAGGTTCAAGATTGTCAGATGTGGTGGGAGGTCAAGGCAGATAAGAGCTGAAAAAGCACAGACTGAATTGAGCAACATGGAGTTCGGGGGAGACGTCGGTGGGCAGTGGTGGCAGCGGCACTGCAGAGGGCGGAGCGTGAGAGGGGAAGACAGAGCCCTGGGGGAATGGACCACTCTTCCAGAACACTGGACGGTGAAGGGCGGAGGGCAGGAGGCCTTTGGCTGGACGGGGGATAACTGGCTCCTCTTGAAACAAATTTGACCTTAGTTTTACAGAAAGAGACAAACTATTCCACAGGCTAGGCTTACAAGAAGGCGCAGGGATACTTAATCTTTGTTAGAAGGGAAGAGCTGAAGCTATGGATTCTCCCCCCTGCTTTTCATCATCTCTGAACAGTCAGGTAAGAACTTCTGTTAATTGCCGAGACAAAATTTTAGAATTGTGACAGTGACTGTTATTGGCTCTGGTTAGTTATGCAAGTAGTGGCTAAGTTTATTTTGGAACTATGATTCCAAATTGTAGTACGTGATACAATCAAAGGCCCAGAATTAGGAAGGAAAAAAAAAGGGGTGGTGGCAGGGTGGGGAGAAGAGACAGTAGCCAGAGGAAAACTACACTGATATACTGTTAACAACATCGCTGCTCTCACTCCATAAACAATAACGAAATAATGGACTGTATTCTGCAAACTGAAAATACTGTGAGCAACCGATAGAATCCTCAGATGATAGAAGCTCATCTCTTGTGTTCTAGAAAACTCTCAGACCATTTAATTCACTAAAAACTATTCATTGTTTTTGATTAACTACCATTTTAAAAAACTTGTTTGCAGTAGAAATGAAGGGGTTTGCCCTGGACAAATTTACATTTTAATCTTAGAGATGAGAAATATCTTTGGTTTTGCTGAATTTAAATATTCATGTGTGTAAATGGTTTCTGGCCCGAGAATAATTCCCTTGTTCCCAAATATTTTGTCTTCAGTATTTGAAATCTGCAAAAACGGTAATTCTATTCTCCGTCAAGATTTGAACACTGAGTTTTGATTATTCAAACACTGAGTTGTGTGTGTGTGTGTGTGTGTGTATTTGTGGCAAGAGTGGGGCTGTGGAGTTCACTTCAAATGTAAATTATATCCTGGGTGGAGCTATTGGATTTATAGGAAGAGGAACTCTTGTTTACTTCAACTCATAATTCCAAGTCAAGGTGACTCATTTGGGCATCTGAAGGTCAGTGTACCCCTGGGAAGAGCCTGACTCTTCCCTGGCTATTTTTCTACAAGTTAGGATGCCTAAAACTCTAAATTTCTTCTTATATGTACTTAGTACTTGTCATTTTTGAAGTCATATAAGTGAAAGCTGAATTTTAAGCATAAAGGAAGAAATCTTATGCAGTGAGAAAAAAACTGACACAAGAGAGTCTCAGAAAGAACTTTGTGAATTTCTATAAATCCTTTGAAGTTATTATTGAATGACTGAATTCATTGTCCAAAGACTCAAAGTAAGGAGTTGGAATTTTCCACCCTTTGCCACACTCCTGGAAACCAGGCACAGTTTTCAAAATAATTGGTATGGCCAGTCCCCAACACCAGAATGAGGCCAAGATTTTATATAGTTTCTCCTTCATTAACTACAATTTTAGCTGTTTTTTGGTTTTGAAAGAAATTCTCCTGGTTAGTCCAGCTGGTTAAAGCTGGTGCTAGGTAACTTGGATAAGCGCCGGATGTCTCGAGGGGGTGATGTGGAGAACTGTCAGCCATCTCTAGGGGTGGGCTTCCCTGGTGGCGCAGTGGTTAAGAATCTGCCTGCCAATGCAGGGGACACGGGTTCGAGCCCTGGTCCGGGAAGATCCCACATGCCGCGGAGCAACTAAGCCCGTGTGCCACCACTACTGAGCCCGTGCACCACAACTACCGAAGCCCGCACGCCTAGAGCCCGTGCTCTGCAACGAGAGGCCACCGCAGTGAGAAGCCCGCTCGCCGCAACTAGAGAAAGTCCGTGCGCAGCAAGGAAGACCCAATGCAGCCAAAAATAAATAAATAAATTTATTAAACAAAAAAAAAATTGGTTAAGAGTCCGCCTGCCAATGCAGGGGACACGGGTTCGAGCCCTGGTCCGGGAAGATCCCACATGCCGCGGAGCAACTAAGCCCGTGTGCCACCACTACTGAGCCCGTGCACCACAACTACCGAAGCCCGCACGCCTAGAGCCCGTGCTCTGCAACGAGAGGCCACCGCAGTGAGAAGCCCGCTCGCCGCAACTAGAGAAAGTCCGTGCGCAGCAAGGAAGACCCAATGCAGCCAAAAATAAATAAATAAATTTATTAAACAAAAAAAAAATCTCTAGGAGCCAATGAGGGTAGTTTTGTCTCCCTTCTCCATGAAAGGTTGGGTGGGAAACCTACCACCTTAAGGACAGCTGGCCTCTTCCAGGGGGGCAGGGGTTTTTAGCCCTGACCCCCTCTAATTACAAGAAGAGTCCAAGACGCACACCAGCCACCTTCTTTCACACAATCCCCACTAGATCTTTCCTTTCACTCTTCAAGGCCAGACCTGTCCCGATGATGAACACTTGGGAAAATCCCTTCGCAGTCATGTTCTGGCTGGAAAACCCCAAGTGAAGGAATAAAGCGGACACAAATCTGGATAATGCAGACCAGGGCACCAGCCAGAAGAGTCAGGACAAAGCTGCTGGCTACTTTTATTTTCAGTGTCTTTATAGCTGTGAGTCTAGGAGCCCACCCGGAATCCTCTCCATCATAGAAAGTGTTCAGAGGAAATTGACTTGATTCTTTATCTCTGAGAAACTTACTTGAGTAGCTGCCAGTAACCTTTACCAGGTTTTTAAAAAGTTCATGAAAGCTACTTACTTGTGTTTGAACATCTTTGCGGTTTCTTTCAGTTGCCTGAACAGAAATGTATTGTTATGTACAACAGAAACATACTAGTGTCTCCCTATAATTTTACACACATACACATGCGGTTTTCTGTTTAGAACTTTCCTCCCCATCTCCTTGACCTAAACCGCATAAGCTCATTCATTTGTAACCCTTCTTGGCTGCCTGATGTTTTAAAAGGAGTCAGTCAGTGCTGTTACTTTGCTAGCTTCAAAGACGTTGTTTGGAAATGGTATTAAGAAAGCTGGCTATGCAGGGAATACAATACTAGAAATGTAAGACCAGTAACCAGCACTGACTCTTAGAGAAATATTTGCTGTCAGGATATCCCCAGTCCCTTGCCCAAGAGACATCAAGCCTTCTGCCCTTTAGATACAAAGATATCTGAATGCACTGTCTTTCAGGTGACAAGACACTGTGTAAGGGGGGGAAAACTGGTCTGAAGAGAATTTCTCAGGCGCGGTAATTGCCTGACTGCACAAACATCGCCTCGTCAGTTTTTCTCACTCCCCGAGAAAGGAAGTGGCACGGATACGAACGGGTGTTTGGAGCGGCGGGATGGGCCCGGGAGGGGAGGAGACGCCGCCCCGCCCTCAGAGGAGGCGGCAGGGAGAGGGGAACCTCTGCGAGGAACCTGCGCCTCGGCCCCTTCCCGCGTCCCCCGCCCCAGGCGGTCGCCAGCGCAGTCGCCGGCAGCGCCGGCCGAGGCGGCGGGAGAAGCGCAAGCCCCGTGTCCCGGAGGGCAGCGCACGGTCACCCGCGCAGAGCACCGGCCCTGGCCCCGGACCCGCGCCGGTCGCCCGTGCGTGTCTGCGCGCCCACACTCCCTCCGCAGCGCGCCCCTCCCACGCCCCGGGCCCGCTGCCTGCCGGGCGCCGGATCCGCCTCCGGGGCTGCACCCGGAGGGTCCTCGGCGGAGTCCCGAAGGCTGCGGCCCCCGCCCCTCCCTCCTCCCCGCCCTCCCCCGCCCGCGCTCCTCCGGGTCGCCGCGGCTCCTCCTCCAGACCTCCCCGCGAGCCGGCGGCGGCGCGGAGCAGGTGCTGACGAAGCCCGCGCATGCCGCTGCCCGGCCCGAGGCGGTAGCGGCGCCGGGCGCTCCGCCCGCCCCTCCTCCGGGCCGCACTCGGTCTCCGGCGCGCGCGGGGACATGTCGGTGGCGACGGGCAGCAGCGAGGCGGCCGGCGGGGCCGGCGGCGGCGGCGGCGCGCGGGTTTTCTTCCAGAGCCCCCGGGGCGGCGCCGGCGGCAGCCCGGGCTCGAGCAGCGGTTCGGGCTCCTCCCGGGAGGACTCGGCGCCCGTGGCCACGGCGTCCGCTGCCGGGCACGTTCAGCAGCAGCGGCGCCACCAGCAGGGAAAAGTGACAGTGAAATACGATCGCAAGGAGCTTCGGAAGCGGCTCGTGCTGGAGGAGTGGATCGTGGAGCAGCTGGGACAGCTTTACGGCTGCGAGGTACCTGGACGCGGGGCCGGGAGGGTCGGGGGCCTCGCCGGCCCCGCTGCGCAAACACAGGAATTCTCCAGGGCTCTGGCTCCCAGGCGCGCACCGCCCTGGCTCCTGGGGACCCAGGGCTGGGAGCGAGGCGCGGCGTGTTCGCTCTCCAGAGTGCCCTCTGGTGCCGGGGCGCAGCGATGGGGACGCCCTTCCTGGGTTCAGCTGCCGGGTGCCCGGAGAGCTGGGGGCCCCCTTGATGGCCGTGCCGAGGGCTGGGTCTTGCTCGGCGCGCTGCGTTTCTGCCGGCCCCGGGCTCTTCTCGGCTCCAGCTGCAGCTCCCCGAAGTGGGGCTCGGAGGGGATCACCCCGGCCGCGCGCAAACCCACGAGAACAGCGCTCACTACTGGGACCCTGGCAGACCCGGTTTTTGTGGAGGGGGAGCAGGGAAAAGACTGAAAGCTGCTTAACGGAGAGGAGAGGTTCTGGGGACCTTAGAGACCACCTCGGTTTCTGAAATATACAACAAAATCATAAGCTGAACGCCTTCCCTTTTCCAGCCAGCCCCGACGCACGTCCCCATAATTCGGCCTTGCATTACCAAAGCTGCACACGTTGGGCTTTGTTGAAGCAGCTTTCTTTCTTCCTGCTCAGTTTCAGTTACTCCCGTTGACGGGCGCAGAATGAGAGCCTTGGGCAACCTGGAAGGGTGCCTGGGTGGAAGGAAGGGAGCCTGCGGGTGGTGTGCGGGAAGCCCGGAATCGCCCAGTTCCCCCTCCGCCGCGACATTTACTTCCCACAGTTCGGGGGCTAAGCTTATACGCAAATCGGACTGCCGCGTCAGGAGAAATAGTTGATGTAAGGAGAAATATTTAGAATAAGCTGTAACAAAAGTATGGCAGAAAAATGACCGAAGCCAAAATGATCGCCCACGAGAGTCTTTAATAACAGTATTTGTAAATGAAGTATTCTACTTCTCTTAAGGGAGTGGAGTTTGGAAAGGGTGGAAGAATGAAGAGGGTTAATAATTAAGGATATGGTTTCTAAGTTAAAGCTAGGTTTGTGTCTATAGGGCTGTTACCCTCTACAGCAAAAATGAAAGCCAGATGAACCCACTGGCTTTTCCTCTGGTTTAGATTTCACACATTTTATGGCCTATTGTGAATACATATTTTCCTTAACATTCTCATCGCGCAAGGAAACAGCATTCTCATTACGGACTCCTGATGAATGATTCTGATATAATGAAACTTGACCATATGACTAATGGGCTTGTAAAAATATATTGTTTCTCCAGCCCAGCTCTTATAAAAAGCCATTTTAATTGCATAAATAAAACTGGCCAAAATAGGAAGTGTTTATGGGTTTTTTTAAAATAGGAAGTTGGCAAAACTCTTTAAAGAAACAATATATTTGATTTAGATGGGATTACTGTGGGATGGATGGATGTGCTCAGTCTTGCCTCTGTAGAATCCAATTACTTTTCACTTATTTCATACTGGTCTCTATACTCCATTTTGGGTTTGGAGAAGATTTGGGTTAATAGAGAAACTATTGTTGAAATTAACATGATTTAGCAATGTTCTTTTTATGGGAGACTAAATAGATGTAGCTTGGGAAAGAGTTCTAGCCTCTCAGCAGGTTGGCAAATCATATATTTTTAAGGTTCTTCTGAATAATTGGAAAAAAATGAAAGATTGAATACTCACTGTATTAAACATGTAGGTTAGGTACTATTTTAAAGGGTAAATATGACCTTGACTCTTTTCCTTGTACTTCTCCCATTTCAGACCTCAACGTATAGCAAACAGCTAGAGTTGAGAGGTTTTGTGGTGAAATGACACAAGATACTATAGGCTGCCCGCGTGTCATTAAAATGGGGCAAATATTCCTCTTCAAGTTGCTCTGTCATTTTAGGTTGAAGAAATATAAGTCATTGAGAGGGTTGTTGGCAATTTGTAAATACTATATTGATGCTACACCTTTGTTGAATAATAAAAAGCCTGTGGACTAATAAGTAGCCACATAAGGGATTGTCTTCTGCCATCTATTTTTCCACTGGTAGGGCTCTATTTTTAGCTTCATTTCTCTGGTCTGGTAGCCTTTCCTTGCTTATAGCTTCAAGTATTTCAGCCTCTGGTTTGTGAATCGAGAAGGACCTACCTGGCTTGTAGCTCTGAATCTCATGAATATGAAGGTTAGGAAATGTCCTTTTTTTACACTTAAAATTGATAATGTCTCCAAATGTGTAGCCTGTGAAATTGACACGGAAAGCCAGCTTGCCAGACTTCGAACCAGCCAGAGGCCTGAGCTATCTGCCAGATTGGGGGTCTTCCAGATGAACATGTATTTCATTTCAGAAGAACTTGCATCAGGCAGGTTAGCAGTTAGATGACTTGTCCTTTCCAGAATAGAAAATAGTGGTCTTTTAGAGTGGCATAAAGTATGATATTTAAAATTAGAAAGGAGTGGGAGAGAAGAAATACACAGAATAACTTCCTGGCTATGGTTTTATCTAGAAGTTTGCAATCGGTTTTATACGGAGAATAATACAGAGACAGAATTTATGGAGTACTTATATTATGCACTGCGTGTTGTTCCAGGCACTGATTCATTTAGTCATTACAACAACCCATATGAAGAGAGTGCTGTTATCATATCTGTTTTACAGATGAGGAAACTGAGACACAGAGAGATTAAGAGGCTTTCCCAAGTTCACATAGCTGGTGAATGTCACTGGGTGAGGTGGGGTAAGAACCCAGCAGTGTGGCTCTGGTCCATGTTCTAAGCACCGAGCCTGCTTATAACTCTGCAGGGTCCTGTGCAAGAGAACAGATGGAGGCCCTCATAGCATGTGTCTGAATGTTTAAAAGTTACGAATCAAGCTAATGAGCATTTATATATATTCTATCCTCCTACCTTGGCAAAGATATCTTCATAATGGCCTGGAAAGCTAGGCTTGAACTTTGAATTCTCAGATTTCCCAGAGCTCAGAGCTGGTTGGGAGAATCTTCCCCTGGGCCAGGACCTGCTTCCCTCGGTTCTTCACCTGTGATACCTTCAATGAGGTAAAGGGCATCGTGTCCACTTGCATGTCCAGTCTGTCCACACCCTCTGCGCCCCCCCAACTGTACCTCTGGCTCCAACCAGTGGCAAGGTCCCCTTTGGGAGGCCAGACCTGGAAGGAGCCTGTTTATGCCCTGGAAGTGTCCTGGTATTTGATCAGGGAATTCTGGGGACTCAGAGTGTAGCCTAAAACCAGATGGAGGGATACCGGCTCTGGATGGGTAAGTCCAGTGGCAAGGTCCCCTTTGGGAGGCCAGACCTGGAAGGAGCCTGTTCATGCCCTGGAAGTGTCCTGGTATTTGATCAGGGAATTCTGGGGACTCAGAGTGTAGCCTAAAACCAGATGGAGGGATACCGGCTCTGGATGGATAAGTCCACCTGGTTCCAGGAACTCTACAGGAAGATGAGTGGGACCCAGGGCTGCGGCCCCTCCTACACAGTCTAAGGGTGGTATTGTTAAACACCACATCGTACATACAGCAGAAACTAACACAACATTGTAAAGCAACTATATGCCAATAACAATTAATAACCCCCCCCACATCATACAGCCTTTTGGATACATAAATAAATGTCTTTATAGATTCTAAAATGATTATTTAAGTTTATAGTTATTTTCCATTTCATCTTCTTGTACAGGTAGTTACATTTTCACCTAGGAATTTGCTTATAACAGAACTGCTAGGTTAAATCTACATCCACATGTAAGAATTTCTGTTTCAAGACATTTTCATGTCTCTCCCAAACCCTGATAGTTTTTAAGAGCATTTGATATCTGGCATAGTGTCTACTTTGACGAGTATTGCAAGAGGACTAAACTGGATAAGTCATGTCAATTTTTCCCATCTTGCCCAACATCAAGATAACATCTGTACTTCCCGTTTTGCAGTTTGATTTGCTTTGGAAATAAAAGCCTGTTGTTAACTTCGGATTACTGAAACGCCTGCAGCAGCCTAGCCATGAACAGACTTGTACACTGAGGGTATCTCCTGGGTTATCCTGAATGTCCATTTAGGGGGGCTTTCCTTTTGCTGCAGCTATCTGCATTTTAAAAAGTGGTTTCTGGGGCTTCCCTGGTGGCGCAGTGGTTGAGAGTCCGCCTGCCGATGCAGAGAACACGGGTTCGTGCCCCGGTCCGGGAAGATCCCACATGCCGCGGAGCGGCTAGGTCCGTGAGCCATGGCCGCTGAGCCTGTGCGTCCGGAGCCTGTGCTCCGCAACGGGAGAGGCCACAGCAGTGAGAGGCCTGCGTACTGCAAAAATAAAATAAAAAATAAAAAGTGGTTTCTGGCACATTACACTTTTTCATCTTCCCTTACTCCTTACCATCCTCATTCTGTAAGTCAGCGGTTCTCAAAATTTTTTGACTGTGGCCCTAGAAAGAAACAGTCTTGCTGCCTGATACATACACTGACACATGGGTGGATGAAAACAGAGATTCACAAAGCGCCACTTAATGTTGCCATGTATGTGAAAGAAAAATTACAAAGTTAATATAAAATATGACTTTATTAATGTTGAAATACAATATTCTGTTCTATTTAATTTATCACAATTGCTGGTTGTGACCTTCTAAATTGATTTCATAACACATTTTGGGGTTGTAACCTGCCATTAAAAAAATACTGCCCCTGAAGGGGAAAAGCTTAAACATATATAAGATAATTAGCTAAAATTTATTGAGTGCTTTCTGTGTATCAGGTATGGTTCATGGAATTCTAGTAACAACCTCTGATATTCCCATTTCATGGATGTGGAAACTGAGGCACAGAGAAGTCAAGAAGTTGCCCCAGGCCCCTCAGCTGGGACACAGCAGAGCAGGGCTGTGTCCAGAAAGTCAGCTGTACCTTAATCACTGCTTCTTGAGGTGGGGCAGTGCCTGGCACCTTCTTGAACCCCTGTAGGTTGCCTACTCCCCTGATGCAGCTGTTGTAACTTCTGAGTGGACTGATGTTGCATGTAGGGGGACACCAGTGTCCGTGGATTTGTTCTTGGATCAGACCTCCTGTTTTTAGTTCAGGTCGTTGCTCTGTTCTCGATTCCTACTCTGCAACACCAAATTAGCCTGCTTTGCTGCTTTGTTCGTCCCTCAGCTGGAAGGTAGAAAGTGCTGTCTAGAAGATGGTTTGTGGATTATGTGGTGAATCCCCATTTGTGTAGGTATTTGAGAATGAATAGACTTTTAAACCAAACTGCTTAAAAAAAAAAACTCCATAAACACAATCTGTAAAATATTAAGGAA
This sequence comes from Physeter macrocephalus, assembly GCF_002837175.3. Taxonomy (NCBI): domain Eukaryota; kingdom Metazoa; phylum Chordata; class Mammalia; order Artiodactyla; family Physeteridae; genus Physeter; species Physeter macrocephalus. Next base: position 16,012,352 of record NC_041223.1, on the reverse strand, counting down.
TAAATTAAACATGTTAAAAGTCTGTGAATAAAAGAATTCTAAATTGCCAAAGGATGAAATGAAAACTATACTTCACAGGTTTCCCTTTGGAACAATGGTTAGGGAAATTTGGTGTGGAGGCGGTGATTAAAAGAGTACATTCTTCAAAGCGAGGTGAACCTGAAAGGTACGTTGGCCCCAGCATTTAGTAGTGCTTAGAGATTGGGCAATTTCCTTAACCTCGCTGAGCCCCACTTTCGCCCTGCTTTTAAGGGAATAGTGCTGGCCCCTTTGTGGTGGTGTTATGAAGACCGAATGGGTCAACACTGGACCTTAGTCGGTGCTGTAGTTTGAATCATAACGAGCCACTAACTGTTGGTCATTCTCTGTGATGTGGGAGAGCAGGAGGGGGTTCTAAAAGAAGTATTCATACCTATTTGGTGGTAGAATTTGGAGACGGATGTGAGGTTAGAGGCGTTGGTGTATTTTTGAACTTGAACAGGGGCAAATATTCGCTCTGTCGTTCCCTTTTTTCCTAGAGCCTTCCTCATTCTGGAAGTTCCTGTGGGTTTTCATGTATGTGGAGAGAAGTTAGGCATCAACAATTTGAAGGCAGGATTGGTCTGAATTTTCTTTGTCTGTGTTCCTTGTAGGGCACAGTTCTTCGGCCCTTAAGCGTTTATCTGAGTGAATGAAGAAGGGTCAACCTTCCGAAAACCTTTTAAAAGTCATTGATCTTTTAGTACCGGCTTATTTGGTAGTGCTCCTTTATCATACTCATGGCTATGGAAAAAAACTGATCCAGGGTTTTGTTACAATCATCTATATCAAGCTCTTGCATCATTACTGTTCTATTTCAGCATTTTTGGATATGCACCTACCTCCATTGACCTATTTGCTCAAAACAGGAATTTAAAGGCAGTAGTCGCAGCTAATTGATTTTTAAGCTTAGACTGAGCGAATTCTTTTGAAAACTGAATCTTCCTCAGGTCTCCCCTCCACTCTTTTCCTTTGCTTCTACTGTTCCCCTCGCCACACTAGCCTACCTGCCCTTCTCATCTCTGACACCTGTTTGTTTCCAGTATCTTCCGTTTTTCTCTCACCTTTGAAACAACGTGGCTTCATAGGGTACCCTTGCCCAGCTCATAGTCTCCTCAAAGACATCATCTCTTTCTAGGTGGAGGGCACAACTGAGTCTGTTTCATTTTCCATGTGGTGTGTGCACCATGTGCATAATTGCATTTTGTAGTTTACTCTCTTGTCTCCCGTTTCCTGCACTTGTCTATTTCACACCTTCACCTGTCTTTTAAAAAATTATAATAATTATTCTTTTTTATTTTGTTTTTGGCTACGTTGGGTCTTCGTTGCTGCGCACGGGCTTTCTCTAGTTGCGGCCAGCGGGGGCTACTCTTCGTTGCGGCGCGCGGGCTTCTCATCGCGGTGGCTTCTCTTGTTGCGCAGCACGGGCTCTAGGCACGTGGGCTTCAGTAGTTGTGGCGCACGGGCTTAGTTGCTCCACGGCAACTAAGATCCATGGGATCTTCCCGGACCAGGGCTTGAACCCGTGTCCCCTGCGTTGGCAGGTGGATTCTTAACCACTGTGCCACGAGGGAAGCCCCCACCTGTGTTTTCAAGGCATCCTTTCTGTTACCTGCCCTGCCCCTTGCAGCCTCCCGCTGTTCTAGCCAATCCATCCACCCTCCCGGACACTTCCTTCTCTTAATTACCTTCCTACCTGGGCTGCTTTTCAACCTCCTCCTTTCACCCCAGCACATACACAAGTTGCAGTGTTTCTTTCCCTTACCAACAACCTCCTACCACAAAAATGCTTCCCTTTCTCAATCCTGCACTCCCTCTGGTTACTGCCCTATCTTCTCCTTCCCTTACTATTTTTCCAGATCTTTCTCCCCCCATGACACCCACTGTTTATCCACTGCAATCTGATGTTGGCTCCTCGCATGGCTTCCCTGAGGATCTTCTTGCCTTTCAGTCCAGTGGTTTGTTTGGGTCTTTATTTTACTTGACCTTCTGAGGCATTAGGTGCCCTTCACCATTTCCTAGGGAAGCCTTTGAGCAGTCCTCTCCTGGCTCTCATCCTAATCTCTAGCTACCCTTCCAGCCTCCTTTCTGGCTTTTCGTCCTCTGCCCGCCTCTTCAGTGACGTCACACTGGCTCTGTCTTTGGGCCTCTGCTCTATTCTTTCTATTTTTTCCCCACTCCTGCATCCTCTTTCTGGTTGATATGAATACTCCTGTGGCTTCAGTTGCTGTCCATATCCTGACAACTCTTCAATCTGTATATTTAGCCCTGATCTGTTTTCTGAGTACCAGACATACTCCGATGCCCCGTGGGAACCTCAACTTTAGCTGCTCTGAAACTGAGTTTCTCATTTTCCTCTGCAACCTGCCCCTCTTCCTCAGTTCCCTGGGTGAATGGTAGGCACGCTGTCCACAGGTGTCCCAGCCAAGAGTATGCTGGCATCCTCCTCTGACCTCTTCCTGCGGGTCACATCCAGCAGTCAGGAGGTCTTGTTGACGCCTGCTTCTTAGAGCTCTGGAATCTGATTCTTTGGCTTCTCACTGCCACCGCTTTAGTCCAGCACCATGTAATTTCTCACCTGTATTATACAAGAGACACTTGGTCTCATGTTGCTCAAATTACTGCTACTACTAGCGCTAGTACTACTACCAGCCCTCTACTGTCGCTGCTGTTATTACTACCTTCCGCTACTCAAGCAGCTCTCGGTCGAGGGCCAGGTGATTTATACATTTTATCTCCTCCAATCGATCCTGACAGGAACTTTATGAGGTGGGTGGCATTATCGTAATTTCTTCTCGTTATAGAGGAAGAAACTGAGGTCAGAGAAGTTGTCCCTTGTCCTTGTTCAAGGTCACACTGACTCCCAACGTCACATAGCCTCGATGCTACCATTGCTCCCAGCAGCTGCATTTATTAAGTTCTTACTTCACAACCCGTCCTTCCTGAGCCCCCGTTCATTCCCTACAGTAACTCTGCAAGGCAGGTAGAGAGACAGGTACAGAGAGCTTGAGCGACAGGTCCCAGTGAGAGGCCACGTCATTCTCAAGTTGCAGAGGCCGGAGCGGAGCCCTGTCTCTGGTTCCTGGGCTGGGGTCTTCTCCTCTGGTCCTTCGTCTCCAGCTCTCCCTCACCACGGGAGCTTCAGAGCCCCCTCCACACGGCCGGCTGGAGTGTTTCTAAAATCCTGATCGGATCCAATCCCTCCCCACAGCCTTCAGGATACGCCTGCGACAAGGCTCAGGGCTCTGCTGCTGCCCCCCTCTGGTCTCAGCTCCTTCCCCCACCCCACCCTTGCTTCCTCAGTTATCAAGCGAGATCCTAGTGCAGGTCAGGCAGGAACCCCTTCCCGTTTGTCTCTCTCTGCCAGAATCACCTCTCCCTCCCTACTCCTCCTCCTCACCTGCCTACCTCTTACCTGTTCTCCAGGAAACCTCTGTCACAGGTGTCCTCACTGGCAGGCTGGCTGATAGGCCTTTGCTGGCTTGTTCTCACCCCTGTCTCGGCACCTTTCTGTAATCCTGTCTCCTGCAGCTTCTGAGATCAAAATCTTGTGGTCTCTGCAGCCCTAGTGGCCTCTTGCCTCCTGGCTGCACTCAGGGGTCCAGGACCTGGCTGTCAAGTGAGTGACGCAGAAACTGGTCCCCTAGACCAGATGGCAGCATCTTCCAGTGCCGTGCATTTCAGAAATACATACCCCAAATTAAGTGCATTAATGTAATTTGGCTCTGCCTGTATTAAAAATCTGCTCTCCATGGGACTTCCCTGGCAGTCCAGTGGTTAAGACCCTGAGCTTCTACTGCAGGGAGCGTGGGTTTGATCCCTGGTTGGGGAACTAAGGTCCCGCGAGCTGCACGCAGTGCAGCCAAAAACAAAAAAAAATCTGCTCTTCTATCGTTGACCTGATGTTTCAGTTCTTTTTCATGCTTAGGAATTATATACATGTGGTTTTTTGAAACTGTGAGCTAAAAGGACATTATGATGGAATAAGGCACAGATGCCCGGGTGATGAAAGTCTTCAAAGGAAGTAATCACACATTACTGCCATTCTGCTCTGTAATTTTAACTTTTCAGTATGTACAAGAATATTATTTTGTTTGCACAGTAATCGTTCATTTCTTTGGAAGTGGAGATGCTTGCTGTGCTGGGAAGGGGTGAGGGCTTTTCCATTAGAAGATAAGATTCAGGGGCCTCCCTGGTGGCACAGTGGTTGAGAATCTGCCTGCCAATGCAAGGGACACGGGTTCGAGCCCTGGTCTGGGAAGATCCCACATGCCGCGGAGCAACTGGGCCCGTGAGCCACAACTACTGAGCCTGCGCGTATGGGGCCTGTGCTCCGCAACGAGAGGCCGCGACAGTGAGAGGCCCGCGCACCGCGATGAAGAGTGGCCCCCACTCGCCGCAACTAGAGAAAGCCCTCGCACAGAAACGAAGACCCAACACAGCAAAAATAAATAAATAAATAAAATTTAAAAAAAAAAAAAGAAGATAAGGTTCGGAGCGACAGGCTCACACAAATCTTGATAGAACAAGGAATGAAAGCCAGGATTCCAGCCTCTACTTAAAAGTTCCGGCCAGTAAATTCTCACCAGGTTTTTCTTAGTCACCACTGGCATTTTGGAAATCTGTTCCACTGTGTAAAAGCTCAGAAAAAAGAAGAGACCAGAGTGTGAATTAGTCTGTAAAGCACCACTTGATGGTTGAGGAAAAAATGATCACAGAAGGGCTTTTCCTTTTTGAAAGAATCCTTAGGTCAAACCGTGGAAAGACCTGTGGAGGGAAGGAATATTCATTCATTCCAGCAGATATTTACATAGATGGGGAAAGAGGAAGAAGATGCCTTCATCCATTTAAACTGTATAAGAGAAAAAGAGAAAGTAAAGGAACCCTTCCTGTTACAGGGGAAGAATGGAAGTGTCCATATGATTGGAAGCCCTCTGAGGGTGGCAACTATTTCCTGTTCACGGTTGTATTAGTGTTTTCAATACATTTATTTACCACATAGTGGTTGTGTATTTCTTCCTTTACTCAAAGCCTGTTTTCGGGAGAGTTTATCTTAAATTCATTGACATTATAATGTAAATGACTAAAAACACTTTATCGTTCATGTTAATAGGAAGTAAGAGAAAGTCGTCATTTCATAGCTGAACTTCAGGAGTGAATACACAGGGCAGGCTGTATCATTTGTGGGCTGTGGGACCATGTTGGCATCTATGAGATCTATAACTCAAAACGTGTTCCCAGTATGATGTGGTGGGAAGGGTCCTGGCCTCTGTTCTAGCAGGGCTGCCGCTTACCAGCCAGATGACCTTGGCAAGTCATTTTCACGATAGGCTTTTGTTTCCAGGTTTTCTTTCCTCATCTAAACAAAAAAAAAAAAAAAAAAAAAAGAGGGAAGTCTAGGGCTTTCAAGCTCTGATCTTTATAGAGATTCTATAATAAAGCTGACCGTGCATTGGAGAAAATGAGATTTATTAAAGAGAGGGTGATATTTAAAGCAGTAATAGAGGGTCTTTCCTCTCAAGGCAAACCTGAGACAGTTAGACTAGTTCACCAAAGGATCATCTGATTTACATAGTCATTTCAGTAGCTAAAGTGAGTGTCTCCAAACTTCCCTTGCATGATGTCTTATGTGATGCCACTTGGATGGGAAGGATCCAGCTGAGAAGCCTTTTTAAAAAAACCCTCTTTCCCCCTCCACCACTTCCTCCCCACTGTTGATTTCCAAGTTAAATTTGAAATCTAACAGTGCAGATACTCAGAGCTACGCTATCTGCCTTTTTTTTTTTTTTTTGCATTTAATTGGGTTAACTTTTAAGAAGAGCTGGCATATTTGACTTAAAGCTTTTAGGCATATAAGTTATAATATTGCCTGTTGGAGGCCTTTCCTGTTATTATTTGTCCATTATCTTGGCAGCTTATAATTAACTAATGGTGGTATTTATTTTAACTTGAGGAAGATTTGTGTTGAGATATAAAACGAGCATCTGAGAGAGAAAAGTGCAGCAGCTTTAGGAAATAAATTTTTAAAAAGGCAAAGAGTACAAATTAGCCTAAATAAGAGTCTGAATAAATCTGTACTAAACAAATTAATTTTCACTGGGGAATTTATTCCTGGAATGTCACTTTATAGTTAGTTTTAGAACATGATGGGATAGAAAAAAGAAAGTAAGATTTTTCATAGGCAGTTCCGGTAGGAAGTGAAAAGCAGAATTGATTGATCTTTATAATATTTGTTTATTTTGTTTCATGATAGAATCCATAAAGCACCATCAGATAATCCCATTCATTCACACAAAAGCTCTGTGATGTAAGTAGTTATCCTATTTTTAAAATGTGAAAATTGAGACTCAGAGGGGCTTAGTAACTTGCCCACGTTGAAACTGCCGGTAAGAAGAAAAGGAAGACTCAGAGTTGGAAACAGCTCTTGGAAACCATGAACATCAGTTTCACCTTCACCCCCTGATCATTTCCATGTATTCTAGCATTTTTGACCGATACACTGGGCAAGCCTTTTCTGCTTAATTTATTTGACATATTTTCAAATATACTGCATCTTAGTTCAACAATTTTCAGTATTCTGTTATTTTTTAGATGAACCATTTACAGGATTCAGCTGTTTCTTTAGAAAAATTCAAACCTATTAGTTCTCAAGTATACATCACAGTTGAGTGTGCTACTTATTTCTGATTGCCGGGTTTGCATGAGCAGTTAGTATTGGAGTCCTTATGTTCTCTATTTATCCACTTAGATGGAATTTTGAGGTAAAAAGTTGGAAACTCACTTTAAATAAGCCATTTTATCCTACATGTTTGAAAGTACCATACATTGCCTTTGACATGGTTGAAGTAAAGAAATAATGCTTCTTCTAAATAAAATGTGAAAAACCCTTAACAACATCCTTTGCTTCTGCCTAAGGATGTTTTTGTCCTGAGCTGCTATGGTCAACCATCTATTAAAATCTTTTATGTTTTCTATGTCAGTAGTACAACTGACAGAGCTGCTTCATTCGTTTCTGCAAATGTTAATGCAATCAAATCTGTTTCAAGCCAAGCAGGTAAGATGTTGTGTTTTCAGATTGGTAAAGACAGCTTTTCTGCTTAGTTCTTATGAGCTAATACTCCACATAACAATTCTAATTAGTCAACTGGTTTTTCTCCTGTTTGTGATGGGGTGTGGAAGCTCTCTAACAAGTCAGAAGAAAGTGAGTCATTGATTTGGTGCTAAAACATGATTATGCTTGCTATAATGAAAACACTCTACAAATTTTACAACTAAAAAAAATAACATGCACTATCTCTGGTAGACAAGGGCCTTTTGTTAAGCTAAAATATTCCATTTCTTCGTCAAACCCCAGATGGTTCAGTATTTAGTAAGCTTATGCCAGAAGCAGTTTATATGGATGGATGTTTAGATAGTGAAAGTGTGTGTGTTTGTGGGGGGTGTGTGTGTGTGTGTGTCTAGGTAAACAGACAGACCATCACCCAAACTAGCTGAGTCTTTATTTATTTATTTATTTAATGATTATTTTTTTTTTTTTGCGGTACGCGGGCCTCTCACTGTTGTGGCCTCTCCCGTTGCGGAGCACAGGCTCCGGACGCGTAGGCCCAGCGGCCATGGCTCACGGGCCCAGCCGCTTCGCGGCATGTGGGATCTTCCTGGACCGGGGCACGAACCCGTGTCCCCTGCATCGGCAAGCGGACGCTCAATCAGTGCGCCACCAGGGAAGCCCAAGCCTGAGTCTTTAAAAGCATTTAGTTGCCAGTCACGTCTCAAACTTCTGCAATATTCCCATGTTAAATTTCAGAGAGGGGTAATGGGCTGCATTTAATACGTGGAAGATCCTTGGGTTGAGTTAACTCATTATTCTGAAGAAGCAAATGAGTTTATGTCAAGTTTATTTATCCTTGACACCTTATTTATTTATGTCAAGTTTATTTATCCTTGACACCTTACTATAAATTGCCTTGCATAAAGCAATTTAAAACAATCAAGGAGGGCAAAGAATGAGATACAGAGAACATATAAAACAGTAAAGTGAAATCCAAATTCTCAAGCCAGTCATTATGACTAAGACATTGACCCCCTCGGCTGCCTCCGCGGGTGCAAGGCCGACCTCTGAGCAGTCCTTGAGGGCGTGAGTGTGGACCTGGCCTTCCTCCCAAGGAATTCAGGCTATCTTTTCCATTTCACTAATCAAAACAAACTGAAAAGTTTTTAGAGATGGCTTCTTACTGGTGATAGGAAATAGGTTGCCTCATCTCAAGATCCCTACTGTTTGGGATCACGGTTCTTTTTCCATCCTTTATGCAGGGATGCAGGGCATGGAGTTCTAAGATAGCCCCTCCCACCTCCCTGGGGTAGGAGTGGGCGTGGTCTTCCAGAAGGAGGAGACAGGCTCCCCCGACCCGCCTTTATTTGCAGACTGGGTGTGAGCCGTCATCCTCGGCTTCCTTTAATTTCCCCCTTTAAATGATAGAGCCCTCTCGGGGATGTTTTGAGAATTAATAAGGTTAAAAATCATCCCAGGAAAAGTCAAGGATACTTATGAAAGTACTACTAGCAACATCTGTGATCTTTTTTTCCATAGTTAATTCTGCCTTGTTAATACATATATTCAAATGAAAGGTATGTCCATTGGTCAAAAAGAGAGAAGAGGCTTTTGGAGTTTTTTAATTTTGAATAATTTTTGGTGGAGTTTACACCTTGATTGAAAATTTTGGTCACACACCAGGTTTTGTGGATATAGAATAATCTAGTTAGTGTCCCAGTGAAAAGTCTTGTTGGGTTGCTTCAAGAAAATTACCTTTTTAATTCAAGAGAATTATCACATTTGAGTTAAGTGATAATGAATAACGTGCTTTCTGGATACAAATCGTTTTCATAGGATGTCTTTGTGCTTAGAAAACAGACTGCAAAGATATAATAAAAAGTGCTTTTTACTATCATTATGGGTACTTTTTTTGTTGGTTTTTTTTTTGCGGTACGCGGGCCTCTCACTGTTGTGGCCTCTCTCGTTGCGGAGCACAGGCTCCGGACGCGCAGGCTCAGCGGCCATGGCTCACGGGCCCAGCCGCTCCGCGGCATGTGGGATCTTCCCGGACCGGGGCACGAACCCGCGTCCCCTGCATCGGCAGGCGGACTCTCAACTACTGCGCGCCACCAGGGAAGCCCTATGGGTACTTTTAATTTTATTTATGCTTTGTACAATGAATGTGTATTCCTTTCATAAGAGAAATCTAAGTTATTTAGAAAAAGAGGTGGGGGTGGGTATCCTGCTCTGCTGTCATCGTAAGAAAAGGCTTCCTTTCTCTTCCATGATCAAGTTCTCTCCTGTCAGAGGGCTTGATAATGTTCAGAGCAACTTTTGGGGTGTTTTGCCTTCTCTTCTCAGGCAGTTTTTTTTTTTTTTTAATTGCAAACAATTAAGGGGAAAATGAGCCAACAAGTGTGTTCGTAGTAAATTCTTTCCATTTTCAGAATAACTAGTGCTACGGCTTTTGGAAAGTAGGGTGTCTTTATCTTTTTGGGTGGAAAGACCATCTGTGGAGAGGATGGTGCTCCCAGACACGGGACAGAAGGAAGTTTAGAAGGATGATGGGATCACCCTTTACCTTCTCTGAGGAGCCCATCCGCACCCTCCTACTCAAAAGGGGCTTTCTTCTTCATCTTCAGCCTTTCCTTCAAGAGTCATAGAGCTGTGCACTTAAGGTCTGTGCATTTCATGGTATGTAAATAATGCCTCAATAAAGTGCTCGACACACAGACACAAGACTCTCTCCCCGTTTCCTCCTCTCTTTGCCCAGATCCAACAGGGAGCTTGTCTGTACCTTCTGTCCGCATTTTATCACCTTCTCCTCCCCCTCAGCCCACTGCTGTGTCGCTGTCTCTGCTCTCCACCTAAAGGGCTTATGCCCTTCAGGTTGCTGAGACCCTCGTGCCCATCTCAGTTCCCGTCTTTTGTGCTCTCAGCAGTGTTTTTTTGTTTCTTTTTAAATAAATTTATTTATCTCAGCCCATAGCTGGAATCCTGGGCATTTTCTCTCTTCTTTTTATTTTTTTACACGGGACAGAAGGAAGTTTAGAAGGATGATGGGATCACCCTTTACCTTCTCTGAGGAGCCCATCCGCACCCTCCTACTCAAAAGGGGCTTTCTTCTTCATCTTCAGCCTTTCCTTCAAGAGTCATAGAGCTGTGCACTTAAGGTCTGTGCATTTCATGGTATGTAAATAATGCCTCAATAAAGTGCTCGACACACAGACACAAGACTCTCTCCCCGTTTCCTCCTCTCTTTGCCCAGATCCAACAGGGAGCTTGTCTGTACCTTCTGTCCGCATTTTATCACCTTCTCCTCCCCCTCAGCCCACTGCTGTGTCGCTGTCTCTGCTCTCCACCTAAAGGGCTTATGCCCTTCAGGTTGCTGAGACCCTCGTGCCCATCTCAGTTCCCGTCTTTTGTGCTCTCAGCAGTGTTTTTTTGTTTCTTTTTAAATAAATTTATTTATCTCAGCCCATAGCTGGAATCCTGGGCATTTTCTCTCTTCTTTTTATTTTTTTTTTGAATTTTTGATTTATTTTTTTATACACCAGGTTCTTTTTCGTTATCCATTTTATACATATTAGTGTATATATGTCAATCCCAATCTCCCAGTTCATCCCCCCGCCCCAGCAGTGTTTGCCCTGCTTTCTGAAGCCACCTCTATCCACTATCCATCCATCAGTCCTTGCAACCACTTTCTGTTGGGCCCACTTACTTTTTTTTTTAACAAATAAACTTTATTTTTTTATTTTATTTTTTTAATAAACTTAATTTTTTTAGATGGCTTTAGATTTACAGAAAAACTACAAAGACTGTATGTACTCCATGTACTCTGTGACCAGTTTTACCTATTAGCAACACCTTAAATTACTATGGTAAATTTGTTACAATTAATGAACCAATATTGATACATTATTTTAAGGAAAATCCACCCTTTATTTAGCTTCCTTAGTTTTTATCCAGGGTCTTTTTTCTGTTCCAGGGTTCTGTCCAAGATGCCACGTTACATTTAGTCATCATGTCTCCTTAGACTCCTCTTGGCTATGACAGTTTCTTAGGCTCTCCTTGTTTTTCATAACCTTGACAGTTGTGTGAAGTACTGTTAGGTATTTTGTAGAAATGCCCTGCAAATGGGATTTGTCTGATGTTTTTCTCATAATTAAACTGGGATTATGGGTTTTGGGGAGGAAGGCCACAGAGGTAAAGGGCAGTTCTCATCACATCCTGTCAAGGGGCATCCTATCAACAGGACTTATCACTGTTGATGTTGGCCCTGACCACCTGGGTGGTGCTGTGTCTGTCAGGTTCCTTCACAGTAAAGTTACTCCCTCCACCGCTTTCTACACTGTATTCTTTGGACAGAAATCACTATGTGCAGTCCATACCTAAGGAATGGGGAGATATGCTGCAACTCCTTATATTTCTATATGATTTATATGGAATTCTTCTGCATGGGACATTGTCTCCTCTCCCCCATGTGTTTATTTAGTCAATAATTTATTTAAATCAATATGGACTTGTGGATATTTATTATGTACTTTGGGTTAAAATTCAATGCTGCTGTATTTATTTGTTGCTCGAATTGTTTCAACTTTGGGAGCTATTTCAGTTGGCTCCTTTGTATGTCTGACATACTCCCATCATTGTGTGTGTTTGTGTGTGTGTGTGTGTGTGTGTGTGTGTGTTCTGGCGCTGCAAGGTGTTCCAGGTTCATCTTGTATATTTTTTGCCCCAGGCATAGAATCAGCCATTTCTCCAAGGAGATCTGGTTCCTTTTATTGGAGAATGGTATCAGAAACCAAGACATGGATGATAGGTGTGCTTGTGGCTACTGGGGTGTCATTGTTTCTAGGGTCTGTCAGCTGTCAGAGTAAGGAAATGTATGTGTGTTTACTAACCTGTGTATATACATATATCTGTAAATATTTCTGTACGTAGCCATCAGTATCTATATTAAGTGAAACATGAGTTCAAGGTGATGTCTCCAGCTCTAATCCATTACCATGTGAATTATTCTAGCCTCTTTCTCTTGCCCATCTGTAAATTCTCACTCCATCAGTAAGAAACCTGAGGTTCCCACCACCTGCCATCCAGTCACTTAATTGTTCGATTGTGGCATACAGGTACAGCAGCATCGGAATTAACCCATACCCCTGTGGGAAACAACTTTATCAACTAGAGTGCTTACACGCAATTCACTTGCATTTAGTCTTACAGACTCTATTCATTTCCCTTTCCTTAGATCAGCACCTTTTCCCCATACCTCCTTCAGTGAGGTTGTTTCATACATTTGTAATATAGTCAGATTGTTTTTATCGCAGCCTGCATTCCATTTTGGGATCCCCCAATCTCTTAAATGATTTTTTAAAAATTTGCATACCCAAGACGTATTCTTTGTGCTGTAAAGTTCATGTGCCTTGACAAACACACGATGTCACGTATCCACCCTTACAGTATCATATAGAATAGTTTCATCACGCTAAAAAAAACCTGCTGCGCTTTACTCATTCAACCTTCCCTACTTCCCCCTGAGCCCCTGACAACCACTGATCTTTTTACCATTGCCATAGTTTTGCCTTTTCTAGAATGTCATACAATTGGAACCATGTAATATGTAGCCTTTTTAGACTGTCTTCTTTCACTTAGCAACATGCATTTAAGATTCATCTATGTCTTTTCATGATTTGACAGCTCATTTCTTTTTATAGCTGAATAATATTCCATTGTTTATTGGCATGTACCACAATTTGTCCATTCAGCTATTGAAGGACATCTTGGTTGCTTCCAGTTTCGGGGCAGTTATAAATAAACCTGGCATAAACATTTGCACACAGGCTCTTGTGTGGTTATAAATTTCAAATCATTTGGGTAAATATGCCAGGTGTACTTTTAAGTGATAGGGGTATGGTGCTAGGGAAAGAGCGGTGAACCAGAGAGGCAGAGTCCCTGTGCTATGAAAGCAAATACACATGAGGAAACCAAAATGGTTTCAGCTTGTGAGAAGTTCTGTGAAAAATAAAACAGACTAATGGAATAAAGTATGAATGACTGTGCCTAGGTTGCTAGGACCAGGGACGGACTCTCTGAGGAAGTTCGTGTCATTTGAACCAGGACGTACATGGTGAGAAATGACACCAGCTGTGCAAAGATGGGAGAGGATGAGCTTTCTCCCAGTGGGCTCAGTTAATGCTGAGACCCCAAGGCAGGATGGACCTTGACATGGTCAAGGGACTAGGGACAGAAAAAAATGTGAGCTGAGATCATGAGGGAGAGTACTTTTTTAAAAAAAACTTTTTCCTGTAGTACGGCATACAGAGAGCACAAATCCTAAGTGTGTGGGTTGGTGAATTGTCTCGAATTGAACCCACTGCGTAACCACCATCCAGATCCAAGAAAGGGAACATTGCTATCACCACAGGAGCCCCTCCTGTGCCCTCTTTCCATCATTAGCATCACCCCACCCCCCACACCCCTGCCTGCAATGTGATCTGGTTGCCTTTTAAAATAACTTTTATGTCAGTTTCTTTTGTTCAACATTGTGTGAGATACACCCAAGTCGTTGCATGCCGCTGAGGTTTGTCCATTTTAGTTGCCATGTAGTGTTCCATGTATGAATACATCACAGTTGTTTTTTAATCTGTTCTGCTTTCGATGGGCATTGGGGAGGTTTCCAGTTTGGGATTATTCTGAAGTGAGCCGCTGTGAACATTACTGCACGTGTCTTTTGGTGAACATACGTCTGCATTTTTGTTGGGTTGTATACATAGTGGAGAAACTGCTGGCTTATAGGGTATACATATGTTCAGCTTTGCTAGATATTCCCAGGCAACTTTCCAAAGTAACTATAGTGACTTACATTCCCACTACAGTATCTGAAAGTTCCAGTTGTTTCACATCCTTGCCAACACTTGGTATTTTCTCTTTCATTTTAACCATCTGTTAGGTATATATTGTTGTTGCATTGTGGTTTTAATTTGCATTTATCATGAAGTTCAGTCCTCTTTCATGTTTATTGGCCCGCTGGGTATCCTCTTTGTGAGGTGCCTGTTCAACTCTTTTGCCCATTAAAAAATAAAACTTTAGGTTGGGTTGTCTGTCTTACTGATTTTTGTATATCCTGGACGCTAATCTTTTATACATCCTAGATATCAGTCATTTGTTGGAAATATGTATTGTATGTATGTTCTCCCACTTTGTGAGTTGCCTTTTTTACTCTTTTAATGTTTAAGTGTTTTCTGATGAACAGAAGTTCTTAATGTTAATATTGTCCAGTTTACCAGTTTTTTTTCTTAATAGTTAGTGCGTTTTGCATCCTGTCTAAAAAATCTTTGTCTGCTCCAAGCTCATGAAGGTGTTCTCCAGTGTTATCTTTTGGACCCTTCATTGTTTTACCTTTTATAATTAGATCTGTAATCTATCTGAAATTGATGTTTGTGTATGGTATCCTGCAGGGATCAAGATTCGTTTTTTACCGTGGGGACATCCAGTTGACCCAGCACTGTTCATTGCAAAGATCATCCTCTTCCCCACTGCGCTGTAGTCACAAAACAGAGGACCCTGTACGTATGGGTCTATTACAGATTCTGTTGAGTGTGTTTTCATGCTGGATGGGACCTTCCCGTCGTGCTCACTGTACTCCATCTCCAAGTCCTGGCACAATGGCCCATGCACTGTAAATGGTCAGTAGGTATTAGCTAGTGGATGATCAGATCTGAACTTGCCTTTTTGGCAAGAGTATGTAAAATCCCTAGGTTCAGACTCAAAGAAAAGATACTCAGATTTCATTTTAGAGAAGACTTTGCTGACTACTTAATTATATTTCTTCAACAGGCCCAAATATGGTTCTGGAAAAGTCCTGCTGGCCACAGTCCTAGGGAAGGTCAGTTAACTTCAGACAAGTCGGTAGGGCCGCGTCTATTCAACCATCCAGTCAGCCACCCAATAAATAGCTGTTAAGGGCCTACTATGTGCCAAGTGTAAAGTAGAACTATGAAACAATGGGATTCTTTCCAGAGTTTCTATTTTTCTTATTTATTTATTTGTTTGTTTGTTTATTTATTTATTATATCCTTATTGGAGTTTAATAGCTTTACAATGTTGTGTTAGTTTCTGCTGTACAACAAAGGGATCAGCTATATGTATACATATATCCCCATATCCCCTCCCTCTTGCGTCTCCCTCCCACCCTCCCTATCCCACCCCTCTAGGTGGTCACACAGCACCGAGCTGATCTCCCTGTGCTATGCGGCTGCTTCCCACTAGCTATCTGTTTTACATTTGGTAGTGTATATATGTCCATGCCACTCTCTCACTTCGTCCCAGCTTCCCCTTCCCCCTCCCCATGTCCTCAAGTCCATTCTCTACGTCTGCGTCTTTATTCCTGTCCTGCCACTAGGTTTATCAGTACCGTTTTTTTAGATTCCATATATATGCCTTAGCATGCGGTATTTGTTTTTCTCTTTCTGACTTACTTCCAGAGTTTCTATTTTTGATTTTAGAACATTTGTTTTTTCTTTCTTTACAAGTTAAACGTTCAGTGCGAGGAGGGTAATTTCTAGAATTTTCTCCTGTTTCGGGGATAGCTTTGTTGTTCTATTATAGTTATTTAAAAATTTTTTGCGTGACAGTCTGGGTAAACAGGCAACAGGCCTAAGAATTAGAGCTTTTATGTTGCTATCAGAATATTTTAAAACAAAACCCTACAAAGGAAAAGAGATTAAACATTTTTTTTAAAAGCACATTATTTCATCCAGTGAATTTAGTGAGCAGTGAAATACTTTTTTTATTGTCAGAATTTAGTGCCAGCCCAAAGACCACATTCAGAGGAAAAGAGGTGTGCATTTTCAGGAGGTTGGCACTGTGCCTAGGAGAAGAGTCGGTGTGGTTTCCTCAGATTGCACTGTACGTGGGTCTCATGTTGGTGCTGCTCCTGGTACCTGTCCGTTGCGGGACCTGTCAGTTGATGGCTTCTCCATGGCCGCCATCTTGCTCCGTGTTGCTAGGGCTCTGTTCATGTCCCAGGGCCCCGCTCCTTGCCTCTCTCCAGGGATGTGAATGAGGAGGGCTGGGTTGGGCAGATGCCCTAAGCTGGAGCCAGCCCCCAGCATTAGCTGCTGGAAGGTGGGGTTGCCCCCGCCAGCACTTCCTTGCCCACTGTTGCCTGTTTCTGGTGGTTTCCAGCTGCTCAGAGCCCTTTGTTCACACTGGGAGAGGCAGCCCTGGAGCTGGGCCATGGCCGGTTCTGCCCGCTGCCTCAGGAAAGGGACAGAGACTGGCAAGAGAACAGGGTTTCCTTCCTTCGACTCTCACTTACATGCAGGATTTTGATTCACTTTCTTATTTAATGAATGTTGGCCCTTTATTTTCTCTCTCTCTTTTTTTTTAGTTTGTCTCAATTGAATGTTTTTATATGCTGAGTTAAACCTCACCTATCCAGAGGTCACTCATTTGGACACAGAGAAGAACCTAAAAGAAAGCAGAATGGGTAACTTGGGGGGCTGAAGGAGCTGTCCCGGAGTGTCTGTTCTTTCTTTCTTGGAGAGGGCCTGAGGCTTTGGGGAGAGCTTGTTTCCTCCTACTTTAGCTGTGGTTCTAACAAGCTTGATTTCCTGTCTTCTTAGTTCATTCTGATTTAGAAGCAACAAAGTAGGCTGCTAGATATAAGTACGGGGAGAACATCTTCAAGACGGCTGACAGCCTGACAGTAGGGGGTTGACGGGGAATCTATAAAAAGCTCAGGAGATTGGAGCCATCTTCGCAGAAGACAAAGAGCTCTATGCGTGTCAGTGGCCTGGAGGGTTGCAATGCAGCGCAGTAGGACGTCTGACCTGAGTTATTAAGAGAATATTCAATTCTGTTGGTAACCTCTGCTTCAGAAGGCAGGCACATTTAGAGCAAATTTCAGAAAAAAAAATTGTAAATATTGGTTATCTGGAATAATTTGCTCACACATATAGAGCCATTATTTTCCTCAGAATACTGAATAGATAAAACAATTCTTTCTCTCTCTCTCTGTCTTCCCATCTCTCCTCTTCCTCTCTCCCCTCTTCCTCTGCTCCCCCCTCTTGCTTTCTTCCTGCCCTTTCTCTCTCCCTTTCCCCTCCCCCCCTCCCCCCCCTCCCCCCCCCCCCCCCCCCCCCCCCCCCCCCTTCTGCTCTTCCCATCTCTCCTCTTCCTCTCTCCCCTCTTCCTCTGCTCCCCCCTCTTGCTTTCTTCCTGCCCTTTCTCTCTCCCTTTCCCCTCCCCCTCTCCTCCCCATCTCCCCCCTCCCCCCGCCCCATCTCCCCTTACTGCTTTCTCTGCCCTTCCACTTTCTCTCTTCTCCCCATCACCTTCCCCTCCCCAACACAATACAGTTTCCCATTTGCATTGTCTTTGAAGGACACAGATGTCCAGTGGGTTGATGGTAAATGTATAACAACCAGGTCTCAGAAGAAAACTCCCCTGATTTATAGCATTTGCCCATGTCCTTGGTGTAAACACTCCCTCCATGGTTGATTTCAGGCTACCATTGTGAAGTCACAAACTCAGAGCAGGGAATTCACCTCGAGCCTAGATAATAGTGAAATTAATAAAATCATTAGAAAGTGATGAGTTTTGAATATTTACTAACTTTGTTTTAAATATAATTAATTTACTTGTATGTCTATAAAATTTAATTTTTAATAATGATTGTTTACTAGCTGTCTTGTAAAATTCCTGAAGAGCTACCAGTTGTCTCTGGTGAGCTGGTATAAGGCAGCTCCAGCACCCCACTGCACATACCTAACTCCTTAGAGCTGAGAGATACTGTGTAACCTTATTTGACCATAACAACAAACTAAACTCTGTGAAAGAATCCCAGAAGCTCAGATCTAAAAGAGACCCCAGAGGTCATCTATTCCGCCCTCTCTGCCCGACACATAGTTCCGTCCACAGTCGGGTAAAAGGGTACTCCAGGGCTTCCGCGCTCAGATTTCACACTTCCCTGTACAGAGCCCATAACTGACGTACACGTTTGAAAGTTAAGGGACTTTCTTCAGGCTCCAAACCAGGACAGGAGTTTAATCTCTTTCTCCTGTTGCTCTCTAATTTCACTCTTATGGAAACAACCCAATTCCTGATTTCATAATTTAGCATAAGATATATTTTATTTGTGAGGATTAATTTAAAGACCACCAAACCATGTCATTAAGTAAAATCAATGAATGTTTATTAGCATTTATTATGTAGTAAGTGGTCAGAATCTCTCTTGTTTTTTACTGAAGAATTTACTGATTCATCACTCATGTTTTAAAGGATATTCATTATATAGGTTTTATTTAACCTATATATGTTCATTATATGGTATATTCACTCACAGGTATATATATATGATACATATATATATATGCATATATATATATATATATTTTTTTTTTTTTTTTTTTTTTTGCGGTACGCGGGCTCTCACTGTTGTGGCCTCTCCCTTTGTGGAGCACAGGCTCCGGACGCACAGGCTCAG
>NC_041223.1:15988640-15993688 GCF_002837175.3 Physeter macrocephalus | reverse complement strand
CCGCGGCATGTGGGATCCTCCCGGACCGGGGCACGAACCCGTGTCCCCTGCATCGGCAGGCGGACTCTCAACCACTGCGCCACCAGGGAAGCCGATGATACATATATTTTGTATACATATATATTCAGTCTATGCTACTTTCAACATTCAGAACTGATGGTTCAAGTTGTATAGGTAGGAAATATTTGATTCTCTCAGGCCAGTGAGACTAGACAACTTTCTAGAAGATCTCTCTAACCCTGGGGTGTTGGTGCTTTTGTGAGATGGTGAAGCTCTTTTGTGAAAATGCATTTCTGTGTGTGTTTGGCAATGCAGCAGACCGTACATGGCCTTCTGTACGAGGCCGCGTGGAGCGGTGGGAGAACCGTTGCAGAGCAAGGCTTGCTGCAGAGCAAGGCAGACCTGAGTTATTGAGAGCCGCTGCTAGGGATATATTTTCCTTAAGAAGCCTTGGCTTATTATGGGCCTCAAAATAGAAGCTTCTTGGTCTGAAGATAAAGTTCTTTGGAAATGCTATCTGACACGGCTCCTGCTGGGCAAAGTTGCTGTAACAGGAAGCAGCGTGCGTGTAGGGGGATGCTCTACGTTACCAGGCTGGGGAGGTAGTTTCCTGACCAGGACCGTGAGCATGGTGACTGGAGAGGATAGTCCGGCCATCCCACGTCCCTGAGAGGCCAGATTTGTCCGGATCTGACTGAGGACCTTAAGTTCTTAAACACACCAGTCTCTCCTCTCAGATTTAAGACGGCCCAGTATTCCCCTTCCCCAAACCCTCCTTATTCCTCGCTTAGGATCCTATCCATCCTCCGAAGCCCAACTCAGATCTCATCTCCATGATGTTCTTCATTTTAGGCAGAAATCAATCAGCTTACCCAGCACTTCTTGGCACATTTATAAGTCAATTAAAAATAAATGTGATAGCATCGCTCAGCTGGCTCTTCCTATATGCTGCCTGTGGTTTCTTATGTGTATGTGTCTTATCTTCCTAATTCTTCTGCAAGCTCCTAGAGGGTAGGAACTTTGGTTTATAGTATGTTGTGTCCTCTGAAAAGTCCAGCAGATGTTCCCTATTTAATGGACGTGGGCATGAGGTCACGCTCTCCCATGTCAGGCTTGCGTATCTCCTTGGTCTCCCAGCAACCGTATTGCTGTCTAAGTTGGTCAATCAACTCATTACGTGAACTCCAAACCAGTACTTGCCGCAGTTTCCCTCTTTTTATTGATGATGTGATGACTCACCCAAAAAGACCTGGAGGTTTTTTTTTTGTTTTTGAAATATTTTGGATTTACAGAAGAATTGCAAAGATAGTATTCAGTTTTCCCATATCCGCATTCATCCAGCTTCCTCTAATGCCAACATCTTATCATCTGGTCCATGTATCAAAACTCAGAAATCAACATCAGTACAATACTGTTAGCTAAACTACAGTCTTTATTCAGATTTCCTTGTTGTTGTTTTTTCCCACTAATGTCCTTTTTCTCTTCCAGGACCTAATCTAGAATATCCCAGTGCATTTAGTGGCGTTTGTTCTTGACCCCTTCTCTCCTAGCCCAGCCATTCTTGGAGCCACCTGATCTGGCCCCTTACCCCCTGCTCTTCTTTCCCATTCCTGCGACAGGCGCCTGGATGCAGCTCCAGCCCCTTATCACTCACATGTGGACCCTGGCCCATTATTATCAGACTCCTGCCCCCAATTCTCCCACCTTCTTGTGAGATGCCCAGAGATGCCAAGTGAACCATCATAAAGTGACTCTTCCCAGGCGGCTCAGATCTCTCCCTGAGTGAAAGCTGAGCTCTCCACAGCCTTCTTTCTCACCTTCCAGCTTCATCTTGCACCACATTCCAGCTTTGACTTCCGCCTCTTCTGCAGAGAAGAAGCAGCCTCCCTAACACCACTTAATGTCTCACAATGACTGACCTTGACTCCTCTGTGCGCCAGGAACTGTGCTAAGCTCCTGAGATGCTTTATCTTAGTCTTCAGGACAGTACCTATGAGGGGGACCGATTAGGAAACTGAGGCACAGAGGAGGTTAAGTAACTAACTGCCCACAGTCCCACAGCTAGTATGTGATTGAGCAGGGGTTTGGACAGGGGCCGTCTGACTCAGGACCTTATGTTCTTAAACACGCCAGTCTATCGTCTCAGATTTAAGATGGGCCAATATTACCCTTCCTCAAACCCTCCCCCTCTCTCTCAGTTAGGCTCCTATCCATCCTCCAAAGCCCAACTCAGATTCCACCTCCACGATGTTTTTCACTTTAGGCTGAAATCAATCAGCTTACACAGCACTTCTTAGTATTTATAAATCAACTGAAAATAAATGCTAAGGCATCGTTCAGCTGGCACTTCCCATATGCTGCCTGTGGTGTGGTTTCTTATGTGTACGTGTTTTATTTTCTTAATTCATCTGTAAACTCTTTGAGGGTAGGAACTTTGGTTTATAGTATATTGTGTCCTCCGAAAAGTCCAGCAGATGTTCCCTGTTTGATAAATGTGTTTTAATAAGTAAGTGTGATTTCCTGGGATGTCATGTGATGATAAATAATGAAGAGTGTGTCTTTTTTGGTCTCATTCTACTTGAAGCATACTATGAGTGGCTTGAATGTTGCTAATGGTGCTGTTATGGCTTCTAATCCCTGCTGAGCAAATAATAAAACCCAAACAACAGTTAGCCTTCCCTATATTAACTCTTTATCCTCTTAACAAACCTGTGAGGTGGGTGCTGTCACTGGTCCCATTTTAAAAAGGTGGAAACCAGGCACAGAGAGGTTCAGTAACTCACCGAGGGCTGCAGAGAGGCTGGTGGGGCAGGAAGGATTGTTCCCCGTGGATCTCTTGGATCTGATTCAGTGGGGTCCTTGCCTGCAGAGATCACAGACGGATACGGAACCCACCTTCTCTTTTTGTGAAATCAGAGTGGTCATTTACTAAGGATACAGAACTTTGACACATTGAGTATATTTTGGAGAAAGTGAGTTTGTTAATATTGTGAGTCTTTATAAGTATTTAACTCCTCGTCCTTTATGACTGCTCAGTAATTTCCTTTGTAAAATATTACTTCAACAATAAAAAGCACAAATAAAGGTGAGCTCCCTAGCTTGGCGCTTGTGAGGACATTCCTCACTGCAAGGAAGTTGCTCTGACATTTCCTGGTGGTGGTTTGGTTCCCCCAGGACAAAGGTAGGTAATTATCAGAACTCTTACTTTGTGTGGTTTGTCTGTTCCAACGCTTAATTATATTACAGCATCCGACCCTGTGTTACTGGATAACCATAACACATGGCTTTTGACTCTGCTAGGTTCCAGGCTGGTGTTTATCTAGCAGAATCGGTTAAAGTGAAACTCGGATGTCATACTACAGGTGTGTTTTGGGAAGTGCAGTTTGTACCACAGGTTCAGAAAATACCTGTGGTATTTTTAACCACCATTTGGTTTGTTGCAGTGGGTCCTGAACTTTCTGAAGTTCTCTGTTTGGTAACAAGATTTCTAAACCAGTCACATCTAAGTCTCAAGTTACTCAAAGAATTCAAAACTCCGCTGCGAGTATTTGGAACTCTGGCCAGACATGGTCTGTGGGGGTTTTTTTAATCCCCTTTCTTGTGGGTTTATCCTTTGATTGGTTACCTGGTTTGGGGGTGGGGAGGGAGAAGTTCTCATGACTGGGGTGCACAGGGGGGTCGTTGATGTTCATCTCTAGGTGAGGAAGTGTGGGCTTGGGGGCAGAACCCGTGTGATGCTTGCAGCCGTCCAGCTGGCTAGTCTGGAAAGGCCACCCTGGAGGCCGTCTCTGTCTCGAAGGGACACCCATGGCCTCCTTGAGTTACAAAGCCAGGAATGGCTCCTAAAAATCAAGCTTGAAGCAGGATGCTTATGGTACAATTTGTGTCTGATGCCCTTGGGGCAATTACCTCTTGTTTTGTTCCCTGTTTCAAGGCGATATCTTTTGGTTTAAACTGAACTTTCTCCTTGATTGCAGGCCTTAATGCCAAAGGGATGACAGAAGAGCAACATCCTGTTTCTGTCTGTGCTGACATTTAAAGTACCAAATGAGTTCAAGCTCAATAAATGTGAGAACCTCCTTAGTTCATCTGAAGGAATTGTTCTCTAATTCATGCTCTGCTTCTTTAGATGGGTATTTCGGTGGATTCGTGGGTTAGTGTGCTGGGAACCAGCAGAGCTTTTACATCATCTTCAACTGGTCCACATGCAAACAAATCCCTTTCACGTCATAGAAGCTAGATTTTTCTTTTAAGCTGTTCTTGGGGGTGAGGCCCGTGTCAGGCAGGTCCCTGCCATTGCGCAGATGTCTGGGTTCAGCAGAGGACTTGGAGGAGTGACTGACTCAGGAGAATCCTGTTCGCTGTTGGGGGGACCCTGTGGGTGAGGCGGTGGGTTTTATACTGACTGATGAGGCCCCTCAGGGAAATGGGACGAAAGATCTGCAGGCACAGCCAGTTATTTAAGGCAGGTGCCCCCGGGCAGGTGACCTGGCCTTGCCCTGTGTGTGTCAGCTAGCCTGTCTCTCTACCTTCTGGCTTCCCGAGTTCCTGACTCCATGTCCTGTTTGCTGCCTTCCTTGTACCAGAAATTCTAATATCCGTGTTCCCAGCCTGCAAACTGGGCCCTAGTTCCCGACAGGTGACTTGCTGGGTGGTTTTGTTGTAGATGCCCTGGGCCCTGTATTGTCCTCTGTACACAGTTAAGCCCAGTCTCAGCAGGCAGCAGAGAGAATGCAGGCCTTTCCCCTGCACTGTGTGGGTTGGCCGAGAGGGAAGGGGCGTCTGCTTCAGGAGAAGCATCCCAACAGTTCCAGAGGAACAAAGACACACCACTCTGTACCTGTCGCTTCTGTGAAGGGATCTGGGGAGAAGAGATGGAAAATGAAGTGACAGTTTGGGCCCAGGTATGGGTCTCACTTAATGGGGCTTTCAGGGCAAGTCTATATCGAGAAGGGATCTATCTTGGCAGATAAGAAGTGAAAATCCTTGGGCTTCCCTGGGGGCGCAGTGGTTGAGAGTCCGCCTGCCGATGCAGGGGACGCGGGTTC
>NC_041223.1:15981434-15988469 GCF_002837175.3 Physeter macrocephalus | reverse complement strand
GGTCCGGGAAGATCCCACATGCCGCGGAGCGGCTGGGCCCGTGAGCCATGGCCGCTGCGCCTGCGCGTCCGGAGCCTGTGCTCCGCAACGGGAGAGGCCACAACGGTGAGAGGCCCGCGTACCACAAAAACAACAACAACAAAAAAACCCAACCAAACAAACAAACAAAAAAGAAGTGAAAATCCTTGCCAGTGTGACCGAGGACTGGACCCTGTCTGTTGACAACAAAGAAGGAAAACAGGGTCATGTGAGGTGTATCCGAGGGGCTGTGGAGATGCAGCGACTCCCTTCTCCTTTCCATTCTGCACGCCTGTCTTCCGCTCCCGTGGACAGAGGTCAGAGATGGGGGAGAGTTACTTTAATTGGGCCAGTTGGTCCTGCATCAGAACCCAGCGGCCAGGGCTGCCCCAGTGATCCTCCCAGCGAGTAGACGGGACAGACCTCATCGCCAAGGCCCTGTCTCGGGCGAGGAAGATGGGCTGCTTTGCTGTCTGTGTCCTTCTTCTTTGCGCTTAGCCCTGGCCGTGGAACAAACATTGTTCAGTTGCTTATTGGTTTAATGTTTTACCTCGAGCACGAACACGCTTTCCCCCCATGGCTGTGGGCTGTGACATCATTTCCCAGCGGGCTTCGTATGTGTGTCCTGGCACCCGGGGCCCCTCACCACCACCCACAGTTTCCCTGAGGAGGCTTCCTAGTCCGTCTGCGTCCTGGGATCAGGGGCTGGCACCACACTGGAAAGGCGTGTGGTGACCTGTCTCGGGCCCACCTGGGAGCAGTAGTGGGAAGTCTGGCGAAGGGTCTGGTCTGTCTGATAACCCAGCCCATGCTGGAGGCTGGAGGAAACCCCACGTGTGGCCAGAGGAGCATGTTGGGGGCCACGAGGACGGTGGAAGTCCTCTGGGGGCTGACAGAGAGGGAGGGGCAAGACCAGCTAGAGGGTCTCAGGAGGCTCCGGGCTCTGATTGGAGGGGAAGGGGGTTACAGCAGGTGAAGATTTGTTGTTCTCCTTTTATGCCCGGCCAGCCCTTGAAGTTCAATTCTTCATGTTAGTAAATTGATGATTGGTATAGAGACCTGCTGGAAAAGCATCTCAACCCAAGAAATGACTGTGTGTCTGAGCAAAGCACAGTCATAGACGCATTACCACAACGGCTTGGTTTCCACTTTCCTTTTTTGGAATCAGAGTTACACCTGGCTTTCAAAATAGTCATGGTGCTACAAAATACTGTATCAGGAACACTGAAGAGGATCTCTGTGCTGTTGGTTGTTGTGTTACTACGTCTAACCTGAGATGAAGAGCCGGCAGACTGTGACCTGGCGTGAGGAGATACGGAGGCATGTAGGCACGCTCCCTGAGATGGGGATTTTCAAATCTCACAGCTGACCCATTTCTTCATCCACGGAGACGGAGGGAAGATGAGATCCGTGCTCCTCTTGGATGCCGCAGACACAGCAAGCTCTCCAGGGAAGGCCAGCCAGCTGTGTTTGTTAGCTTTCTAGACTCTCTGTCACTGTGAGTGCAGAAGTCCCTTTCAAAGCTCTGTTCCACTTCCTAAATTACCCTCCCAGCCCACTTCCTCCTGGGAGGAAGGGAGGCTGTGGTGTCAGCTGTCCTGAGAGTGGATCCAGTGTGGGGAAGCCTGGGGAGGAGGCGCAGGGAGGGAAGAGACTGGAATCCAGACTTCCCCAGAGGCCTTCATCCTCAGTGAAGGGAACGGCGCCCCAGGGCCGAGGGCCCCATTAAGTGTCCGGACTTGGGGGCCTGTCTTTTAAGGGGAAACTAATCCAGCAGATTTGCCCTTAGTTAGAATCTGAATCCCCAAATACGCATCTCATGTTAAAACTCTATTGTTGGTTCACGAGCTATTAAAATAATGGCCATTATTCAGGATGATGATGTTATATATGTTCGATGAAACATCCTTCTGATTATTTTTTAATGTGGTTGTGATGAAACTGAAGGATAATAGCATGCAAAGAATGAGTGAGGAAGAGGAAAGTTTTGAGCACCAACTGTGCCACATAGTGACTGTGTGACCTTGGGGAAATTACTTAGCCTTTCTGTTCCTCGGTTTCCTCATCTGTACAATTGGGGGTCACGAAAGGGATGTTGTGAGATTGAATTGAGGTGATCCCAGTGATAAAGCGTTTAGCTCGGTGTCTGGTAGATACTAGGCTCTTGGTAAATGTTAGCTGTTACAATGTTTGAGGCAGAATAGTGTAGACTGATACAAGGCTCCGGTTGTGTGACTGTGGGCAAGTAACTGAACCTCTTTCTCTGACCCTCAGTTTCTTCATTTGTAAAATGGGGAGATTAGTTCACCTATATGAAAAGGCTGTCATAAGAGCGACCATGATAGTGTTTGGGGAAAGTGCTTTCACAAAATATAAGTACTTTGGACTGTCATACGTGGTAGTTTTTTATTTCTCCAGCATTGCATAAAGAACTCTACACATGTAGATAAATCTCAAGAGCTCCTCAGTTTGCCTTTGCTTGTTTTCTCTGATGTAAACGTTGTCACAACCATACAAGTGATGCTTTAAGCGTGTGTCTGTAGGACCTCCCTGGGGTCACTTCAGTGGGAGTCACAGGAGAAGCCATTTGTGTGAGTTCCTTGAGCACATGTGATGTGGAGATCAGAGTGACACCAGGGTGATTTTGCAAAGATGTGGGACTGTCACCAAACAGTGTGATGGGGGAAGGGGTGGGTGAGTGTGAAAACTGCAGGTTTGAACTTGAAGGAAGCCTGTGTGTGGTTTTTACTGCTGAATGCTAATCCTGAACCATATCATCAGGTTTCAGAGGGGCTCTGCTTGAAATAAGAAATGACTCAGTTGGGACTTCCCTGGTGGCGCAGTGGTTAAGAATCCGCCTGCCAATGCAGGGGACACGGGTTCAAGCCCTGGTCCGGGAAGATCCCGCATGCCGCGGAGCAGCTAAGCCTGTGCGCCACAACTACTGAGCGTGCACTCTAGATCCTGCGGGCCACAGCTACTGAGCCCTCGTGCCACAACTACTGAAGCCCACGTGCCTAGAGCCCATGCTCCGCAACAAGAGAAGCCACTGCAGTGAGAAGCCCGCGCACCGCAACGAAGAGTAGCCCCCGCTCACCGCAGCTAGAGAAAGCCCACATGCAGCAACGAAGACCCAACGCGCAGCCATAAATAAATAAATAAATTTTAAAAATAAAGAAATGACTTAGGGCCGATCTGCATTGTCACTAGAAAAATTAATGTCCATGTTCTTATCGCAGTGCATCTGAAATAAGGACACAGTCAAAGTTTGTGAGAGCAAGGCAGACAAGCTATAGCTTCTCCCTTAGGAACTAATGGTCAGATTTAAATTTAGTAGTAAATGATATATATCTTTTTTAAGGTGAAATCAACTAAGCCTGTCTTCAGAAGTGCAATTTTTCTTCTCTCTGCTTCCTTGTCTATTTTTCTGTAAGGGGCTGATTGCTTCCGGTGAGGCTGGCAGTCGAGGAGATAGTCTTGATAAGGATTGCCCAGCCCGGTTGGGGAATCATCTCCTCACCTGGAGTTCTCATCTGAGGGTACTTTTCAGGGAGGGGAGGCACCGGTGGGCATTTTCCCTTCCTTTCTGCTTTAGGATTCAGATTGTCCTTAGAGGAGAAATGTTAACAGTATGGTAGAACCTTTAAAAAATCTCGTCTTGAATATTTAACTGTTAGTTATTCATGTTCTTCTCTGTTATGCCAGCTCTTCACTTTTACTCCTTCCTGTTTCCCCAGGTGTCACACTTCTCAAATTAAAAAAAGGTCTCTACACATAATGGTTTTCTTGCTAATACCTTAATTAGGGAAAGTGTCACATAGGAGCCTAGACTTCTTGTTTCTAAACATAATAAGATGCTTTGTCCTTTGCCTTAATTGTAGCACACTGGAGAGAGAGGTTGCCCACAGTCTGTGTGAGCCATCTACCTGACAAACATGGCACACTTTGTGGGTATCTTTGTTAAGATTTTTCATTAATGTGATGATTTATTTATTTATTTGTTAAAATTTATTTATTTTTGGCTGTGTTGGGTCTTCGTTGCTGCGCGCGGGCTTTCTCTAGTTGTGGCGAGCGGGGGCTACTCTTCGTTGCGGTGCACGGGCTTCTCATTGTGGTGGCTTCTCTCGTTGCAGAGCACGGGCTCTAGGCGCCTGGGCTTCAGGAGTTGTGGCTGGTGGGCTCAGTAGTTGTGGCTCACGGGCTCTAGAGCACAGGCTCAGTAGTAGTGGCGCATGGGCTTAGTTGCTCCACGGCATGTGGGATCTTCCCGGACCAGGGATCGAACCTGTGTCCCCCATTGGCAGGCGTATTCTTAACCACTGTGCCACCCGGGAAGTCCCGATGATTTATTTTTGATTTGGGTCTCTGACTGGTTTTCTTTTTCATTGCTCCTCTAATTTGAGACTTGAAATAAAATTACCTTGTGTAGTAAATGGTTTGTCTCTTTCTTCCTTTTCTTCCATAGCAGCTGCTGGATGAAGTGGGAAATTGGATGCAGGGGTAGAATAAGAATCCGTTTTTTGGAAATGCTGAGCTTGATGTGGACTATACAGCTAACTAACTTGGGTGTCAACAATATTAAAGAAAAATAGAACTTAATCTTGTCATTGGATTAAATTTAACCATTTTTATCAAATTGGTTAGGGTCAGTAACAGAAGCACTTTTAGTTTAGTATGGCCAAGGGCACATATTCAACCTTCAGACCTGCTGGGTTTGAATCTGGCTTGGTCACTTCCAAGCTGTGTGCCTTGGGGCAAGTTACTTAGCCTCTGTTTGCTCAACTGTAAAATGAGGATAATAAAGGTGTATACCTACTTTATAGGGTCAATGTGAAGATTAAATGAAATCATACATGTAAGGTGCACTCTACTGTCACCAAGTAAGCACGCTATAACTCTAGAAATTCATAAATGCCCATTTAAAGTGCAAATATTCTGCTGGCTTGTGGGTTGTCTTTTTCATAATTGCTGTGGTAACTTAGACTTTCCATATTTGAAAGGGAGTGATTTTTTAAAATGAATTATCTTGGACTATTAGCAAGCAACTCTAGCTAATGTTAGTCATAAATTTCAATTGAGTTTTCTATAGTACAGTTAGCTATAGTATTATAAAAAGGAAAACAAGTTGGTGAAATGGGTTTATAAATTCACCTTTATCTCCACAGAATGGAAATAGAATGAAAAATTTAAAAATGGAAATAAAATTTTTAAAAAATGAAAAATAGAATGAAAAATAAAAAATAGAATGAAAAAATAAAATAAAATGTCTTAGGACTTCAGGGAAGTTCAGCATTCAGAAAAATCCTTCTCAATGTCATAGTGCATGGAGAGTTATTACAAACCTGTGGCCGAATATCTGAGTGTTGTTTTCTATCTTTCTAAACTGGAAAGTTTCTTGAGATGAGTGAGTAAAACATAGGTAAGTTTCAGTGATTTATGTAAAATCTCACAGTGATGCAAACATTAATAAGTCTTTATTTTAAACATCTGAGAAAAGCAGAGGAGACGTGGTTATGGTGTAATGCTCTCCTTTTGACCGTTCACATATTTCTCAAGTTTTGAGCAGTCACTTTGGGTGTCAGGTCAGTGATTCATCTGGCTTTTGAAGAAGGATTGGTTGTCAAAACTTGATGAGCAACTAAATCGGGCAGGTTAAATATCATTTTCTTCTTTGTCATAGATGGACTCAGAAGTTAATGTCTGGGCTCTCCATTGACTAATCTGCAGGTGTAGTCATGCATCTGAGTACAGTAAATGCTGCACCTGGTGAGCATGTATCCCAGGTAGCACGTGATGCTCTCACAGCAGGGGCTCAGCACTGGGCCTGTCACGTCTTTGAGCTGAGGTGGCACTTGTGTGGAGCACCGAGGGGCTGTCTTACTCACTGACACGTCCTCCTGTGAGCAGGCAAGCTGCCTTCTCTTTGATGAGCACATCCAGCCACCTCCAGGTACATATGGATGCCTGTTTCTTTGTCCCCTTCCCCACTGCTCTCCCTTTATGGCCATGTGCTGTGATTCGCCATTGATTGCAATTTGGGGGATATTGCTTTTTAGGCATGTTTAGAGCTTCTCTTTGCCAAAGATATGGATAAGTGACCCCTGGTTTGCCCAGGGGGTCCACATTCGCAGTTTGTCTGTTTTCTTCATTGGATAAAAGGCTCCTGGAGTTCAGCCACTGCATGGGCTCATTTACGATTGTATCCTTGAATGTACAATAAATAGTACCTTGCACGTGGCAAGCGCCCCACAAGATTTGTGAATGAGTCAGTGAATGAATGAATTTATGTCTTTGAGCAAACCAAAGCTGGCACACGTGGCCTGGCTGAGATACACTCAAGAGGTTTTGGTCTTGACTCATCCACCGGGGGAGGGAATGACTGATTCCCCTTCTTGCCCTTGATTCCTAGCCGGGCAGCCAGGACCTTCTCTCAGCTAACCATACCATCTGTTGCTGGATCTTGGCTATCACGTTCTGTTACAGATCTTTCCCCCTTTTAATTTCCTATTGTTAATAAGATACCTAATTTCTAACGTCTGCGTTCTCACATCCCTACCTCTCAGCTTAGCTGGGTTGCTTTGGGTGAGTTATTGAACTTCTTTCCTTATCACTTTCCTTATCCATGAAATGACCTGTCCATCTGATAGGCTGGCTGTGAGGATGAGAGGAGTTAATGGTGTGAAGCATCAATACTTAGAAAGTGCCTGGCAGTAGTCAGCTCTGATCACTAACAGTCACTCTCAGTGTCGTGTGCACATGCAGAGCTGTCTCCACTCAGTCCCTGGGCCATCTCGGCTTTACTCTTGCCCCTGCCAACTACCTCACTGGTTTCCGAACTTTGTTCAACTTGCCCTGGGGACACTCCTCACAGCCACCAGAAAATTCACTGTAATTTTCCAGTTACAGTCCACCGTATCCCTAGCACGTAGCCCAGGGTCTGACAAGTAATGCATATCGATAAGTAACTGTTGGGCTTCCCTGGTGGCGCAGTGGTTGAGGGTCCGCCTGCCGATGCAG
>NC_041223.1:15975551-15981291 GCF_002837175.3 Physeter macrocephalus | reverse complement strand
CCGTGAGCCATGGCCGCTGAGCCTGCGCGTCCGGAGCCTGTGCTCCGCAACGGGAGAGGCCACAGCAGTGAGAGGCCCGCGTACCGCAAAAAAAAATAAAAATAAAAAAATAAGTAACTGTTGACTGGAGGATGCTGAGGTTCCCTGCTTAGGCCCCTGCCAGGTGTGAGGCTCAGGGCCCCACAGTCTGAAGTCCTCTACTACATAGCAGATCTGCAGACTCCTAGTCTGTAATAGGAAACTGATGATGATTTTTTTATTACCACAATCAGTGACAAATCAGCTCAGTGTTGTCAGTCAAGATAGGTTAGGTTATGTTGCAATCAGGCGTGACCCCAAATCTCAGTGGTCTGAAACAACACAATCATAATTCTCACTCATGCCGTGTATCCAGTGGGGGCTGATGCGGGGGGTTCTGCCCCCCGTCGCCCCTCAGGGGCCCAGGCCGACGGGGCTCCCTCCAGACACGTGTTTCCACGATTAGCAAAGCAGATCAAGTGGCGTGTGAGACACCCATGGGCTCTTAAAGCTTCTACCAGGAAGGGCACACAGCACTTCCGCTCCCAGTTTATTGGCCAGAGCAAGTCCCCTGCCACAGCTAACTTCAGAGGGAGCAGCAAAGCACAGACCCGCCCTGTACCCGGACGGAGCCACCAGAATATTTGCAACCAGAGAGATTTCGCTGAAAAACGGAGTGTTACTGTCACTAAAGGGATTGTTTCCTGCCACGTCTCTGCCCTCATATTAAATCATTATTTTATTTAGTCAAGGAGACAAATTAATCCCAGGAAGCTTAACAAATGGGGTTTTCCTTTCCGAGGGTCTTCCAAAGCTCCCCCCAGAACAGTCTTCCCGTCCACGTTGAAGGAAATAACTGCTGTCTGTCTGAAGAGCACATGTCCTGTGTAATCTAGAGCCGGGCCTCAAAGGGGAGTGTTTTACAAGAAAAGCCCCTCAGTTATCTTATCAGGCTGTTGCCGGGGGTTATACAGCCTTGCATCCTGATGACTGGGTGGGCCTGTCAGTGTATGGATAAGCTCCACATCCGGTAAGCCTGCTTTGATAATCTCGTAGATGACCCTTTGGGGGGCTAAGCTCCTCGTGCCCAGCACTGTGCTGGGAGCTGGGGTGCTATGGTCATGCGGTTAATAAACACAACGATGGGGCTTCCCCGGTGGCGCAGTGGTTGAGAGTCCGCCTGCCGATGCAGGGGACACGGGTTCGCGCCCCGGTCCGGGAGGACCCCACATGCCGCGGAGCGGCTGGGCCCGTGAGCCATGGCCGCTGAGCCTGGGCGTCCGGAGCCTGTGCTCCGCAACGGGAGAGGCCACAGCAGTGAGAGGCCCGCGTACCGCAAAACAAAAACAAAAACAAAAACACAACGATGGTGGCTTGAGAGAAGAAGCAAAGGGAAGTGTTGGGCTGAAGAATGAGGGGAGGGTCAGGCAGGTTGGGCCTCTCGCTGGTGCTGACCGGGAGGTGGAGCAGTCAGCAGTCAGCTGGGCTGCAGTGAAAGGCGGGGGCACTGCAGGCCATGCTCTCAGGCCTACATGGCTGCCTCAGGCACAAAATGCAGCTGGTAGAGTCAGATCAGGAGAACCTTGTGGGCAAACCGAGGAGTCAGAATTCTGAGTTTAGTCCGACGCGGTGGAAGCAGGGGAGCGAGGCGTTCAGATTTGATTTTTTTTTTAAGTTACTCTTGATTTAGTCAAAATTTTTTGTTTCCCATGCTTTACAGAATGGTATGATTTATACTTCCACAACTAATGACTCTCCGCAAAATTTCTGTCTTAAACCTAAAGCTATATTTTACACTGAATAACCACATTTAAACTCATCTTTTCCAGTATTTTTCACTCACACAGAAAATTCAACAAAAAACCGAGGGAGAATATTATTCTCTCGCATAGATTCAGTCACTGTGGAGAGAGATCTGTTTATTATCAGGGTTTATTTCTCTCATTAGGTGATTGCTACTATTTGTTGCTTTGTCAAAATTTAACATTGTATGTGTGTGCTTAAAACATTAAGTGTTTCTAATTTCAACAGATTAATCTACATACTTCCGGCTTTGCTGGTTTTATGGTGAGATAATCTATGTACTTGAATCTTCTTTTGCTAAGAGCTCAATTAGATGGTCAGACAAATGTTTATCCAACACATTCTAAAACTATAAGTTTTGTTTCTCAGTGTTTGAAGGCAGATCAGAATTTGGAGAAAGCCCACGTGGTTGCTGTGTGTAGACACTGCCAAGGTGGAGAGAGAGTTCGGAGGCTGGAGGGGGCCTGCAGCCTGGACCAAGGGGGTGGGGCTGGGGGGAGTGGGTGGGTGCAGGTGCTCCTTGGAGGTGAGATTGACAGGACTTGCCAGTGGATGGGTGTCATGTCTAGCAGGAAGGCGACAGTGGTCATTTGCTCAGGGCAGCTGTCCTGCAGGGCAAGGGCACCAGGGTACTGAGAGGGAGATCAAAAGATTGGTGGTGAACAGAACAAAGGGAGCTGCCTCTGTAGGAGGTATTTTCATTTCCCTTTGTTCACTCCCTAAATTCCCCCTCCTTTGAGTTATTTTTTCTGGATCTGAGTGAAATCAATCCTTGAGAGGCAGTGCGATCCTTCTCCACCCAAAGTGCCAGATAAAGAGCCACACATTTAAAATGTTTGCGTCCACGCCTCAGCCCTCACCCCTGTGCTTCTTAACGTATTTCCTTCTGTTGACACAGTGACAGCTCAGACGGAGGTCAGAATGCAATAGAGCAGATTGCAGTGTTCTTTCATGACTTGATTGACATCCTCGTCCCATTTTTCATGGTCACTGTTATTGGATTTGAGGGAGACTCTGGACTCTTGATTTGATAAGGAAGACACCTGCATGTCCCTGATTGAATTTGGCAGATGTTCTGGTCGCCTTGTGGAGGACTGAGGAAATACCCAATTCTCATCCGCAATATGTTATCAAGCCATCTTTTACCTTGGAGGGATTCTGGTGACGGCCAGGCTCATCATGTGGATATTGATTGTTTTAGCTTTTCTTTCAGTGAGAACATTTGTCTGACCTTACATTCTAGGGCTGCTCCCATTTGGAAGCTTTAAAACCTTTCTTCAGACTGATATGGAATGTTTTATTATAAGCATACCTCTGGGTAGAGTTTGAAAGCCGTAGACATCTTAACACCGACAACTACGGTTTGTAATCTTAATCCTGGCTGGTTCTGTACTGAATCCAACCCCCTTCTTCCTAGTCTTCTGAATCAATGGAGTCACACAGATCTGTTCTGGGTTGTAACCTTCCACTGCCCCCAACACAGACCAACTCCTGGAAGGTGAAGGTCAGGTAGGTCACTGCCCATCAAGGCCTTCCCGGCTCTTAGCCTGGCTTTGATTCTCCATCTCACTTGCAGGTTGAAGGAGGGAAAAGATGTTTTTGGTCAGATCACCTGACCGTCAGGCAGCTTCGTCAAGCTGCCTGACGGAGGACAAATCATGGAACCTCTAGAAGTCTTCATTTCCTCACTTGTTATACTAGCCCCTACAATTAGGTTGAGATGAGAAGTAATTAAACTCTTGATTATAAAAGTTAGAGGCACAATGCCTGGCACAGAGGTGTTGATAAATATTAGCTATTATTATTTTGAAAAACAGAGGACTGCCTTATTTAATTTTGCACTATTTGACCAGACCTACGCCTGTGCTTTGTGATGGTTTGTGTTTTACACAGATTTCTTAGAGAAAATAAACACGTAGGCTCTAAGTCACTGATTCATAGCTGATTTATGGTTCAGGACTTTGCCTTTTTATGACTAATCAGTGGATATAATATTCTCTACTCTGGGGCTTTCTTGATTCTCAGAGGCTGTAGATCTGGTGGTTGCTAAGCAGTCTTCTGGACAGAGGCCAGTCACCCTAAAAAGCTGCGTAATAAAATATTTTGAGCTCAGTAAACAAAGGCATCACTCAGATATCATAAAGAATTTGAATCAAGACTAATCTTTTCTCTGGCCTGGGTCCACCGTTGACTTCCTCACATTTATAGAAGCTCTCATTGGTGAGCACATACCATAAGGCCGGCACAGTGTTAAGCAAAAGACGTGCTATTTAATCCTTGAAACAGCCCAGTGAGGTAGGCTGTCTTATTCTTACTCCCATTTTTATGGACGAGCAAACAGAGCTGCAGAGGGGTTAGGTTGCACAGCCTATAACTGGCAGGGATGGGACCCAAACCCTGGTCTGCTCGGCTCTAGTGTCTATGTTCTGAAATACTATTAGGGCTTGAAGGTGCAGGTGATGTTGGGTTTGAGAATATTCCTTCGGGAGCAAATATTGAATGGAGTGTCAACAGCGTGCAAGGTGATGTGAGAGGTCCACTAAAAAGGAACCTGCTCTACTTGTGTTTAACCCTGGGTCCTGCCCCAGCACTACACCAAGGCCATTCTTGTCAGGGAGCTGTCACGTCCACGGTGCTCAGTCCAGTGGCCCATCTCACTTGCAGGATCTGATGCAGCTGATTGGCCCCTCCTCCTTAAAACTTGTTCTTCTGCATCTGGCTTCCCAGGCACCACACTCTTCCCATTCCCTTTGCTGGTCCTCCCACATCTTTCTTTTTGTTTTTTTCTTTAAACATCTTTATTGGAGTATCATTGCTTTACAGTGTTGTGTCAGTTTCTGTTGTATAACAAAGTGAATCAGTTATATGCATACGTATATCCCCATATCCCCTCCCTCTTATGTCTCCCTCCCATCCTCCTTATCCCACCTCTCTAGGTGGTCGCAAAGCACCAAGCTGATCTCCCTGTGTCATGAAGCTGCTTTCCACTAGGTATCTGTTTTACAGTTGGTAGTGTATATATGTCCATGCCACTCTCTCATTTCATCCCAGCTTACCCTTCCCCCTCCCCATGTCCTCAAGTCCATTCTCTACGTCTGTGTCTTTATTCCTGTCCTGCCCCTAGGTTCATCAGAACCATTTTTTTCTTTAGATTCCATGTATATGTGTTAGCATACAGTATTTGTTTTTCTCTTTCTACTTACTTCACTCTGTATGAAAAACTCCAGGTCCATCCACCTCACTACAAATAACTCAATTTCGTTTCCTTTTATGGCTAAGTAATATTCCACTGTATATATGTGCCACATCTTCTTTATGCATTCATCGGTCGATGGACACTTAGGTTGCTTCCATGTCCTGGCTATTGTAAATAGTGCTGCAATGAACATTGTGGTACGTGACTCTTTTTGAATTATGGTTTTCTCAGGGTATATGCCCAGTAGTGGGATTGCTGGGTCATATAGTAGTTCTATTATTAGTTTTTTTAAGGAACCTCCATACTGTTCTCCGTACTGGATGTACCAATTTACATTCCTACCAGTAGTGCAAGAGGGTTCCCTTTTCTCCACACCCTCTCCAGCATTTATTGTTTGTAGATTTTTTGATGATGGCCATTCTGACCAGTGTGAGGTGATACCTCATTTAATTTTGACTTGCATTTCTCTAATGATTGGTGATGTTGAGCATCTTTTCATGTGTTTGTTGGAAATCTGTATATCTTCTTTGGAGAAATATCTATTTATGTCTTCTGCCCATTTGTGGATTGGGTTGTTTGTTTGTTTGATATTGAGCTGCATGAGCTGCTTGTATATTTTGAAGATTAATCCTTTGTAAGTTGCTTCATTTGCAAATATTTTCTCCCACTCTGAGGGTTGTCTTTTCGTCTTTTTTATGGTTTCCTTTGCTGTGCAAAAGCTTT
>NC_041223.1:15973405-15974732 GCF_002837175.3 Physeter macrocephalus | reverse complement strand
TTACCCTTCCCCCTCCCCATGTCCTCAAGTCCATTCTCTACGTCTGTGTCTTTATTCCTGTCCTGCCCCTAGGTTCATCAGAACCATTTTTTTCTTTAGATTCCATGTATATGTGTTAGCATACAGTATTTGTTTTTCTCTTTCTACTTACTTCACTCTGTATGAAAAACTCCAGGTCCATCCACCTCACTACAAATAACTCAATTTCGTTTCCTTTTATGGCTAAGTAATATTCCACTGTATATATGTGCCACATCTTCTTTATGCATTCATCGGTCGATGGACACTTAGGTTGCTTCCATGTCCTGGCTATTGTAAATAGTGCTGCAATGAACATTGTGGTACGTGACTCTTTTTGAATTATGGTTTTCTCAGGGTATATGCCCAGTAGTGGGATTGCTGGGTCATATAGTAGTTCTATTATTAGTTTTTTTAAGGAACCTCCATACTGTTCTCCGTACTGGATGTACCAATTTACATTCCTACCAGTAGTGCAAGAGGGTTCCCTTTTCTCCACACCCTCTCCAGCATTTATTGTTTGTAGATTTTTTGATGATGGCCATTCTGACCAGTGTGAGGTGATACCTCATTTAATTTTGACTTGCATTTCTCTAATGATTGGTGATGTTGAGCATCTTTTCATGTGTTTGTTGGAAATCTGTATATCTTCTTTGGAGAAATATCTATTTATGTCTTCTGCCCATTTGTGGATTGGGTTGTTTGTTTGTTTGATATTGAGCTGCATGAGCTGCTTGTATATTTTGAAGATTAATCCTTTGTAAGTTGCTTCATTTGCAAATATTTTCTCCCACTCTGAGGGTTGTCTTTTCGTCTTTTTTATGGTTTCCTTTGCTGTGCAAAAGCTTTTAAGTTTCATTTGGTCCCATTTGTTTATTCTTGTTTTTATTTCCATTTCTAT
Organism: Physeter macrocephalus; assembly: GCF_002837175.3. Taxonomy (NCBI): domain Eukaryota; kingdom Metazoa; phylum Chordata; class Mammalia; order Artiodactyla; family Physeteridae; genus Physeter; species Physeter macrocephalus. Next base: position 15,973,813 of record NC_041223.1, on the reverse strand, counting down.
ATATTTCTGTTTTTGTGCCAGTACCAGACTGTCTTGATTACTGTAGCTTTGTAGTATAGTCTGAAGTCCGGGCACCTGATTCTTTCAGCTCCATTTTTCTTTCTCAAGACTGTTTTGGCTATTCAGGGTCTTTTGTGTTTCCATACAAATTGAGAAGTTTTTTGTTCTAGCTCTGTGAAAAATGCCATTGAGAGGGATTGCACTGAATCTGTAGATTGCTTTGGGCAGTATAGTCATTTTCACAATGTTGATTCTTCCAATCCAAGAACATGGTATATCTCTCCATCTGTTTGTATCATCTTTAATTTCTTTCATGACTGTCTTATAGTTTTCTGCATATAGGTTGTTTGTCTCCTTAGGTAGGCTTATTCCTAGGTATTTTATTCTTTTTGTTGCAGTGGTAAATGG
>NC_041223.1:15971291-15972226 GCF_002837175.3 Physeter macrocephalus | reverse complement strand
GAAGGTTGTGCTTTTCTAAGAATTTGTCCATTTCTTCCAGGTTGTCCATTTTATTGGCATATAGTTGCTTGTAGTAATCTCTCATGATCCTTTGTATTTCTGCAGTGTCTGTTGTTACTTCTCCTTTTTCATTTCTATTTCTGTTGATTTGAGTCTTTGCCCTCTTTTTTCTTGATGAGTCTGGCTAATGGTTTATCGGTTTTGTTTATCTTCTCAAAGGACCAGCTTTTCGTTTTATACATCTTTGCTATTGTTTCTTTCATTTCTTTTTCATTTATTTCTGATCTGATCTTTTATGATTTCTTTCCTTCTGCTAACTTTGGTTTTTTTCTGTTCTTCTTTCTCTAATTGTTTTAGGTGTAAGGTTAGGTTGTTTGAGATTTTTCTTGTTCCTTGAGGTAGGATTGTATTGCTATATAACCTCCATGTGTTTGTATTTTTTATAGTTTTTTTCCTGTAATTGATATCTAGTCTCATAGCATTGTGGTCAGAAAAGATACTTGATATGATTTCAATTTTCTTAAGTTTACCAAGGCTTGATTTGTGATCCAAGATATGGCTTATCCTGGAGAGTGTTCCATGAGAAGAAAGTGTATTCTGTTGTTTTTGGATGGAATGTCCTATAAATATCAATTAAATCCATCTTGCTTAAAGTGTCATTTAAAGCTGTGTTTCCTTATTTATTTTCATGTTGGATGATCTGTCCATTGGTGAAAGTGGGGTGTTGAAGTCCCCTACTATTATTGTGTTACTATTTCCCTTTTTATGGCTGTTAGCATTTGCCTTATATATTGAGGTGCTCCTATGTTGGGTGCATTAATATTTACAATTGTTATATCTTCTTATTGGATTGATCCCTTGATCATTATGTAGTGTCCTTCTTTGTCTCTTGTAATAGTCTTTATTTTTAAGTCTATTTTATCTGATATGAGTAT
>NC_041223.1:15958087-15970951 GCF_002837175.3 Physeter macrocephalus | reverse complement strand
AGCCAGTCTGTGTCTTTTGGTTGGAGCATTTAATCCATTTACATTTAAGGTAATTATCGATATGTATGTTCCTATTACCATTTTCTTAATTGTTTTGGGTTCATTTTTGTAGGTCTTTTCCTTCTCTTGTGTTGCCTGCCTAGAGAAGTTCCTTTAGCGTTTGTTGTAAAGCTGGTTTGGTGGTGCTGAATTCCCTTAACTTTTGCTTATCTGTAAGGCTTTTAATTTCTTCGTTGAATCTGAATGAGATCCTTGCTGGGTGGAGTAATCTTGGTTGTAGGTTTTTCCCTTTCATCACTTTAAATATGTCCTGCCACACCCTTCTGGCTTGCAGAGTTTCTGCTGAAAGATCAGCTGTTAACCTTATGGGGATTCCCTTTGTTGTTATTTTGTTGCCTTTCTCTTGCTGCTTTTAATATTTTTTCTTTGTATTTAATTTTTGATAGTTTGATTAATATGTGTATCGGCATGTTTCTCTTTGGGTTTATCCTGTATCGTACTCTCTGTGCTTCCTGGACTTGATTGACTATTTCCTTTCCCATGTTAGGGAAGTTTTCGACTATAATCTCTTCAAATATTTTCTCAGACCCTTTCTTTTTCTCTTCTTCTTCTGGGACCCCTATACATTGAATGTTGGTGCGTTTAATGTTGTCCCAGAGGTATTCTGCTCCCTGGCAGTTATTTCCACCATTTTATCTTCTAGCTCATTTACCCATTCTTCTGCCTCAGTTATTCTGTTATTCATTCCTTCTAGAGTATTTTTAATTTCAGTAATTGTGTTGTTCATCACTGTTTGTTTGCTCTTTAGTTCTTCTAGATCCTTGTTAAATGTTTCTTGTATTTTCTCCATTCTGTTTCTGAGAATTTTGATCATCTTTACTATCATTACTCTGAATTCTTTTTCAGGTAGGTTGCATATTTTGTCTTCAGTTATTTGGTCCTGTAGGTTTTTACCTTGCTTCTTTGTCTGTAACAAATTTTTTTGTTGTTTCTTTTTTTTTTTTTTTTTTTTTTTTTTTTTCTGATGGATGGTGCTGTATTCCTGTCTTACTGGTTGTTTGGCCTGAGACGTCCAGCACTGGAGTTTGCAGACAGTTGGATAGAGCTGGGTCCTGGTGCTGAGATGAGGACCTCTAGGAGGCTTCACTCTGATTGATATTCCCTGAGGTCTGAGGTTCTCTTTTAGTCCAGCAGTTTGGACTCAGAAGTTCCCACCACCGGAGCTCGGGCCCGACCTCCAGCCTGGAACCAAGATCCCGCAAGCTTCGTGGTGCAGTAAAAAAAAAAAAAAGAAGAAGAAAAGGAGCAGTACAATACCAAAGAATAAAAAAACAAATAAAACTAGACAGATAAAAATATATTAGGAAAAATAAAACTATATTCGAAACAACTGCAACCAGGTAAAATAAAACCACAACAGAATAAAGAAAAAAAAAGCGTTGGGGGAGGAAACAAGCCAAAAGGAGAGATCACTAACAAAATAAAAAGAATAAAACAGGGCTTCCCTGGTGGCGCAGTGGTTGAGAGTCTGCCTGCTGATGCAGGGGATGCGGGTTCGTGCCCCGCTCCGGGAAGATCCCACATGCCGCAGAGCGGCTGGGCCCGTTAGCCATGGCCACTGAGCCTGCGCATCCAGAGCCTGTGCTCCGCAACGGGAGAGGCCACAACAGTGAGAGGCCCGTGTACCTCAAAAAAAAGAAAAAAAAATTAGAAAAATAAAAGATTTATTAGGAAAAATAAAAATATAAAAGAATCAACAACAATGGATCAACAAGGTAAAACAGGACCCCAATCCAGAAGAGGAAAAAAGAAAAGAAAAGAAAAAAAAAGCCTTGGCCATAGGGGTAGAGTTTAGGCAGGGGCGGGACCTAGGCAGGTGGGGAGGTTACATTTGAATGTGGGGTGGAGCCTAGATGGGGCACGTTCAAGCGTGGGGCGGGGCCTCTGCTTAGGAGCTGGGTAGAAGGGAAGAGACCTCACGTGGAAAGTAGGGTCTCCGGAGTGTGGAGTTCTGGAGTTTGGCGGCAGGGCCCTTACGAGGGTGTGTGGGTGCAGTTTAGGCCCAGCTTGGGGTCTCTGAGTGTAGAGGTGGGGCCCTGGGGGGGTGGGGTAGGGGCGGGGCTTGGGCTCTGCGCCCCAGGAGGGAGGCTCAGGGAGCAGAGGATTAGGCCCGGGAGCCCAACAGACTCCCTGGTGCCTAAGTGGACAGGGAAAGCATTGGCTGCGTTTCCTTCCGTTCCGACGTACCCCCCCCATGGTCTCCCCCAGGGTCTCCCCCATCCCCTTAGGACCCCTAACGGTGGGTGGGTCCTGCTGGGTGTCGGAACTCCTCCCCTGCCCCAACCACCCCTCAGGGGTGCCGGTCCTGTAGGCCCGGCCTTTATTTTTGCTCCCCCCTCCCTCTCACTCCCCCAGGAACCGCATGGCTAGAGGGGGCCTTGGCGGGCAGAGGATCAGGCCCGGGATCTCAGCAGGTTCCTAGGGACCCAAGTGGGCAGGGGAAACCGGGCCGCACTCCCTTTTGATCCTCTCCCCTCCCAGTGGTTCCCCAGTTTCCGATCCCTTCCCCTCCCCCAGCTGCCCCACCGGGTGCCAGTCCCGTCCCACTTCTCCTCCCCCTTCACTCCCCCCCACGCCCCATGTCCTACCCGGTCGCTGGGGGTTTCTCCCGTCCCCTTAGGTGTCCGTGGTCCCCCACCGGTGCCTGGTAGGTGCCCTAGTTGTGAGGAGATGCGAATTCTGCTTCCTCCTAGTCCGCCATCTTGACTCCCTGCCTTGTTATTTTTGTTGTGAGGATTTCCACATCTGAAGAATCAGCAAATTCTCGCAGACTTTATGGTCTTGTTTTCTTCAGGGAAGACCTTCCAGACACCCTCCCACATCTTTCTAATTTCTACACAGTAGCGGTCTCAAGGATTAGCCCTCAGACCTTTTCTCTTTTCTTTCTACATTCCATCTCTTGGGGGTTCTTATTTGGTTTCCTAGCTTAAAATGTCATCTATACACTTGTGAGTCCCAAGTTTATGTCTCTAGCCTGGACCTGTCCGTCAAACTTCATCCTTACATATCCAACAGCATCCTCTATGTCTCCACTTAGATACCGAGAATGCGGCTGAGCCGCAGTACGTCCAGAACCAAGCTCTGATCTGCAGTTCCGTCCCTCCCCCAATTGCTGTTCCAGCCCATCTTGCTCATCTCAGAAATGGGAGCCCCATCCTAATGGTTCCTCAAGTCAGAAACCTTGGAGCCGTCCTCTCCTTGCATCTTGTATGCCAGCGGTCAGCAAATCCCATTGGCTCTACCTTCAGAGTATAACCAGAGTCTGACCGCCTCTACCGTGATCTGTATCACCTACTTTTCTTGCCCGGATTATTTTAGCTCTGCCTGTTCTCCTTGCTTCCTCCTTTGCCTCCTACCCCTTTATTCTCAGCACAGGAGCTAGAGAGATCCTGTTACTGTAAGTCAAATCATGTGTATGTCTTTCCTCTGACCTACAGGGTCTGCGTGATCTGACCCTCACCCCCACCCCGTTACCTCTCTGATCTTCTCCTTTTTTCCCTTCACTGACTCTGCTCCCCACACTGGCCTGCTCTTTTCCTGAACAAGCCACGTGTGTTTCCTCTCCAGGGCTTTGCAACTTGCTGTTCCTCTGACTGGGACATTCTTCCCCTGGACACCTGCATGTTTCACTCCCTCACCTCCTTCAGCGCTTTACTCACAGTGAACCTTCCACAGTCAACATTTTTGGTATTGCAGAGTACCTCAACCCCTCCTATATCCCTTTCTTGCTCTAATTTTCCGTATGGTACTTACCTCCATTTAACATTATTTTGCATACCTAAATAAGTTCCAGGAGGACAAGGATTTTGTCTATTTTGTTTCCTACTCTATTCCTAGTACCTTAAACAATGCCTTGCATATAGTAGGCACTCAATAAATATCTGTGGAATGAATTTATCTGCCAAATGTTTACTTATGGTCACTATGCACAAAGAACGGTGCTCAGAATTGGGAGGGACACAAAAATAAATTAGACTGTATAATGCTCTCAGAGTATTCTCGATAGCATGACAGAAAAGATATGTGCATAACACCTATTTTTAGAATCATTATTTAAGTGCCATTCCGATATGAGGCTTTAAAAGAGAGAGAGATCTTACCCTGCCATCTGTTCTACGAGGAAGTGGTTTCAGGCACCAGAGTGGTCTTAAGCTGGGAGTGAGGTGTAGATGGGGACAGAAGAGCATTCCAGGTGTGGACGCCCATGTATGTGGAGGCGGGAGCTTTCAGCCTCGATGTGCGGAGTGAGTCACTTGGTCTGCAGTTCCATTTTGTCTGTTTCTAAGCTTCCTGTAGGAGATACGCCCTGGAATATTCTGAGCGCTCGGTTCCCTTTCCGCACGTCTCCTCTCTTAACCTCTTGTTTAACTGCAAAGTAAAAATCATTTGTGTAGGCTACCACTGGACCACAGGTAGGGGCCAGGCCTTGATTCATGGAGGGAAAAGCTTAGAGGTTATCGAGTCCTGTGTTTCCCAAGCTTGCTGCTTATCAGAGCCATCAGTGGAGTTTTCTAAAGCCACTCCAGGCCTACTTCATCTGCATCTCCGGAGAAAGGGCCCAAGAATCAACATTGAAAAGCAAAAGGAGAGACTGTATAGTCTGGAGGAGGGATGGCGCCCTCCATCAGCCTCTGCTGGGTCATCCAGGTCTGCAATGGCCTTCCAGTGCAGCCCATTCTGGTTTTGAACAGCTGGGCTTGATAATAGCTCATTCCCCGTTTCCTTCAACTGTCGTTCCTATGATGCGGCTCCTGACACGGCTGTCCTAAGCCTCCTTACCCTGCCTCTCCAGTTTTCTGGCAGACATTCATTGAATGCCTGATGTAGGCATGGTTTTCGTAGCTCTTTTCCCCCCAAATCCGTCTTCCATTTTGATTACCCTTCTCTTATCCCAAGAAATGGTTACTCAACCGATCCATAACCCTTCTGAGGATTCGGACACAGCTTGAGCCAAGATTTATCTTTGTATTGCACACCTCTGTTGGTTTTCTTTTTAAAGAATGTGTACAGAAGGATACAGTCAACAGGACTTTTTAAGTGGTGTGTGTAACTTAGTGAGGAGAACCAAATAATGTCCCACCATAATTTACATGTCAATTACAAATCATTCTTTTTCCATTAATTAAAGGAAGAACTCTCCAATTGTCTACCAAGTAACAGTTTATTATCCTAGGATGGTTTTTTGAATGTTATTTTGAAGTGATGAAAAAAACTTCTCATTTAAAATATTTTACTTCGAATTGAGTTACTTCGGCCTCTCCTCATTCTGACATTACTAACCCTTTTACATAGTAAGAGGCTGGCTACTCTTGCTTCATTTCACCTTTAGCACCAACAGTTCTGGCATTTATTATCTTGATCAAATGCCTGCCTTGGCCGACTACAAAATGTAAAAGATGCTCTTATAATTTGTTCCATAATTTAAAACCCTGTATCATTTATTTAAACTCCTTGGCAGTAGCTTTTTTCTATTCTATAACATCTCAGTGAGTCAAGGGGAAATCCTCTTGTTTAAATACTGATGCTTATTGAATTTAATTATTGATATGGAATTTAAAGGTGAGATTGAGCCAGTTCATAAATATAACAGCTGATCCAAGAGGGTCTCTGTCTGGGTTGAATCAGTCAACAAAGGCAAGAATTATAAAAAGAATGTATGCCCACTTCCTCTTTGGACTATCTTTACTTACATACCTAGAGCAGTTACTATTTACAGCCTCTCTTATATAACCTGCATGATTATCTTATCTCCAATTCTGGGTCAATTTCAAGAGGAAATTAAGTACCCATGCGATTATATGGCTTCCTCATTCTTAACTTGAATGGTCTAGAAAGTGTGTTTAATGGTAAAGCTTTAGGCCTAAGCATTTTATTTGGGAGAGGGTTTCATTTATTCACTCAATAAAAGTTTCACTGTGCGGGTATGTGGGTTGGATACCATGTTATACATGAGGGTTACTAAAATAAATGAAGCACAGCCCCCGCCCTCCTGGAGCTCTGAGTTTGCTGGCAGAGACAGCAGATACACATCTCGATGAGTTTTAATGTGCTAGTGACCGTGATGAGATTTAATGTGCCAATGACTGCAGAGTGTGGGCGGCTGGAGACTCCAGGTGCTAACACAGTGTCTGCTTGTGGGCAGAGGTTGCCCTGAACGGCTTGCACCCCATCTCCTGCCGCTCACTGGATACCGAGGGGAGAAGGCCCGAGACCCTTTGTCCTGGTCACTGTCTGGGCAGAAGAGCCTGTCTCAGTGAGGGAAAAACGGGGTTCTCCTGTCCTGTGTCATAGACTCTGAGGACTGTAGTCCTAGTAGACCCTCCCTTTCCAAGTAGGAATAACAACAGGGTTTTCGGAAGGGAATCATCACAATATACTGTCGTTATGCCTGCTGAGTACTAGCTGGGCTGCTTCAGACAGCCTAGAGGCTGGCGAAGATTTATGGTCATGGGGGCAACTGGGCCATCATAAATCTTCAACCCTGCTTACAGCGGAGTTAGCTTGTTGGTGCAAAGGCCCGTCGGGACTCAGACTAAATCATTCAGGCAGTCACTCACGGATAATTACGGAGTGCCCACTAGGTGTGAGGCCTTCTGTTCCCCCATTTATGTCAATATTTAGCAGAGGGGCTTCCCTGGTGGCGCAGTGGTTGAGAGTCTGCCTGCCGATGCAGGGGACGCGGGTTCGTGCCCCGGTCCGGGAGGATCCCGCATGCCGCGGAGCGGCTGGGCCCCTGAGCCACGGCCGCTGAGCCTGCGCAATAGTGTGTTAGTTTCTGCTTTACAACAAAGTAAATCAGTTATACATATGTTCCCATATCTCTTCCCTTTTGCGTCTCCCCTAATTTCTGTTCTAAGGACTTTTTAAAAAAAATTGCTAAGGTGGTTTTGAGTGTATCATCTTCAATCCAAATTGTTCTCTGCTCAGGACAAAATAAATAAAGCTTTGGGGAAAGATTAGACCATTCAGCACCTTTCTGGGAATAAAAACGTAGTAAATGCAAGAAATTTGCCCCCCTTGTTATTTGTCACTATTTTTTTTCCTTTGAAAAATAAATCTGTAGTTCAATCCATTCATTTGTTAAAACGAAAAAGTATGGCACCCGTGCTCTTGTTCTATCTGCCAATATTTGTGATCTCAAATGAGTGTCTGTTCCAGTAGCAAAAGTCACAGATGGAGGTGAGGTGACAACCTGCTGCCTCACTAGTTGAAGTTTACTTTGTGACTGAATCAGAATAACAGAATTGGAGTTTTGGGGATTACTGGAATTGTATGTGACTTGCCCAGGGTCTAAGTTACAAAGCTGTTATTGTAAAGGGGAAGCTCTATCATAATCAGGGCTGACAGCATGTATGGAAGACAGATGAGAATTCCCAGGTTTCAGGAAGGCCTGGGCGTCCTCCCCTCCCCTGCCCGCGGTGCCACATAAACCTAGTAACCTTCCATTCACCACTGACTAAGCCTTGAACTGCTGCTGCTTGCTTCACCCCTTTAGTTCCCAGACACGTAGCCTGGGGGAGAGTCAAACTCTGTCCTAGAAGGACTGCCGGGGTTACGAGGAACTTGCCTTCCTCCGGCCGCGTTCAAGTGGAGGATGGGGGAGTATTTCTGTGGGAGAGAGAAAGTCAGGAGAGGAGTCCAGGGTGAGACCTCAGCCCCGCCTGAGAATTTAAACTGGACGCGCTGCAGGTTCAGTTCAGGTGAAGACTGCTTTCTATTCCCTGTCATTTGTCTAGGAGGTTCCACTGTGGACCTCTTCTCACCAGCAGCCGCTTCCAGAAGCTGCTCCAGCAGACCTGTGGCTCCGGAGGGCACTTGGCTTGCGTGTAAAAGGCACCAAGTGTTTGAATTGAATTTGATGTTAACCCCGTCCCTGGGATCTGTGAAGTGAGGGAGAAGGGGGCCGGTGGCCCAAAAGTTAAAGGGCTGCTCTGTAGGTTGGCAGATTGCTGAATTCCAGGCTATTATGGGATGTCTGGTGGTAGGTATCGCTTTCCAGTGTGGAAGCAATCTGCCTGTGACATCTGTCCCCTGACTGCCACGGTCGATGCGGAGGAGGCCCTGGGTTAGGCCCTGCTCTGGCTGCGCTGTTGTCAGATGACCTCCATCCCCCGCGGGAGGAGGGCAGCTCCTTGGTGAGGGCGGGTGGATGGCTCAAGTCCCCTGCTGCAGCTTCCTTTATCCTGGGCATTTTCCTGTGTTTAAGACCTGCACAATTACAAAAGCTATGGAAGATGGCTTTTGGGGGACTCATTTCCAAAACAGAGGCCCCGGCAGGAGTTGGGGAAGACTCAGGTGATCGCAGCAGTGCCATCTGTTTGCCGAGGGTCCTGGGCAGCAGCAGAGCAGCGGTGGCCTTGGGCCTGGACAGAACCTCCCGGGCCCCTGATCTGGTCGGGACAGGGCGGCCGGCTCCCGCTCACCTGGCTGAGCTTTGCTGCCACGGCCAAGCAGCAGCGTGCCTTTGGGTAGCGGCCACCTGCCTCCGTCAGCATCCTCTGTGCACAGGTGTGGGTCTCCTGTCTTGTTCACGGTCTAGTCCTCAGCACCCAGCCCCTGGTAGGCAGCCAGTGTAGAATGAAGGTTTTTAAAGGGCTGTGGAAATCAGCCACCACGGACAAGAAAAGGCTTTTCCTTTTTTTGTTGTCACTATCGTAGAAGACACTCAGAACCTCCTGAAGCAGTGGCTTGCAAGCTGTAATTGGCCTCAGTTCCCCTGGGCTCCGGTTACCTGTGGGGCTTCTGAGTTCCTCCCTACACATTAGGGTGCAGAGGACCCTGAGGGGGGGCCCAGGAATCTGCATCTCCACACGGGGCTTCGGGGTCAGGTATTCTATGCATCATGACTTGAGAAAGAGACCTTCAAGTTTCTAGCTGAGAAGTACTCTGGAAAAATCTCTCCAAGTGGGGAATCCACAGTTGGAGAGGAGCAACAGCTCTTGCCCGTTCCCCCTGCTTTCATCGTGCACCTGGGGTTTCCCGACCTTTGATTTCTTTTGCCGTCCCACATTGAATCTCCGAGGCACACTTTAAAATTCTCTTCAAGTACACTTTAAATCTTCAGTGGCATGGCTGCAACCAGCTGACATTTTAAAAATTGAGTACTTTTGTCGGAGAACAATAATAAACAATTACTGGACATACATATTAAAACCACGTAAGTTTCCAAATATCAGATCTTAAAGAAACTCGATTTTAGCCCCAGGAGACTTGGCGATAACATCACAACCACCCCTCCTGGTGTCAGGGTCCTAATTACTTGCTTCTACAGAACAGTTGAGGTTTTTTTTTTTCTCGGTAACCTTGAACCCTTCTCTACCCAAGTCTCCAGACTTAGGCTTATCCTTTGCACCCTAAGGAAATCCATCCGGTTCCAGCTTCCAGCCTGGGGAGCACTCCTTTCTCACTACTGAGTGGAGGGTAGTGGGGACTGGCCCAGCCCCTGGCTCCCGCCCTTTGGACAGTCCCCTCAGGTGCAGATGTAACAGGCTCAGAGAACAGCAATGTCTAAATCAAAAAACCTCCATAGGATTTGTAACAGGTGAGGCCCAGGCCTCCAGCTGGCGGTTTAGCATGTTCTCTGGAAATGGTTAGTCGTTCCCAGACTTGCCCTAAAACCCTGAGCCCATTTGCTTCTATCTCACAAAGGGTGTGGTCCATGGAAATTTAGAGTTGCTTCCAGATTGCCGTGGGTGCCCTGGCTGCTTCTGATGTGCCGAGTGCCTGGAGGGCTCCCTGGCTGCTGGCCCCCCACCACTGACAGGGCTCTGCCATTCTCCCTCGCTGCTCCAAAAGTCACGGAAATCAAAGGGAGAGAGCTTTTCCCCAACAGTGCCTCATCCTGAAGGACGTAGAGCACACATGTTGGGTCAGGTTGTCCGGGTTTGAAACTAAACCTGTCAGCCCCACTGGTCAAGACCCTGACACACTCCATCTGTAAAGCAGAGATGATAATAATACCCACCTCCGGGAATTGTTCACTCTTTAACTCAAAAAATGATTATCAAGGGTTTACTGTGTGCCAGGCCCTGTGCAAGGCGCTGCTCTATGGACTTGGACTTTAGGGAGGGAGACCAACAGATGTAAATTTTATCTGTTGGTAAGTGCACAAAGGAGAGATGCATGATGCTAGGAACTCACTTTTCAGGGCTGGGGAGGGGGACCTCGTTACAAGGGAGACCAAGGAAGTAATTGCTGAGCTAATGAGTATTGCATACCACATATGCACGCAGCATGTGCAAAGGCCCTGTGGAGCCCTAAGTGGGGAGTGTGAGGAGGAATTAAATGAGGCTGGAGAGGAGGCCAGGGGCCCGGCGTCCAGAGCCTGGTAGGCTGTGTTAAGAATTTGGGTTTTTTAAGAACGATGGGAAACCGCTAAAGGTTCTCAGCAGCGCAATGACAGATTTGTGTTCTCAAAGTTGGAAACTATTTGGAGGGAGAAGGAGAGTGGATGTGTGGAGGCCATTAAGAGAGTCCTGGAATAATTTAGGCAAGAGATGATTTAGCTTAGACTTGGGAGGTGGTAAAAGTGCAGGTTCAGGAGACAGTTAAGCCGTGGAATTGGTAGACTTGGTGATGATTTGATGGTGGGGACAGAGGGAGAGGAGGGGTCAGGGGGCAAGGTATCCTTGAATAGCCACATTGCCTACACAGAGTAAGCCCCCATTAAATGTAAATTATTATGCTAATTATAAAGCAGCTCTCCCTTTGGTCTGCTGAGTTCTCACGGAAGCTCTCGTTGAACGACTTTTAAGGGGGGACGAGAGGGCTGGTCTGTCTCCCTGAGACTGGTGTCTGACCAATGGCAGTTGGGCCCATGTACCCTCTGACACCGATGTGGCCCTTTCAGCATGGAGTCGAACCCTCCACTCAGGCCGAGCAGGCTCCTTTCAGTCTGCCCCCAGGGTCCTCATCCTCCACCCTCATCCTGGTCCGTGGTGGAGCTTAGCGCCTGGATGCACCTTAGCTGTCTGACCGTCATAGTTTGACTCACACTTGGGACCTTTTACACCTCCGTATACTGTAATAAGGATTCACGTGGCCATTAACGGGAGGGTTAGCCTCTCACACTGCTATGTGTTGTCACCACCAAACAGTAGTCTTTCTCTCTCTTTTGTAATCAGTAGGCTTTATTTTTAGAACAGCTTTACATTAATAGAAAAACTGAGCGGAGAGTGCAGAACTCCCATACACCTCTCACAGTCCCCGCCCCTCCCTGTGTTTCCCCTACAATTAACAACTGGTATCTAATTTGTTAAATTGATGAGCCAATATTGATACGTTATTATTAACTGAAGTCCATAGTTTACATTAGGGTTCACTCTGTGTGTTGTACATTCTGTGGGATTTGACGATAATGACATGGATCCACCATGACAGTTTCATACAGAATGATTTCACTGCTCTAAAAATGCCCCGTGCTCCACCCATTCAACCCTCCTTTCCTGTGAGCCTTTGACATCCACTGATCTTTTTACTGTCTCCATGGTTTTGCCTTTTCTAGAATGTCATACAGTATGACATACATATACAGTATGTAGTCCTTTCAGATGGGCTTCTTTCACTTAGTGATATGCATGAAGGTTCCTCCACGTCTTCTCGTGATTTGATAGCTCCTTTCACCAAGTCTTTCGAATTCCATCTGCACCGTGGCTACCGGTCTGTACCTGGAAGTCTCCATGTGGAAATCACAATTTCTTTTCGGTGCCTGGCATCTCTTCCAAGTGGCAATTCCACATCATCTTCTCAGTCTTGCTCTTCTCCGCACCTGTCAGTCCTGAAGACATTTGGCTGATTTAGGAGCCTTCCCAAGATAGGAGCTGGAAAATGACTGGATTCAGTGTTCCGTGTTCAGGAAATCTGATACCACAGTGACTCCATATTCCCATCGGAATGATTCAGTGAAAGTGTTGGTAGCTGGGAGAACTGCCTTCTCTAAGAATTGGGCTGTACCAGACTTTGAGTTATTATTGCCTTTGTGACACCCTGGGGGTAAATTGAGGGTTTCCAGCCTAAAAAGTTTTGCTTGGTCCCTAAGAAGTTCTCCTGCAAAGGTGAGTGTACACCATCTTCTATCAGAAGACATTCCTGGCCAGATCACTGAGTGGATGGGAAGCGGGTCATAGCCAAGTGTGACTTCTTCGAGACAGGCTGCACGGCCATTGCCTCTTGCTCTCCTTGGACGACGTCAGCCCTGTCCCTTGGCACACTACTTTATTCTTCCCCAGTGTCCTCATTCATTGCCTGCAGTCGGGACCAATTTGAGATCATTGCTGAGTTGCCTTGTTCGTATTATGTTTTGGAGCTGCCCAGTCCCTCCTGTCTTTTCATGGTGTCCTAATGTCTGTGTCCTCCACTCCCTCGGTACCCACTTGGGAGCTTACGTGTGGTGTTCCTCATGATGTAGGTGCTGCCATGGAGATCAGAGGGTCAGAGGTCAAGCACTGCTGTCAGTCAGCCCGGGGAGCATGAGGATGGTGGTTGTCCATCTGCTGTAGCTAGAGCCTTTAGGATGTCCTGTCCTCACCGTCCTCAGGTATGCCGTGGCTAAGAAGGTTGTCCCTGGCATCCTTATGATCTGCCTTAGCCATCCCTTATTTTCAAATACCTTATTAGGAACAACCTCCCAGTTTTCTTGTCACTTTGGCATTGTTAGCAACCAGTTGTGCATCTTTTTATTTATTTATTTATTTATTTATTTATTTATTTATTTTTGGCTGTGTTGGGTCTTCGTTTCTGTGCGAGGGCTTTCTCTAGTTGCGGCGAGCGGGGGCCGCTCTTCATCGCGGTGCGCGGGCCTCTCAC
>NC_041223.1:15954019-15957988 GCF_002837175.3 Physeter macrocephalus | reverse complement strand
GCGGCCTCTCTTGTTGCGGAGCACAGGCTCCAGACGCGCAGGCTCAGTAGTTGTGGCTCACGGGCCTAGTTGCTCCGCGGCATGTGGGATCTTCCCAGACCAGGGCTCGAACCCGTGTCCCCTGCATCAGCAGGCGGACTCTCAACCACTGCGCCACCAGCGAAGCCCCAGTTATGCATCTTTAATGTTAATGTGCAGAAATGCAGAACCAAGTGTTACTGTTTCCAGAAAGCTCTGCATCTGGGGATTTTTGCTTACATTTTCTTTTTCTTTTTCTCTTTTTTCTCCTCTTAATCCGTATGTTTTTGAACAAGTTGTCAATGTGCTAGGTCTTTACTTACCATTTTCAGGCATCAGGGATGAAAGAGTTCTTGGAGGAGACATTTACATTGAACTTTATTTATTTATTTTTATTTTTATTTATTTATTTTTTTGTGTGTGGTATGCGGGCCTCCCTCTGTTGTGGCCTCTCCCGTTGCGGAGCACAGGCTCCGGACGCGCAGGCTCAGCGGCCATGGCTCACGGGCCCAGCCGCTCCGCGGCATGTGGGATCCTCCCAGACCGGGGCGCAAACCCGGTTCCCCTGCATCGGCAGGCGGACGCGCAACCAGGGAAGCCCCTATTTATTTATTTTTAAAGAGGAATGAAGTGATCAAAAGTACGCAGTCAGCTGAGCACCTTCTGAGGCCATGTTACCATTTGCTAGTCTGCACTACGTGGCCAGGCCCTTCAGGCCAGCTCCTTATCCAGCCCCGAGAATTACAGGTGTGGGAGATAGGGTTAGGGAGGTGAGTTATCTTGCCCCGCTCACGCCAGTTGTAAGGGGCAGGGACAGAATTTAAACCTGGGCCTGTCTCTCTCCAAACTCCACGCACTGGGCCCACCACTATGTGTTCCCTGCCGGAGGGGTATCATATGTGCTGAGAAGCAGAGCCGCCTGAGGCCTGAGTGGGAACATGCAGGTTCTGACCCAGATCTCCCTGGTGTCCTTTCATCACAGAAGAATGTGGCCTCATGAGCTGCTGGGACCAAGGATGGGACATATAACCCTGTCTGCCCTGACTCTGAGTCCTTTTTTAAAAACCGTGTTTGGAGAGTTATGATTATCTCTCCAGAGACAATCATTCGTTCAAGCGAATTGCTAAATGTTTTAGGAAGGGCAGAGATTTGGGGGTGGAGGAGGCCCACCCCGGCTGCCCTGTGGAAGGGGAGCGGCATGCCTGGAGGGCAGGGAAGGAAACCGGGGTGCAGCCTGGGGGGAGCCCCTCAGCTGGCTCCACGCTTTCCCAGGCAGCATCTAGGTCGTCTCCCCTAACATTCGGCCTGGGCGCCCTCGCCAGGTGCCCTCCCTCACCGCCAACGGCTCACACCCACCATCGCACCCACCCGAGCTCAAGAGGGGGCCTTGATACCTGCGCCTCGCAAAACGCTCCGGCTCAGCCTGCCTTGTTAACCGGTGCAGCTGCACATAGAGGAGTTTGCCCTTTGAGGTTTGGATTAGCGGTGACCCAAATAAGAACAGAATACATTTTTGTGCAGTCGCCCTGGTCTAAGCCAGTGTCATCTCTTACCCAGTTATTTCTGCGGCCTTGTCAGTGGTCCTGCCTATGCCCTCAGCCCTTTCTTCACAAAGCAGCCAGGGCGAGCCTTTGTAAAAGGGAAATCAGAGGGGATATGGAGATATATGTATACGTATAACTGATTCACTTTGTTATACAGCAGAAACTAACACACCATTGTAAAGCAATTATACTCCAATAGAGGTGTTAAAAAAAAAAAAATCAGATCATGCCATGCCCTGCTCAAACCCCCAGAGGCTTCTGTCTCAGTCAGGGTCCAAGTCAGAGTCTTTACAGGGGCCCTACCCCACGTCCACTGCAGCGACCCCGGGAACCGTGCTTCTCAGACTCACCTGGGCACCTGCTCTGTTCCGCTTTGGTGCTCTTCCCTCAGATTTCAGCGCGGTCCTTCTTCAGGTCTGTTCCTCAGATATTTCTCTCACTGCTCTGACCACCCTATTTAAAATTCCAGCCAACCTATTAGACCCTGCCCCTCTGCTCTGCTGATTTTTCTTGAACATATTTATCACCATTTGCTACATCATATATTGTCCTTAGGTGTTTATTGTCTGTCTTCCCCATCAGGGTTTTTTTTTTTAATAATTTATTTATTTATTTTTGGCTGCATTGGGTCTTCGTTGCGGAGCGCAAGTTCTCTCTAGTTGTGGTGAGTGGGGGCTACTCTTCGTTGCGGGGCGCAGGCTTCTCATTGCGGTGGCTTCTCTTGTTGCGGAGCACGGGCTCTAGGCGTGTGGGCTTCAGTAGTTGTGGCACGTGGGCTTCAGTAGCTGTGGCTCGCAGGCTCTAGAGCACAGGCTCAATAGTTGTGGCGCACAGGCTTAGTTGCTCCGCGGTATGTGGGATCTTCCCGGTCCAGGGTTCGAACCTGTGTCCCCTGCATTGACAGGCAGATTCTTAACCACTTCATCACCAGCGAAGTCCCCCCATCAGGGTTTAATCTCTGTGAGAGCAAGTATTTTTGTCACTTGTTCATTCTTTATCCCCGGCGTCTAGAAAGTTTCTGGAAGATAGCAGGTCCTCAGTAAATAGATGTCACATGGAATTTCACGTGACCAGTAGTGTGGATCTTTATATCTCTGAGCTGGCATTTGTTTTATATTGTTGATTGTTAGGGCGACCGTCCTCAGCCGGGCTGCTGTGACACGAGGATGTGTCCCGAGTAATTGGTTCAATGATAATAGTGAAAGTACCAAATAAAGGTAGTGAACTATCAAAAAATTAAAACATATTCTGGGTGTTTGTAAAATAATGTCGGTGTTGCTCACTGGTATCACAGTGTATTTTCTTAAGCAGGAGGAAAGGGGGGCGCTCGGGACAGGGCATGCCCTGTGGCTTTTCTGCTTTCTGCTGCAGCCGTCATTTGTATGCGCTGAAGCCCCAGAAATGAACCTTAGCTGTGGGGAGTGTGGTATAAAGGGGCGTCCAGACTTGCTCTCCTGCGCAGCAAGGACAGCAGCCTCTCTGCATACTATGTAAACCATCCCTTCACTTCATCATAGGATGAAGTTCAGTCAGGATATTTTAATCTTTTTAGAGGAGGAGTTTGGGGGATTTTGCTGTTTGAGCAAGCTTCAGCCTTTGAAGGTTATTTAACTTCTAAAACAAGCGTGTATTAGGGACATGTTAGTCCCATGGGATGGTACCATTCGCCAGCGTTGAAGTTGGAATGACCTACAATTGTTTACCCCCCTTTAGTTCCATTTAAGGCCTCTCCTGCCCCAGCCCCTCGAAGTGGCCCAGCAGACGTGGGCCCATCAGGCGCCGGACCCCATGCCCGTGTTAAAAATAGGCTCATCTCCTCTCCCTTCACTCAGCTTCCCAGCTCTTTAAGCCTCCCCCTCAGTCTTGATTCGTTTATGCCCTCTGGCCTTCATGGCCCACAGCTACAGGTGACTTTCCTAGTTTATTTCTTTGTTTCACTGGAGCACTTCTTCCTGAAACGGGAGGTAAACATATAAGATATTAGGCCTGATGTGTCATAAAATGTCTATAGTTTTTCTCTGACTCCTAGTCGACAGTCTGGGGGGACGTAGGCGTCCAGGTTGGAAATCGTTTCCCTTCAGGATTTTGGAATGATTGTTCCCTTGGCTTCCAGCTCACAGCGTTGCTGTTGGGAATCTTGGTGACGTTGATTCTCTGTCCTTCTGTGTGTGACCTGTTTTCCTCCTGAAAGCTTCCCAGGTCTCCGCTTCATCCCCGATGTTCTGATATTCCACAGTGATGTGCAGAGGGTAGGCTGGGCTCCTTTTTTTTCTTTTTCTTTTTTTTTTTTTTTTGCGGTATGCGGACCTCTCACTGCTGTGGCTCCCCCGTGCCCCCCTGCCCCCTGCTGCGGAGCACAGGCCCCGGACGCGCAGGCTCAGCGGCCACGGCTCACGGGCCCAGCCGC
>NC_041223.1:15901403-15953819 GCF_002837175.3 Physeter macrocephalus | reverse complement strand
GGCACGTGGGATCTTCCCGGACCGGGGCACGAACCCGTGTCCCCTGCATCGGCAGGCGGACTCTCAACCACTGCGCCACCAGGGAAGCCCTGGGCTCCTTTTTAAGTAGAAAAAATTTCTTGCAGATTCCAGGGCTGATTTAAAGGTTTACTACGATAATATTTAGATATGTACCCTTAAAACGAAAACTCTTTATGCTTATGGTTCTTCCGATTACAAAATCAAAATTGCAAATTAAACACAAAGTAACCAACCAACGGAACTCAAATGTCCAACGTGAATCACCCGGGACGGCTGATGTCATTCTTTCTGTGAGAGGAATTAGGTACAGTTGGGGGTAGCACAGAGTCCTTTGAGCGATGGCTTCGGGCTTCACTTGGTGTGAATAAGTAAGTCAGTTAGGCATTAAATCTACTCTTTGGCCTTTTTCTCATTAGGTCATTAACCTAATTCTGCTTGATGATAAACACAGGGCTGATCTGATTATAGAATGGTCATCCAGACGATTCTTAGAATAAATGTGCTTGCTTATAGAAATGTTTTTGAGTTGTCATTAAAATGAAAACATGAAATGTAAATATCCTCACAGAGAAAATAATAATACTCACGTAGTCCCTGGGAGCCGGTGTGCCTCTGTTCTTCTTAGGCTTTTCCTACACCAGTTTCCCTGTAGGCCTGTGGAGGGGAGCCCTGGGGAGTGTGGGCTGTCGGAATAGTCCAGGGCCCCCCGACCCCGACCCCTGCTGCCCACGTTTCTCCCTCACTGCCGCGGTGTTCACCACCCTCTAATCTCACGGTCCTTCACGTCCTTATCTTGGGACGGAGATGCAGAGAACTGTGAGCCACTGTCACTTTCGGGGAGCCCTTAAGCTGTGTGTTGTGGAGCCTGAAAACCATCATCCATTTCCAAGCTGTTTTAGCATCAGCATTCCTGCCCCCTTCACTGTTGTGAAGATCAGCGAGCATTTGTATTTTTTTAACAGCTGACGCCACACTTGACGGGGTTCGTGGTGTGAATTTCCTGGCGAGTTGGAAGCGTGTGTGAGTGTGCATGTGTGTTTTCACGCAGGCCGTCTGTTTCGGGAACACAATACTCGTTGCGTCACCGCATCCTGGTGCCTGAGCCCCGGGTGGTCGCAGGCCCGGCTGAGGTCCTGCCTGCGCGGGGCTGTGCCTCTGGCCCTCGGCGCTACCGCGCGTCCCTTTGCAGTGGCAGCGTGGGGTCCCCCTTCTGCATAGGGTCGGTGGCTGCTGGAGGTGGCTTCCCTCTGAACTGCCTGTTGGTTGGTTTGTGTCTTCGAGGTCCCAGGCGTGCTCTCTGTCACTGCATGTTTCTCCAGAACCTCACGGGCTCAAAACCTGCACCTTCTTTCTACCTTTCCCTTCTCCCTCCTCCAACATCCAGTTCATCTCCAAATTCCATCCCTCTTCCCTTCCTGTTTAAAATCTTTCCATTCTTGCCACCGCCGCATCCAGGCCCTGATACCTCCCACGGGATGACCACCTCTCAGCGGCCTCCCCTGCCCCCTCCTCGTTCCCGGGGCCCTGCTGCCGGGCCAGCTCTCCCAGCATTTCCCACCCTTGCTCTGGAGCCCTCATTGGCTACAGTCTCTGCAGGCTGAGGAGAAACTGGCAGCATGAAGGCTGATGGATTTTGTTTGTCTTTCACGATATTTTAAAGAGTTGTAAACCAACTTTTTAAAAAAAAAGATATTTTAACATTAAAAATCTGTATTTTCAGCTTTTCTGAAAACTTGGAAAATCTGGCAGCATAGAGCACATGTTCCTAAAAGGTTACAATAGTTGGAAATGGAGGGTTGTTTTGTTTTGTTTTTTGCTGCCTTTCCTTGGGGCATGCTTTCTCTTGTTTGCCGCACTCCTCACTACTCCTTATAGCACCCCACCTGCCTCAGCTCTCATTCTGGCTTTCATAGTCATTAATATTCATAGCCCAGAGCTGTCTGACCCCCAGGCCAAGGACCTTTCTACACCCTGTACTTAGAACAACCCTCGTATTTTGCCTTCTGTGTATACCATTCTGCTCTGGGTGCTCTCTCTCCCCCTCTAAACCCATCCAAATCCTGCTGTTCCACAAGGCCAGCTTACAAGCTCTCTCCTCTGTGAAACCCTCCCCGCCTGCCCCAGGAGGAAGTTTTCCCCCTCCTTAATCATAAAGCACTTTGGGTTTGTCTCTGTCTTTTGGTGCCGTTGGATTATCATTTGTTTCTATGCTTCGGCTGCCCCTCCAGAGCAGGGCCTCACAGTGTTGATACAGTGCTCGTGTATGGTGGATGCTCGATGACGTACAACCAGAAAGATGCACAGACATGGTCAAGGGCCTCATTCTGTGGGTATCGACAGGAAGGTGAATATAGGTTGCTGTCAGCTGGTGACTCACCCCAGCCACTCCTAAGAGGTTGTTTCGTTTTTGTCACCAGAGCCCCTGTTTGCAGATCTATTTTTAACGTGGGGAAATCCCCCAAACACAACTAGATTCTGGCAAACCAGAGTAGGCTGTGGGTGTAGTCACTGCCTGGTAAGTGATTTGATCTATCACCAAGGTTATTCAGTGATACTGCTTTATACAGAAGATAGAGCTCAAGAGAACCATTGAATTTGGACTATTGCTACACTCATTAAAAATATTTAATACCAAATATACACACAGGATTCTATGCTTGATACTAGATCAGTCTTTTCTTCCTACGTGTTACCTCCATGGCCCCCATCTCTATGTCCTCAGTGGGGCTTTGGTTTCAGTATCGCCCACCTTCAGAACCCACCCTGCTCCACGCTCCTGGTACGCGTGCTGAGCCTGACCCCCTCCTGGCCTCGGAGAGAAGTGGGCGGGGGTAATGAGAAGCTCATAGGTTGGGAGAAAATGCCGAAGTCGAGTGATTTGTTATAATTCCTCAGCCAGTGAATGCTTGTTTTGCATCAACCTTTCCACTCGGAAAGCCTAGCACAGTGTTTCCCAGCCACATGCCCTCGGGGCCTGGTAGTAACCTTGCGATGCTAGCTGTTTTCTTTATTCCTGTCAAGCTCCTTTGAGAGGGGAGGAGGCTTCGCTTTGTCTGGGCCAGAGGGTGAGTGGACTCAAGGGCCGTGCCGTCCAGCCGTGTGAAAGGCCCCGTGTCTGCACTGTCTGGTGCAGCAGTGACTCGCCACGTGTGGCAGCCGAGCCCTGAAATGTGGCTAAGGTGACTGAGGAACTGGATTCTTAACTGTATCTCATCCTAGCGAATTGAAACTGGAATACAGCCCAGACCTCAAGGGTTGGGAAAAATGGGTCAGGTGTGGTCAGCGCCTGCGGGAGAGCCCAGTGCAGTCGTGCTGAGAGGACACCTAATTGCAGATGCTGCTGCGTGGGTGCGACTCTACTTTGTTATGTAAGTAAAAGCCTGTTTGACCAAATTTGGCAGGGCTTCAAAGCTGAACGATGTTTGCAGGGAGACCCATGGCTGTGCTGTTCTGATGGGGGCATTGTTCGCTTATTCTTTTATTTCCTTTCAGAACAGCAGACACAGAGCTCCCCTTAGCTGTGATTACTTGAACAGTTTCTACAACCTGCTTCCTCTGTTTGACTTCATTAAACGGTGACATAAATACATACTTGGTCCCCAAACCACGTATAAATGCTGAACCCAAATGACGGTTTTGGGGGAGGAGTGGGGGAACTTAGGGGGAGGCTGTGTAGACTCTTACACAGATACTTGTGGGTTTATCGCTTTTGCTTGGCTTTTCTTGAACAGAGTCAGCTGAAATCGGCTCTGGGTATTTTGACCTCACACGGTGGTTATTAAAGCCACGCCAAGCTGTGGACGTAGGTGAATTAATCTTGAGCCACATTTGCTAGAATACACGCACAACGTGTGCCCGGCGCTGCTCCAGAGGCTGGATTGCCGTGGCTTCAGCATTCTTTGGCCTGGGGAGGGTCCACGTGGTCCATGTGTGATTTATCCACACTGCAGCTTCCCAGCTGCAATCTGTCTTCATGGGCTGCCAGTTGTTCTGTAATCTAGTGAGTTTCTTTGTTGGTGTTTCAGTTCCCACTGGTCCTTTCACTGTGGAAAGTCTGGCAGACCCTTGAGAGCTGTACCACCATTGGTGGCTCCCCAAATGACTCGCCTCTCCCCCTGCAGTCTTACTTTCAGCCACAATTTCAAATATACACAAAATCGGAAGTCGGGCACAGGCAGCACTGGGGCAAGAGAATGCCAGGGTGGAGGGGACGCAGTCGCCAGGGAGGCTGGTACCCATACAGGGAAGCAGTGCGTACGTCCAGTGCTGAGCAGTGCTCAGCATCCTGACTGAATGGAGTACAGCCTTGGGATCTTCCGGCATCCTCCCCCTGATGGAGGCCACATCTGTACCCATCTCCCTGCTCTGCCCTGGAGAGGGCTTAAAAATGGCATCCCATTTGAAGCAGCAGCTCTGTGCCAGTCTGAGAGACAGACTGGCTGGATGAAAGTGTGGGATGGATGGCTTCTAGTGAAGGAGGGGAAAGCCACAGCAGCTCAGCCGGCTCTAAGCGGAGGGCAGTGATGCTGTGTTCATTGCCATATGTAGATTGAGTCTCAGGGCCTGGTACATACTGTCAAATATTCCCGTAGGCAGATACACCTCCACCCCTGTACCGTTTTCCTGACATCCTCGGAAGCCAGGTGATTGTGTTTTAATTTTACTCCCTACTCTCCAGTAAGAAGCATTCTTTCCTAGTTCTAAGGTCATTTGAATTTTCTAAGGAGATATGCTTTTTTTTCCCCCCATTTTTTGTTAGTATTATTATTAAAACTTTTAAAAGAGATTTTAACGTTAGTAAGACTAAGATGTTAGACTTGCCCCTCTGCTTTGGGTTCAGTTTTCCTTCTGCTTTATCTGAGCTTTCCAATATGGATTGCATATCTCACCGTAGTAAAGAAACAAAAGTCAGCACCCCTATTTACAAGGGTTTCAGGAGCTCTGTGTCAGGAACTGGGGGCAGAGACCAATATATATATTTCTTATTATTATTCACAGTGGTGTATAATATTCCTCAGTTTCCTCAAAACACTGGGGTCCTCACTTTTGTGTTGGAGCAGGAAAAAGAATGGTGGAGCACTCTTAGTAAATGCATTTTACTAGAAAGGAAGTTCTCAGAAGGTCAGCCTTGCCCCTGAAGACCAGACAACACAGCTGGCACAGAGCGGCTAAGCCCAGGTGTCCGCACAGGTGTCCCCCACACAAGTTTCTCCATGGCTTCTGCAGACACTCCTCGGCCAACCCTGTGGCTCGGACGAGTTGGCCTGCAGGTGACTCCTCGTGGGAAGGGGAAATGCAAAATTACAGCCCTCTCCTAAATGTGATTTTCTCTCAGCGTTCTCAGAGATGTGGGGAAGGTCAGGTAACAGACAGAATGAGAGGTAGCCAAGATCTACTGTGGGTTGGAGCTGCAGATTCCAAATCAGTGAGGTCTGTCACCGCATTGCAGCTGGACTTTCCTGCCCTCTGTTATGGACTGGATGTCTTTGGCTGCAGGAATATGAAACTTGACTCAATAATGGGGCTTTACTAGAATGTCGGTGGGCTTCAGGCGTGGTTTGACTCGGTGACGTTATCCAGAACCCTCTTTCCGTATTTCTCCCCACTCTACCCACTGTGAGTCAGGCTCTCCCTTCGTGGTTGCACGATTGTTGCCGGCAATTTCTAGGTTACAGGCTTCCTCAGCTGGCTCTCCAGCAGGGACGCTTCTATTGAAAGAGCTTCTGTTCCCAGAACCCCCATTAGTCTCGGTTGAGTCTGTAACTGGGGTTGGGGTGATATTGACCCAAGAGCCCTGCCTCAGAAATGCGTGGCACACTCAGGTTTTCCCAGACCCAGAGCTAGGAAGGGAGATGGGGACCTCCCCCCAACCCCCAAAAAAAGATCAGGGAAGGGTAGATGTTGCGTGAGAAACTGCAAGTCTCATTACTCTTCCTATAATCTGCCAATCCCCCATTACGTACTCAGATGTGCAGTTTTTTTGCCAGAAAGTAGAAAATCGTCATTTTTGAAATAGCATTACTTTCTGTGCTTTGTGACTCTTATGTCTCCTTTGCTCCCCCCTCCTTCCTCTGTTCCTTTTCCCTCCTTCCCACCTCTTCTTCCTTTTTTCTACTGTTTCCCCTTTCTCTCTATCTCCTACTTCCCATTCCTTCTTCTTTTCCTCCCCTTCCTCCTAGTCTCTTCTCCCCGCCCCCCCCTTAATTGTCAACGCATCTATATAACTGAACTAAACTGGTTCGATACAATGTAGTATCTCACTAAATAGAATGCTTTCACATTTGCCCCCCAGGAAGAAGAAATGCCAGATGTGGAAATTGACATTGACGATCTTCTTGATGCAGACAGTGAAGAAGAGAGAGCTTTAAAATTACGGGTAAGCAGCATGCAAAATCTAGAACCTTTGATGGATGCTTGAATCCACTTGGGTCTCCTGAGCGTGGCTTGCACTGATTCTGCCCCGGGCCGGCACTCGGGCAATGGCCTTTTGCAGAGAGAAAGCAATGGGATGCTGAGTATTACCCTCACAAACTGCATCTCTGGTCATAAGGCAGGTCTTGACTATAGTCAGTTCTTAAAGCACCTTACAGATATGAGTTTCTCCAGCCTTAACTTCTTGGGAGAATGATGGTTCTTTCTTTCCAAGAAAGATGGTTCTTTCTTTCTTCTCTCCAAAGATCCTTTTGCCAGAGAAGGATGTGACGTCCCATAGTTATATGAGAAGGAGAGGGGCTGAGCTAGAACTGGAGTATCTAAGCTCAGGCTTCTGGTCTTGCAGTTGTGATTATATCATTCATGAAATTAATTCTAGATAAGATTGTTTACTGTATAATTCTATTTAATAAAATATCCTTTATTGGAGTATGCTCACCTGATACAACAGATGTTGAGATGCCCCATGTCTCCTTTGTCCGGAGCAATAAAATATTTATTTCCCTTCCTGCAGGAAGTCAAATCTATCATTTTAAAATCTGCATTTGGGAGTTTCTAAAACCAATTAACCTTTGACCTGCCATTGTTCTTAATGTTCACTGATAATTACTGTTAATGGCTGTTAGTTATCACTGATGGCAAATGATCACTAAAGGCAAGTAAAGGGCACATTTGAATATGTTTAATGTGTTAATAATTGCTAGTGTCTGTTGAGTGGCGGAACAGTCTCAATTTAATGTTTATCTCTTGTTGGTATATTTAGCTGGGAGAAGATAGCATCCTAGTTCTGAAAGTTACAATACAAAAAACACAAAAACAAAAAAAACAGGCACCAGTTCTATAAAAAATGTAATGACATAAAATTTTTTTCTTAAAAGTAGGAACTTGAAAGGGGCTTTGGCTGCCATCAGGTCACCCCCTTTGGTTCCCAGGGGAGGACAACCAAAGCCTGCTGAGGTGTGACAGGCTACTCTGTGGTTAAATCACAGCCAGGCCCTCACTCTCCACATCCAGAGTGATTGTCACCATCTCTCACAGGCTGTCTCAACTTAAGTGTATCCAGTTCATTATTAACCACATTGGCAGCCAGAAGGACGGGTGTGTGTGTGTGTGTGTGTGTGTGTGTGTGTGTGTGTGTGTATTCTGAAGAGTGCAAGGCATTCCTGCAAAGGAAGGGTACAGCCTTTTGTATCTTCAGAGGACCAACAAATGCTGAAATAAAGTGTGGTTCTAGGTAGTCAATATGAAAAATTGATTTACCATGTTAAGAATAATACTATAAAGATGAAATGATTTTTGACTTCACTTTTAAAATGATACTGAATTTTAAAATAAAACTTGTGTGTATTTCATTCTAGGAAGCTCTCGTAGACTGCTACAAACCAACAGAGGTAAACAAATTACTTTTCTTAAATGCCAAGTTTGAATTGGTTTGTATTAAATCAATTTGTCTATTTTTAAAGCTAAACCATCATAAGCGGGGTGATTATGTGTATACTAAGTAACCATTATTATCCGTAAGTGAAGGGCATGTGTTTGTTTGTTTTTAATTAATTAATTAATTAATTATTTTTGGCTGCGTTGGGTCTTTGTTGCTGCACGCGGGTTTTCTCTAGTTGCAGTGAGCGGGGGCTACTTTTGGTTGCGGTGCACGGGCTTCTCATTGTGGTGGCTTCTCTTGTTGTGGAGCACAGGCTCTAGGCACACGGGCTTCAGTAGTTGTGGCACATGGGCTCAGTAGTTGTGGCTCACAGGCTTAGTTGCTCTGGGGCATATGGGATCCTCCCAGACCAGGAATCGAACCTGTGTCCCCTGCATTGACAGGCGGATTCTTAACCACTGCGCCACCAGGGAAGCCCTCACATGTTTGAATAGTACTAACTTGCTTATTTGTAAACCTCAGCACGTCTAGTTCTGGAAGACTTAAAACTAATGGAATTGGGTGTGTTGCCTGCTTTTATATAAAAGCCAAACTTCAAAGGAAATTGTGAGAGGGTTTGGAATCATTTTAGTAAAAGTTTTAGATTTATAACTGGAGAATACATTCTATTAGGGTATAGGTATGTATTTTTTAAAAGCTTAAAGCTGATTTTGTCATTCATAATTGAGCAATTGCCTTTATTGGAAGGATAAATTTTATGCTTTGTTTGGATATTTGTCAAGTGTATAGTATTAATGTAAAAAACAATAGATGTTAGTTTGATTAGACCAAAGCATTTAATGTATACTCTAATGACCCAAAGCATGACCAGTGTACAAATTAAGAATTTGATCAGTTATGAATATATTGGTAAAAGAGGTACTTTCAGTTTGTTCCTGTGATAAATCAGAGAAATTAGAAGATCCATCAGATGTTTTGTAGTCTATTTGCAATATCAAAGCAATGATGGTAGGACTTCTGTTTTTTTGAAGTGGTATAATTACAAAGTGAGAGGAAAGCATGCTTTTAAGAGTGTGTAAAATTTAAATGAGTGTGGGGTTTTAGCGTAATTTGGTTTGAGGTCAGTTACTTATTTGAGCTTTATTCTTACAATCTCCAGTTTTCCTTTATATTGATTACATTCTGTATTCATAGAGATTTTTAAATTTTAATTTTAGTTATTAAAATATATTTTTTAATCAATGTAATACATATTCATAAGTTTGAAAGCCTAAAATACTATTAGACTTATGAAGAAAAAGTAGGAGTGTCTTTCCCACTCCTTAGTCCCCTACCCTAGAGGTGTATATTTTATATTTACATAACTATATATATTTTTATACAACAACAATTTTGGCTGTTTCTCTGCTATTTACTCTTTTATTCCTAAATATACATTTACTACTTTTTTTTTCACTTCTTGACTTAAGAGGAAATATGATAGATCCCTCACTCGCCACACAATTCATTTCCCTACATCTCCTCAATAAAGTTATATAACAGTATTAGTTTAAATCAGTAGTCAAGGTTCATAATATTATGATTTAAACAAATTTTTTCACTGCTAAGTCAAACAGTGAAATATGACCACTACTCCTTTCTTGTATAGTCATTTGTTTATCCTGGAGTTGATAACTACCTTGTCATTTATTTTTGTCTAGTGCCTATTGATATTTTTTGTTGAACTCTCCAGAATCTTTGTCAAACTTGTAATATATTTTTTTGTATGCTCCAACATATAATTACTATTCCTCCATGCCAGGCTTTCTTCCTGGAGTCCCTGTGCAGCAATCTGGAGAAGTTATTCTCTGGGTTTACTGAGTAGCTACTGTCCTGGAAGTTCTGTTCAGATGCTTTGTTTCTTAAATCCCAGTCTTCCTCATTTTACTTGGAGTACATCATCCAGTAGCTTTTTGAGAAAGGATGCTTAAAAGGTAAATTTTTCCATCCTTGCATATATGAAAATGTATCTTGATCAATAGTTTGGATGGTGTAGAATTCTAGAATAAAATTCATTTTTAAAACTCAGTTTTAAAGGCATTATTCTATTGTTGTATTACTTCTGTTGTTAAGAAGTCTGATGCCTTTTCCATTCTCAGACCTTTGTAGGTGACCTATTCTTTTCCCTTCAGTTAACTTTTAGGATTATCATCATATTTTGAAATTTTACAGTGATATACTCTAGTGTGGTTCCTTTTCTGTTCATATGCTGGGTGCTTTGTAAGCTCTTTTATTTTTTTTTTTAATTAAATTTTATTGGAATATAGTTGCTTTACATGTCATGTTAATTTCTACTGTACGGCAATGAATCAGCTATACATATACATATATCCCCTCTTTTTTGTACTTCCTTCCTATTTAGGTCACCACAGTGCATTAAATAGAGTTCCCTGTGCAATACAGTATGTTCTCATTAATTATCTATTTTATACATAGTATCAATAGTGTACATGTGTCAATCCCAATTTCCCAATTCCTCCCACCCTTGTAAACTCTTTCAGTCTGAAGATTTATGCCTTTCAGTTCTTCAAAACTTGCCTTTTATTATTTATTACTTTTTCCCTCAGTATTCTATATTTTTGGCTCTCCTGTTATTTAGATGTTTTACCTTCTGGATGGGACCTCTAATTTCTTATCTTTTCCCTTCTGTTTTTCATCTCCTTGATCTTTTGTTCTACTTTCTGAAAGATTTCCCTGACTTTATCTTCTAGCCTTTTTACTGATATTTTAAAATTTCAGCTATCTTATTTTTAATATCTAAGAACGCTTTTTTAAAATCACTGTCTACTATTTCATTTTAGTATTTCTTCTTATATTATGGATGCACTCATTTCTTTTTTTTTTTTTCCTTTGAGAATATCAGTCAAATGTTTTGTTTTCTTTGTTTTTGTTTTCAAGATTATTCTGCCCTCTGCATTTTCTCAGAATCACCTTTTTTTCTGTTTTTGTCTATCTTTAGTGATTCTGGGGAGTGTACCCATGTTTGATTGTTAGGACCCAGTACACTGATTGGAATCTGTGTGATCACAGCTTGTCCATTGGTGGGTCTCATCATGGAGTGACCAGGTTGCAAATCAGAATTTTTTCAGTGTGTGTGTGTGTGTGTGTGTGTGGCAGATCTGTGTGATCACAGCTTGTCCATTGGTGGGTCTCATCATGGAGTGACCAGGTTGCAAATCAGAATTTTTTCAGTGTGTGTGTGTGTGTGTGTATGGAGCAGGGGGATTCCTCACACTGTCACTATTTGGACATCTTTTTTTCTGGAGTTTGTTGTTGTTGTTGTTTTTAAGAGTTTGATCCTGTTAACTCCTATCTGAGGGTTGATCATCCGATTTCAGCCTTTTTGGAAGTAAGGATGGGAAGGTGGCAGAAGACCTCACCATTTAATTCTTTGGGGACTAGAACTCCTTTATTTATAGTTGGTTGGGAAATTAATGTAAGAGTTAAAACAATTAGGTGTTTGGAGAGCAGTAGCAAATTGTTGTGAAGGGTTAGACAAGCTTAGTGGGATTGTAGTCAGGAAAAGTGATGGATTATGCTGATGAATTAACACGTGGTGAGGGGGTGTGGGATTGCTGCTGAGAGTAGATCCGGACTGGTGGGTATAGACGTGCCATTTACTCACTTTATCATTCCCTTTTTCTTCAGTTCTTCTGGGTGGAGAAGTTCATGTGTTGGTGTTTAGGTGAGAAGGGTTGGATATGCATGAGTCCCCCTCTCCCTCGAGGTTTCGCAGTGTCTAGGGAGAAAAATATTTCCCCTCATTCACAACAGTTAGATGAAATGCAAGGTCTTGTCCTCCTGGAACAAAAGCGTTCCTCATCTGGTCTCTGTAAGGAGGCTTATGAGATGAAAGGATATGGTATTTGAATGCTCTCAGAGTTCCAAAGGAAGAAAGACGAAAAAAGCGCTGGAATTTACGAGTGAGCCTCTCGTGTTCCTTGTTTAGCTCATGGTTTCTAGGAATGGAAATGGTGTCAAATGCTGGGGAATTTCAGTCAAGCTCATTGATCTATTAAAGAATCATTTCAGAAAAGTTTGGGTAGTTTAGCCTTTGAGCTTACGTGCATAAGAAACAGGTTTTACTGGCGCCTGGCTTGTGATGATAAACATAATAGCTTGTGTTTCCCCAGAGCTCTAGAGTTCAGATTGCGGGAACAAGCATTACCTTATTTAATCCTCACAAGCATAACTTGAAGTAGAGAACTTGCGTACCTTGTCTAAGACCTCATAGCAGTGAGCAGAGAGGCCAGGACTCATCCCCGAGTTTCTGACACCTGACCTTGTGCTCTTGCTTTCCATCCTGCCGGTCTTCCTAAGCTGCTGGACCCGGCAAGACCTTTAGGACATTAAAGAACTTTGTCTTATCTCAGCTAAATGCCTAACAAATTAATGATGTTCTTCTTCAAGTCGTCTCCTCTGGAGGTGCTATTTTTTTGATCAAAAGAACTTTACATACAATCATTATGCCACTTTGAAGTTAGAAATGTAAGGAAGCCATCTTTGCTGAATCAGACACGTCTATTTATAGTCTCATTGCAGAGGCTGGGGTGGGGAGTGAGGGGTGGAAAGAAGGCTGGGCTTTGAATCAAGAGTCTTACACCAGCACCAGCGCCAAACGTGTGTGACTTTAAGCAATTTTCTCAACCTCTCCGAGCCTCCATTTCCTCCTTTATAAAAATTTGGAGGTAATCATAACCACCTCCCTGGGTTTTAGTAAGGGCTGTTTGCAATGATAATTCTCTTAGTGATAACAAGAGCAACAATGATAATAACAGCTCAGTCATTACTGAGCACATGCCAGGCACTGATCTAATCACATGTATTAACTCATTTCACCTTTGCAGCAGAGCTGTGAGGTTGGCACTCTGATCATCAGCTAGAGAATGTGAGACACAGAAGGCTGCATAATTTGCGTCAGTGACATAGTAAATAAGTGGAGAAGTCAGGGTACAAAGGAAAGCAAATAACATGGAGCTTGACACATGCTAGTTGAATCTGGTTCCGTATAAGGCAGTGTTACTCCATTACATATTAAATACGCAAAATGCCCAAATTCACTGATAATGATATTCAATTTGAAGAGCAGACTTTAAAGAAGCTGCTGATTTCACAGAAGTGATATTGTTTTGGCATGTCACTTTCTGTCACAGGCTTTGGGCCCATGGTTTCATCCTGTGTGGGTCCCTGGCTAATAAGAAAGGGACTCATGTGTCCCCATGTTGATTCATATTCCAAACTGTGGACCCTTGACATTTAAATCTTTGCTGACTTAGACCCTTTAGAAAACACAGCAGTATAATTGTGGTCACCACACTAACAGATTAGTGATTAACTAGTAAGAATGGTGTTTTAATTTTTTCCCCTTGAGCAAATGCCATTTCTGATGTAGTTGATATTAAAATAGAGCTGATTTAAAGGTTTCTAGATAAAGCATGAAGAAAAGGAGTAATTTTGTTCTGGTTATTACTTGGATTTGAAGGATCCTAGTGGACATTGTAGAAATCCGGGAGAAGGATGTCGAGGCCAGCTAGCCAGGCTAGAGAGGAGCTTCTTTTCTTCTTTCTCACTCTTACTTTGCATGGTTTTCAAATCTCAGGATCACAGAGGAGCGCTTCCATTGTACTGGGATGGTGGACAGAAAAATGCATTTAATATGGGCTTGAGGGCATCTCTCTTACCATCTGTTAAGGGAACTGCCAGTCTTATCTGTGGACTTCTAGAAACCTCTTTTTATAGTTAAAGGTGGCTGTGCCATTGCTCTCTGATAAACATCAGATTTTCCTTTCTGATTTATTTCCTTTCTGTTATATGGAGGTCGAGGTACTACCTATCATCTCAGCATCAAAGCCTGTAAATTGATATGCATCACAGGTCCACGCAGGATGACTCAGTCTGTGACTAGGTGGCGAAAGGCATCTTTGAATCCCAGTAGTCAGCTGGGTCATGGAAATGTCATGCCATGTGACGGTACAGAAGAAGGACGTCTAATTATTGTTTGCACGTAGGAATTGACCAGAGTTTTCCAAAAGGCTGGACTGCTCTGTTGTTCGCCCTGTGTTGGCAGTAGAAAGGCAGATTCTCCTTCTTTGCTTTGGTGTCACAGTGACTGCCTCTTCCTTTTCTGACAGGCTTTGGTGATGGCCATTGTCAACCCACCCAACTCATGTCAGCCCTCTATCCATTTAACATCTTAACCTGTCGTTTAAAATATGGTTCCGTTTATGTGTACATGGAAGTTCTCCCAGCCCCTGATCGCTGAGCTGACTGCAGCAGAGAGAAAATATAAACTGGGAGAGGCTGGGTGAGTGACTGGAGGAGGCATGGCTTGGCATTTTGCTATGTTCTCTTTATTCATTTGCTCAACAAATGTTTACTGAAATCTGTGTGCCCGTAACTAATCTAGGGACTTAGGGTAGTGAATATGTGATTGTTCAAAACGATCTCTTAGAAGGACACAGCCAACTATGGTGAGAATTTCAGCACTCAAAGAATATTAAAATAGGAATAAAAGGACAGAAATGCCAGGGTGTCAGCTTATCCCATGGTTCTCTAAGTTAGGAACCAGTTGCTTAACGGAGAGTGATTTTAGGGGATCTGTACTTTGCTAGAAAAAGCAGAAGAGGCAGGCTACGTGCAGGGAAATCTTTTCATCTGGCCTCTCATGGGGTTTCCTCAAAAACGACTGCAGTTTGGGGCTGGGATGAGGAACAGAACTCGAATGTGAGATTAATGAGTTGAAGTCTACCCTTTGAAAGCTGTCACCTTCAGAACGATGTTTCTGAAAAGTGAGAATTGGGAGATAGCAAAGAAAGACCCAGATCAATGAGAATGATGTTCTGGTGGTTGGAGCCATTGGCGATGAGAGCCTGATTATGTCTTAGTGTAATTAGACAGGTAAATAATAAAGAGTTGGGATTTATTAGCCAGAAAGAAACATGGGAAGCTTTACCTGTGGCCCAAAGGATTTTAGTCCCACTGTGTCAGTTGCTCACACACGTTCATTAGGCCTCCTCTGACCAGGGAAAAACAGCCAGGATGTACTGGAGCTGACATTTGGACACATTTTGAGTCCACATCCTGTGCTCTGTCTACTTCTCACTGCCTTTCTCTTAATTCTTACTAGGTGAGCACAAGCTCTACTTTGGAGTATTTATAAGTCTGATCATGATTGTCCGTATTGAGGAAAATCAACCCTGAAATATTAGGAAAGCTTGCCAAAGACATGTAGTCATGGAGCAAAACTCTGCATTTATTTCCTGATCTTGTTCAGCACTCTGCAGTGTTAGGGAATGGTCCACAAGACCATCCTCACTTCTGACACCAATTGCAAGTTCCAAGGTCCCCAAGACCATACTCATGTTTGACAATTTGCTAGAAGGACCCATAGAACTCACTTAAAGTTGTCATACTCACAGTTAAGTTTTATTACAGTGAAAGGCTACAGATTAAAATCAGCCAAGGGGAGAGATATGTGGGACAGAATCCAGGAAATCCAAATGCAGAGCCTCAGGCTGTTCTCTCCCAGTGGTGTCATGGACAGTGTGGATTCCCTCAGCTGTGATGTGTGTGTTATGTACAGAGTAGCCAATGAGGGCAGCTCACCTGAGCCTGGGGGTCCAGTGTTTTCACTGGGACCTGGTCACGTAGGCATGGTTGACTGTGCATGTAGCTAACCTCAGTCTCCGGACCCCGGGGATATAGAGCTGATACCACATGACCTGAAGGCCCCACCACCACCCCGAAATCACACTGTTAGACTCTCTTGCATGGCCCGAGGTCCCCGGGTAAACAAAGGCACTTTTATCAGGGAGGCATTCCAAGGATTTAGAGCTTGCCACCTGGGATTCTAGGGCAAAAACCAGACCTCCTTTAGGGCAAGGTTAAATTCTTTACTACACTCTTAGAAGCAGGATGACCATGAGAATAATGATAATGGTGATGACAACAGTAATTGCAATAAAACATTAGGAAAGAACAAAGAGATGCCATTATAGGAAGAACCACATGCATCTTGCCTTTTTGGACGCTTCCCCCCTCCGCCCCACCCCCCAAGAAATTAATGATTGTTATTTTATAACAGACTTGGTGGAGGAGGTACAGGCTTTAAAGGGCAGTGGACCTTTAAATGGTTGGCATTTTCCAGTGATTGATTGTGATTTTATGGCCTGTTCTTTTTCCATTAAATTCAGAATGAATGATCATGTTTTAAAAGCTGATCAACCCTATATTAAAAACAGCTTTACATTCTTTTGTGTTTAGACTTAAATGGACAGAAGAAAAAATATGAGTTAAAGACAATTTGACACATGACTTTTGGATTTCTATATCTTTAGCAAAGGGAGTCATAATCAAAGAAGCAAATCTCAGAAAGTTTAGAAATGGGTTTCTTTCATTTAGATAAGATTCATGTATTTGTAGTAAATAATATTGTTCTTCATTGATAATGGGACCCATGATGAACGTAGTTTCCTTAGTGATTATAAAGTGGGAGATTATAATTTTGCTGAATTTACTCCATTGATTATTTACTGTGGTTGGATTACTTATGGGGACCTTATGTTGCGGGAATTGCAAGTGTATGGATTGTGAGAAACCCATGAGTAAGTGAAGGAAGACAATTTGACACATGACTTTTGGATTTCTATATCTTTAGCAAAGGGAGTCATAATCAAAGAAGCAAATCTCAGAAAGTTTAGAAATGGGTTTCTTTCATTTAGATAAGATTCATGTATTTGTAGTAAATAATATTGTTCTTCATTGATAATGGGACCCATGATGAACGTAGTTTCCTTAGTGATTATAAAGTGGGAGATTATAATTTTGCTGAATTTACTCCATTGATTATTTACTGTGGTTGGATTACTTATGGGGACCTTATGTTGAGGCAATTGCAAGTGTATGGATTGTGAGAAACCCATGAGTAAGTGAGGGAAGAATTAAATGCCAGTAAGGTTGAATCTGGTGAGGGCAAATGAACTGTTCTGCTGCATATAAACCAAGGTTAGAATTTGGGTACAAAATAAATTAATCTAAGAGCAGTGTGCATATAAACCAAGGTTAGAATTTGGGTACAAAATAAATTAATCTAGGAGCAGTGGTCTGAATCTCTAAAATAGATTAATGGGACTGCTCTTACCCACAGAACAAATTAATCTTTAATAGTGGATAGTCAAGAAAATAAATAGACAGAATAGTGTCAGTGGTTTTAAGTTGAAGGCGGGGGAACCAGGATGCGGTTAAGGCCTTCAGGAATTCACGTTGGCAGAAGGCATTATAAGCACAGCAGGCACAAACCCTCACCCAAAGCAGATTCATAAACCTCTTTTCAGATAATGGAAAACAGGATCGGTTCTGGTGTGCCCTGTCAGCAAACGAACCTCTCTAAAGATAAACCCTCTCCCTTCGCCCCCAAAAAGCAGGGGAAGTGAAGTATTTCCGTGATGAGTGATGATGGCCCTTGTGGTGCTGAGTAATGCCAGTGGCTGCAGGGAGCGAATCCCAGCATCACACAGGGATGGGGTCGCCCCCGAAGCTGTGTTCATCAGGGCTGATTCACTGCGTGCCCCTTTTGGCCTCCTGTGTGACCCCGATATTTAAGCCAATGAAAGTTGACAGTGTGGTTTTCAAATGCTTAGCCGGTTCTTCGGGTGAGGACATTTTGCCATTTGGAACAGTTTTCAGGTGTTGCCATCACGTTTGAAAAGAGGTACGTACTACCTACCCTTCCATCGTTCTCACGTATCTAATCTTTGTTGGATCTAGAAATTCTTCTCATAGAGCCTGGTGACTCTAGTTCACGATACTGTATTGTATGTTTGAAAGTTGGTAAGAGAGTAGATCTTAAAAGTGTTCATCGTAAGAAAAAAATTGTAACTCTTTGTGGTGATGGATGTTAACAAGACTTACCGTCATGATTATTTCGCAGTATATACATATGTTGAATCATTGCGTCGTACTCGTGAAACCAGTATAATGCTATATGTCAATGACATCTGAATATTTAAAAAAAGAAATTCTTCTTTCTCCACCCGATCACTACTTGCCTGATTCCCATGTCATCTGTTGAATGTCAGGCTTTTGGGAAGAAGCGTCAGGTAGCCATGTAAAACGTGTGCGAGGTGACTTAATTTGCCGTCGTTTGGCGGTGAGGTTCAGGACCAGGAGCAGATGGGCCCTGTGAATGTGCATTTTTAGGAAATGACTAGTGCATTGATTGGGGTGACAAAGAAGGAGGCAGCACACGGGGAAGTCGCTGACCCCCATGGATCCCAGCCTTCAGAACCCTCTCCTGCTGTTTCTCTTCACCCCAGTCGGTACTCCGTGTAAGGGGTGGGTGGTGTTTTTCTGGCAAGAAGGTAGAGCCTCCAGCGTTCTGCTGGGTGCCCTTAATTCGGAGCTTGCACGACCTACACAATCACTGGGGTTGGTGGCACCACTCACCGAGCTGCGGTTTTAAGCATTTCTTTGGAAAGTCCTTTTGTCAGGAAATACTTGTAATCAAAGGGCTACCACATAGTATCCATTTATCTTGTTTATCTTTTCCAATGACTTGAAATGCTTGAAAGAACATGAATGCGGTTTAATCATGCACAGAGCGGCGACTTGCGGTGACACCCTGGTTTCTCCTTTTCCCCCTTTCCGTTGGACCCACCTTCCTTAAAGCAGAGCAGTGTCATCACCGAGTGTAACGGATGAATCACTTCACTTTGAGCGACTAGGGAAGGGTCCCAGACGCCTGCCTATGGTGTTAATTACAGAATGCGCATCCATCTGCCGCCTCTGGCGCAGACCCCAGCAGGCAGGAGGGGGTGGCAGCTGAAAGCCACGGGGCCCAGGAGGGATCCGGGACAAGAGCTCGGAGAGAATGTGGCCACTGTGAGGCCATGCCCTGTGCCAGCACTACACGGCCAAAACTCCACAGAGCGAGGAGGGACCTTTTGTTCTCACAATGCTGCCAGGTCCCTTCAGAAGTGTACTTTGGCTTCTTTCTCTCTTAGGAGTCTCTCCGTAAATCAGGTGGCTGCATGTCATATAAAGTCAGGTCTTCAGGGTCACTGGAAATGTTTCTTTTCTTTCTATTGCTTCTTTGATCTCTTCTGTATGTGTGTGCACGCGCACATGCCTCCCTGACCCCTCCACCCCCAGCATCCTAGGCTCCGCTCTTCTCCAAGTGCTTCTCCTTTTCCCTAACTCCCCCAGGTGGCCTAATGTTCCAGTGCTGAAAGGAGAACCTTCTAGAACCTTCCTGCATGGTAGCTGGAGCCAGTTGATACTTTGTACGATTCCACCCTCCCCCATTGATATACAAAGATTCTCGTGTTGCCTCTCTCTCCTACTTCACTTTAATGCCTCAGCTGTATGAATTAATTGCTTCATACACACATTTCTTTACCTTGCAAACCTTTGCTGAGCACCTCCTGTGTATTAAGCTCCACGCTAGGAAAACAAAGAGGAGTTGGATCCTTGCAACCAAGTAGGAGTGACAAGTGTGCACATGGATTATCTCGCATGCTTTTTTTTTTTTTTTTTTTTTTTTGCGGTACGCGGGCCTCCCTCTGCTGCGGCCTCTCCCGTTGCGGAGCACAGGCTCCGGACGCGCAGGCTCAGCGGCCATGGCTCACGGGCCCAGCTGCTCCGCGGCACGTGGGATCCTCCCAGACCGGGGCGCGAACCCGGTTCCCCTGCATCGGCAGGCGGACGCGCAACCACTGCGCCACCAGGGAAGCCCTCGCATGCTTTTTAACTACATAAATGATACTTTGCAAGTTTTCTTCTTTAGCCTGCTTATTGTGCCCACGTGAGATTTCTGAGATTTGTCCATGTTGATACAGGAGGCTCTAGTTTATTCATTTTTATTGTGTTCCTGTGCAGTAACATTTTAAAAAGTGTGTGTAGTCATCTTTATTATAATTCATGAATACATTAGAAACCGACATGGATCTCTTTAGTAAGACATCTAGATTCTCATGGGCATCTGCTTTCCACTTGTTAGAAAATCCTCTGTTTATTTGAGAATGGTAAGAAAGGCCAATATCTTAGTGTCATTATGACAAGTCTTCACCTCATAGGAAGCCTGAAAGGGTCGCCGGGCCTCCCAGGTCCTGAGACTATACTGTCTTAGCAGACCTGCCCACACTCAAGTGTCTTCTGGAATTCCTTATAAATTTCAGTGGGCACCTGGGCAACAGAACATGCTATTACCCTGCTGGCTTTTAAGGTGCAGTTCCAGGGTTAAATAATTGTGCCCAAACTTAACATTTTCAAACTGTCCAGGCTTATCTTCCAAAAATAGTGTATTACTCACTTTACCAACTCTCCTTGCCAAGTACAGGACCCCAAAGCATTAAGTGTTAACTGCAAAGAAGTTAGGCGAGGCTTCTCTTCTCTCCCCAAATCAAGTTTTTTGGAATCCCAAGAGAATGCAAGTACTGCAAATGCAGGGCAATAGTCTTTCCCGAAAAAAGCAATAACATTCTTATGTTTTTTTGTTTGTTTGTTTTTGCGGTACGCGGGCCTCTCACTGCTGTGGCCTCTCCCGTCGCGGAGCACAGGCTCGGGACGCGCAGGCTCAGCGACCATGGCTCACGGGCCCAGCCGCTCCGCGGCATGTGGGATCTTCCCAGACCGGGGCACGAACCTGCATCCCCTGCATCGGCAGGCGGACTCTCAACCACTGCGCCACCAGGGAAGCCCCCATTCTTATGGATTAATATACTAGAATACACTTATCCTCTCTTCTG
The DNA here is from genome assembly GCF_002837175.3 of Physeter macrocephalus. Taxonomy (NCBI): domain Eukaryota; kingdom Metazoa; phylum Chordata; class Mammalia; order Artiodactyla; family Physeteridae; genus Physeter; species Physeter macrocephalus. The sequence goes on along the minus strand of NC_041223.1, from coordinate 15,933,203 downwards.
CTGACACTCACTTAGGCTGTCTTCATTCACAGACAACATGATTGTCTATGTAGAAAATCCAACAGAGTACAAAAAAGTTACTAGAACTAATAAGTGAGTTCAGCAAGCTTGCAGGATACAAGATAAATATTTAAAAAGCTATTGTATTTCTATATACTAGCAGCAAACAATGAAAAATTGAAATAAATGCATACCAGTCACAATAACATAAATATTAAATATTGAATACTTAGGAATAAATATGACAGGAGATGTGTAATATTTGTACACTGAAAACCACAAAATGTTGCTTAAACCAGACTTAGATGGGTGTAGAGATATACCATTTTCATGGGTGAGAAGATTCATTATTGTTAAGATGTCAGTTCTCTCCAAATTGATCTATAGATTTAATGCAGTCTCAGTGAGAACCCAGTAGGTTTTTATTGGTAGGCATTTACAAGCTAAATAATTCTAAAATTATTAAGGAAATTTAAAGGACCTAGAATAGTTTTGAAAAAGATTAATAAATTTGGCTGATTAACATTACCTGATTTTAGGACTTCTTATAAAAATCTGTCCTTATCAAGACTGTGGTATTGGTGTAAGGACAGACACATAAATAGATCAATGACCCAGCCATTCCACTCTTAGGTATTTACCCAAAATAAATGGAAGCATATTTCATACAAAGACTTGTATGTGATGTTTTAGCAACTTTATCTGTAATAGCCCCAAACTGGGAATAACTCAAATTTCCATCAACAGGTGAATGGGTAAACAACTTGTGATACTTCTCGACAGTGGCATGCCACTTGGCAGTAAAAAAGAAATGAACTATTAATACATGCAACAGTATCGCTGAACCTCAAAATAATTATGCTGAGCTAAAGAAGCCAGACTAAAAAGTATATACTGTTACAATTCTGTTTATAGAAAACTCAAGAAAAATGCAAACTAATCTATAGTGACAAAAAACAGATCAGTGTTTTCCTGGGGTAGAAGGAATAGGGGGAGATGGGAAGGATTGCCAAGGGAAATGAAGAAACTGCTGGAGGTATTGGATAGGTCCATTATGTTCACTGTACAGATGGTATGCTCACAGTAATTTTATACTTTAAGTATGTCTAATTTATGGCATAACAATTATATTTTAATAAAGCTGTTTACAGAAAAGTCCCTGGAGTCCTTTCAGTGTTGAGAGCTTCTATCCCAACCATTCTACTGAAACTTCTCTCCTCCAGGACACAGTGGCCCCTTTCTTGCCTAATCCAATAGCTCTGTCTTTGACTGACTCAACCTCTCATCAGCAATTCCTTCTGTTGGCTTTAACCGCACACTTTCTTCACAATATTGTAAATCAACTATACTTCAATTTAAAAAAATTTTTAAACATTTTAAAAATAAAGTAAAACAGCACACTTTCTTGAGTTCTCCCCTATCTCATTGGTTCTTCTTTTTAAGGTGTCCTTTGCTGGCTCCAACTCTTTTGCCAGATCTCACTTGTTAGAGGGCCTCTGGCCTTGGTTTTGGCCTTTTCTTCCTCTCTATTTACACTTTCCTCCGAAATCTTCTCATCTGGTTTTGTGATTCCAAGTATTGTCATCTTGTGCTGTTTGATAGAATTTTCCGAGATGATGGAAAAAATCCTATATCTGCATTGTCCAATGTGGTAGCCACTAGATGTATATGGTTATTGAGTATTTGAAATGTGGCTACTGTGACCAAGGAAGTGAATTTTAATTTTTATTTATTTTAATTCGTTTAAATTGAAATAGCCACATGTGGTTAGGGGCTGCTGTATTGAATAGCCTGGGTCTAGATCATTGTGTTTACAAACTACGGGTGGTAACCATTAAGTGGTCTTGACCTGTATTTTTTTCAAAATATGAAATAGAATAGAAAATATCTTACATGTAGTAAAAGTTATGTTTTTACATAAAACTTTTGTTTCCTTCTTGCATCGCTGTGTACTAGGTTGCTATAACCATGGATAGATCACAGAGAGATTTTTAGGGTTTTTAGTTTGGTTTTGTTTTTAGGTGAAAGCCACTGATCTAGATGCTGGTGATGCCCATATTTATGTCTTCAGCCATGAGCTGAGACCTGAAGTTACAGTTTTCTGACTTCTTGACATTTACCCTCAGGTACCTACTAGGCAACTCAAGTCTGTAAACTTGTTTTTTTCCTCCAGTTATCCCCCATCTCAGTAATCGTCACACCCTTCTGCCAGTGTTCTGCTGAGGATCAGTGACCTTAATCTCCTTTTTTCCTGTTCCTGCTCCCTGCACCTACTCCCACTTTCAGTCCAGCAGCAAGGTCTAGGCTCTGCCTCTGAAATGGATCTCAGATCTACCCATTTATTTCCATTTTGGCTTCCATGGACTTACTCTAAGCCACTGGCATCCCTTGCCTGGACCATTGCAACAGCTCCAAACTGATCTCTCTTTCACTCTTGTCTTCATAAAACTCATTCTCCACATAGCAGCCAAAGGGATCTTTTAAAACCCTAAACCAGACGATGTTGCTTCTCTACTTAAAGCCTCCAGTGGTCTTCCATTACACCGAGGATGCTCCCTCGTGGCCTTACTGTGGCCTACAAGGCCCTGGTGCGCTAGCCCTCGCACCTCCAGCATGGCGTCCATCGTGCTCACCTTGGCCTTTCTGCACCAGGAACACCCACTTCCTTGCTTGTTCCTCTGCAGTGACTCTGCACACGTGCCATGACCCAGACCCCAGATCTTCTTCAAGCTGGCTCTCTTTCTTAATTCAAGTTGCAACTCAGAAGTCATTTCTTCAAAGGGGCAGTCCTTCTTTGACTTAAATTAGCGTCCCCAATCCAAGTCCGAGTGATCTGTTTTGGAAGTGAATGAGATATGTTGTTACTTATATAAAGTATTTTTGAGTAATATAAGCCAAGACCCATCAGTCAGTATTTTTGATTAGAGATCCTTGAATCTTCTTTGAGAATCATCTGTGACCAACAGAATCTTTCTGTGCAAGTGGTGTTATCAAGTTTCTCTCTGAAGAATCAATATTGGTCTTGCTATTTTTTAACTTAGCTGAGCATCTCATTATGCAAATGTATTGAATGGTTTAAAATATGTACAATACAGTTATATTAAGTTATAGACATATAAATTGCAAGGAATAGGGGGAGATGGGAAGGATTGCCAAGGGAAATGAAGAAACTGCTGGAGGTATTGGATAGGTCCATTATGTTCACTGTACAGATGGTATGCTCACAGTAATTTTATACTTTAAGTATGTCTAATTTATGGCATAACAATTATATTTTAATAAAGCTGTTTACAGAAAAGTCCCTGGAGTCCTTTCAGTGTTGAGAGCTTCTATCCCAACCATTCTACTGAAACTTCTCTCCTCCAGGACACAGTGGCCCCTTTCTTGCCTAATCCAATAGCTCTGTCTTTGACTGACTCAACCTCTCATCAGCAATTCCTTCTGTTGGCTTTAACCGCACACTTTCTTCACAATATTGTAAATCAACTATACTTCAATTTAAAAAAATTTTTAAACATTTTAAAAGTAAAGTAAAACAGCACACTTTCTTGAGTTCTCCCCTATCTCATTGGTTCTTCTTTTTAAGGTGTCCTTTGCTGGCTCCAACTCTTTTGCCAGATCTCACTTGTTAGAGGGCCTCTGGCCTTGGTTTTGGCCTTTTCTTCCTCTCTATTTACACTTTCCTCCGAAATTTTCTCATCTGGTTTTGTGATTCCAAGTATTGTCATCTTGTGCTGTTTGATAGAATTTTCCGAGATGATGGAAAAAATCCTATATCTGCATTGTCCAATGTGGTAGCCACTAGATGTATATGGTTATTGAGTATTTGAAATGTGGCTACTGTGACCAAGGAAGTGAATTTTAATTTTTATTTATTTTAATTCGTTTAAATTGAAATAGCCACATGTGGTTAGGGGCTGCTGTATTGAATAGCCTGGGTCTAGATCATTGTGTTTACAAACTACGGGTGGTAACCATTAAGTGGTCTTGACCTGTATTTTTTTCAAAATATGAAATAGAATAGAAAATATCTTACATGTAGTAAAAGTTATGTTTTTACATAAAACTTTTGTTTCCTTCTTGCATCGCTGTGTACTAGGTTGCTATAACCATGGATAGATCACAGAGAGATTTTTAGGGTTTTTAGTTTGGTTTTGTTTTTAGGTGAAAGCCACTGATCTAGATGCTGGTGATGCCCATATTTATGTCTTCAGCCATGAGCTGAGACCTGAAGTTACAGTTTTCTGACTTCTTGACATTTACCCTCAGGTACCTACTAGGCAACTCAAGTCTGTAAACTTGTTTTTTTCCTCCAGTTATCCCCCATCTCAGTAATCGTCACACCCTTCTGCCAGTGTTCTGCTGAGGATCAGTGACCTTAATCTCCTTTTTTCCTGTTCCTGCTCCCTGCACCTACTCCCACTTTCAGTCCAGCAGCAAGGTCTAGGCTCTGCCTCTGAAATGGATCTCAGATCTACCCATTTATTTCCATTTTGGCTTCCATGGACTTACTCTAAGCCACTGGCATCCCTTGCCTGGACCATTGCAACAGCTCCAAACTGATCTCTCTTTCACTCTTGTCTTCATAAAACTCATTCTCCACATAGCAGCCAAAGGGATCTTTTAAAACCCTAAACCAGACGATGTTGCTTCTCTACTTAAAGCCTCCAGTGGTCTTCCATTACACCGAGGATGCTCCCTCGTGGCCTTACTGTGGCCTACAAGGCCCTGGTGCGCTAGCCCTCGCACCTCCAGCATGGCGTCCATCGTGCTCACCTTGGCCTTTCTGCACCAGGAACACCCACTTCCTTGCTTGTTCCTCTGCAGTGACTCTGCACACGTGCCATGACCCAGACCCCAGATCTTCTTCAAGCTGGCTCTCTTTCTTAATTCAAGTTGCAACTCAGAAGTCATTTCTTCAAAGGGGCAGTCCTTCTTTGACTAAATTAGCGTCCCCAACCCAAGTCCGAGTGATCTGTTTTGGAAGTGAATGAGATATGTTGTTACTTATATAAAGTATTTTTGAGTAATATAAGCCAAGACCCATCAGTCAGTATTTTTGATTAGAGATCCTTGAATCTTCTTTGAGAATCATCTGTGACCAACAGAATCTTTCTGTGCAAGTGGTGTTATCAAGTTTCTCTCTGAAGAATCAATATTGGTCTTGCTATTTTTTAACTTAGCTGAGCATCTCATTATGCAAATGTATTGAATGGTTTAAAATATGTACAATACAGTTATATTAAGTTATAGACATATAAATTGCATTAATATAAAACTTAAAACTAGAGTTTTTCATTAATGTCAATATATCATAAGTATAAGATGCATTATTTAAACTTTTTAATCACTGAGATTTATGTACAGCATGACCAATTTTTGGAGAAAATTTGAATTTGATTTAAATTACCAAATCGCTTTTCTCTTGAAGAAGAAAGGTCTGTAGTTTAGGGTACATTATTCCTTATGTGATTTTAGCCTTTATTTTTATAATGGTCTTTATGAAGAATATGTTATTAAAATAGTGCAGAAATATGACCAGAGTTAAAATAAATGATAAGGTTTGTGATTTTGACCTTTGCTTCAAAAAAAAAAAGGAAAGGAAAATTACACTCCAGTGCTGAAATTTTCACAGCAGTCATTTGAGTAACAGATTGCAAAAACAATGAAATTAGGGCTTCCCTGGTGGCGCAGTAGTTGAGAGTCCGCCTGCCGATGCAGGGGACACAGGTTCGTGCCCCGGTCCGGGAGGACAGTGAGAGGCCCGTGTAACGGAAAAAAAAAAAAAAAAACAAACAATGAAATTAAAACTGTATGCTCAGTATCCTATGTATTGTGTAAACCACATGGTAAAGGGGGCAACAGGAAATGCATTTAACTTTACAAAATGAAAATTGAATATAAGTGGGGAAAATATAAGTGGGGAAATTTGACATTATTTCATCCTAGAAAGTTCTTAAATTAGATAAAAGTAGTGTTCAGAAAACTAAAATAGGGTGTCATCTTACCTCCTGTGTATTCTATTGTGTCCAAGTTCAGAAACAGTGGTGATTAAAACGTTTATGTCCTTTGGCCTACTACTGGATAGCTCTCCAAATGGAATAATCCAAATTGCAGAGAGAGATTTATACACAAAGATGTTAATTGTGGCATCATTTATAATTTTGAAAAGCCAGGAACCAACCAAATATCCAGTGATGGAGGAATTAAGCAGACTGTAGAACATCCATATAATAAAGGACCGTATAACCATTACAATTAATTTTTAAAAAGACTAATGTTGTGGGAAAAAGCCTTGACATAATGCTAAGTGAAAAAAAAGATATATTTATACAGTATGATCTTAATTAGGTAAAAATAATTTCCATAGAAGAAAATATGTTAATAGTGGTTCATTCTGAAGAGTAATTGTTGCTGGTTTGTATTTTCTAGGTTTTCTAGAAAAAGCACATGTTATTTTTATAATAGCAAAAAGCTTATTAAGAGAAGAAATCGTGGTGGCTAATAAAATACGAACTATTTAAGCATATTGTGTTTTAGAGCTAGAGAGAAACACAGGGATCATTTAGTCTGGGTGCTATGACTCTGGGTTGTAACTGGTAGGCGAGATAGTCTGGGAGCTGTTTTTCAGAGGCCGTAACGGAGAGGAAGGCTCTTTAGTGTTTTTGCTCTGGGATGCCCCTACTGTGCATAGTTCTGTCGTGCACTGGCTGTCCTTTGCTGATCAGAGAGTCTGACTGGCTGTCAGCTTTGCTTCAACAAATATAAAAAAGGAGGACAAAGTAACTGTTATCTAATAAATGTGGCATTTGGTAGGCAAAAACTTTAATACATGAGGCAGCAATGCAAGATTGCTGAGGGTTTAAAGTGGGAAGCATTCTAGGTTGTCCTTTATTTAATCTTTGGGTTTTCATCCATGAATAGTCACGACATCATTTTAGTGGGTCTCCCCCAGCATTACCTTGTAAATGAAATTAGAACAGAATAGGAACGATAGGGTGCATGGCATATAGTAAGTATTCATTCTTTAAATTCTTACTTCAGGTATGTTTTTGTATGTACTGGGTTGCAAATGTAAACGTGTCTGTTTTACTTTCCAAACTGTGATTTGTAGTCAGATAAAGTCAAGAGACTCTTACTGTGATCTAGACCAGTGGTTCTCAGTAATCTTCTGAGACCAGAGGCATAGGTGTCACCCGGGAGCTAGTTAGAAATGCAAATTCTCAGGCCGCACCGCAGACCTACTGAGTCCGTAACTCTGGGAGTGGGCCCAGCACTCTTTGGTTTATATAATAAGGTCCCCCCCCAACCGGTGATTCTGATGTGCACTCAAATTTGAAGACCACTGGTCTAGCCTTGCTATTTCAGGTGTGGTCCAGAGACTAACGCTGGCGTCACTTGGCAGCCAGTTGGAAATGCAAAAATCTTCAGCCGCACCCAGACCTACTCATTCAGAGTCTACATGCTCCCCAGGTGATCTGTATGCACGGATTAAAGATTTAGTAAAGGTTGGGAGGAATTGATCTAAACCACATAGGCCTTCAGGGGCCAGGTGGTTAACGTCAGTGAGTAAAGGCAGCTTGGTTTTCTCTCTAAAGAGTACAGCAGTGAGAAGGCAGGATGGTGTGAAGGTTAAGCATCTTCATTTGTTTAAAAATGTCCTATATTGTACCAGTTGAGTTAACACACCCAACTAAGCTCATCAACTAAGGTTAACTGCAGTTGACATCAATGACTTCAAGCAGATTTTAAACCCAAATTTTAATAGCATGACCCCCTCATAATAACTTCTTGTGATCTCTTAGGAATTTATCAAGGAGCTGCTCTCCCGGATCAGAGGCATGAGGAAACTGAGCCCCCCGCAGAAGAAGACTCTATAATTCCGGACCAGGTGGAGCTCTCCTGGAGACCCAGGAAGGGATTTCGACTTCACGAAGACTTTTATTAAAGAATAGTTGTCCTTATGAGCAACTTTTTGGGGGGTAGGGAGGGGTGGTATCTATTAGACATTTATTCAAGAACGTTACTTTTTTGTTGTTGTTTTGAAAGGTTTTGTTGGTGTGATATTTTAATAGCAAAGACATCATCACTCTGGTTTCAGGCCAACCAGGGATTAACAAACCAGGCAGACACGCAGGGATGGGCTGGGCCAGGCATCTTCTTGGAGAAACCAGATGTTTAGGACCTAACTATACAGGGATGATGGTTTTCTTAGACTTTTTTCTTAAGTTGTACATTTGACTCAGAAGTTGAATTTCTCGTGCTTGCATATATCTTCAGGCAACTAAGTTAACATGTTGATGTGAGTTTTATTTCACACTGATGGAATAAGCTTGTGGTTGTCCTTTCATTGGAGGTCACAGCACGTATGTTTTCAAGAGGCCACTAGGTATTCTTCGTGTGAGTACTGGAGACCTACAACATTCACTTTATGCACCAAAGTGAAAGAATTCAGTGTATCCGTTATTTTAATGAGCTACACTACAGCAATGTGGGGTTGGTCAAGGGCTTAATTTATGGACTTTGTATCATTGTTAATCGGATGCTTTGCCAGGTTATGTACATATTGCCTCATTTGTGGTATTATTCAAGTTTCCTGAACCCTTTCTTTGAATGTTTATTCAGATTTCTAGAGAAATGCCCAGGCTACCTGAGTGGTGTTTTGCAGTGGAACAAGGAAGCACCGTGTAGCAATTCATTCTCTGCTTTCAACCAAATACTATGTATTATTCTCTCTCCATGAAAGCAGGTCATAAGGAAGTGAGCAGATTAAGTTTCTTCCTCCTTAGAAGTAGATCTGGTCGCTGGTGACCGGGCAGCATCAGACCAAGGCGGGGTGAGCTGAGTAATGAGCAGATGTAAAAGGGAGAAAGCCTCACCTCCTCTCAAGAAAGTGGATACAGGAGCATTTGCTGGTTTGGAAGCATGGTGGAGATTTCATTTCTGGCTTCTCTTAGTGGCATGTGGTGAGGACTCTGGCCCTAATTGTGCACCCTGATCCCTTTGCTTGGAGCAGAGCTTGGGATGCCTGCCCTGCCCCTCTCAGTTCTATACCAGCTCCTTGGAGAAGGATCAAAATGCAGATGGGTGTGGGCGGGGTCAAAGGTCAGAGGAAAAACTCTTGCTTTCCTCCAGGAGGACTGCCTCCCCACAGAAACCCCCCATACTGTAAGGTGTCTCTAGGTGGCCCTGTCAGAGGACAGGGGTCAGGCATTTTATATCAAGGGTGCTCTGAACATATTTTATTTTTTAAAAGAACTATGTTTGTGAATTTTATGTACACTGGCAAGCTTTTGAAAATGTATTTAATTTTGTAATGTTTACCAATGATTTATTTACAAGCTATTTACGCAAATAAATGAAGCTGCTTACAATTCTGCTTACGTGTTTGCCTTGGAAAAAACAACATTGACATGATGATTTCACTTTGTCAGATGCTCTGCAGACAAGGGTACCAAGCACCTATATCTAGCTTTTCATTTTCAGGTCTTTTGTCATTTGATCCTAGACCTCACCTGAGGTGTCTCCAGATCAGGCAGTGAAAGCAAAGGGGCCGGGACACATCCCCGGCTTGAGAAGGAAACAGAAAGTGACTCTGTGCCCTTGGCCCTGCCTGCCTTCTAGTCCACCCCTCTCTCAGGCCACACCCCTTGCATTTCACTAAAACTCCCTTTTGCCCATCTGGTGTAAATCCTCAAGATTTCAGATTACTCAGATATTCCAATTATTGTTAGAAACCCATGCACCCTGTGAGTATAGAAAAATCAGAATTTGCAGGGCTTCTGTTAGGCTTGACCAGCCCAAGTTACGGTCTTCAGAGGAAATAAGAATGAACTTTTCCTCCAAAGGCCTCTGATCCTACCACATCACACATTGCCTGCCTTTCCTCCCTGCCCTTGCTCAGGGACTGGCATCCCCTGACTGCCCTGAGCGCGCAAGCCACAAGCTTGGACCGCCTCCTCGACTCCCCGTCCTGGTCCCAGCACACCCTTAGTCTCCAAGCTCTTCCCCCGCCAGCCACTCAAATCTGCCCCTGGTGGAATCTTGCCTTGATTCCTGCAAGCACCCTGGAATTGGCTTCCCCCTGGCCGGTCTTACCTCCCTCTGAGCTGTTCTCCACCCAGTAGCCAGAATAATCGTTCCCAAAGACAGTTCTGATCACTCTATCCGCCTACTTAAAACCCAAACCCTTCTGACTTCCCTACAAGGAATTGGTCCCTGCCTCTCCAGCCTTCTCCTTTGGCCTTAGACTAACGTCCAGTCCTATTGAATTCCTTGGGGTGTCTGGAAGGTTCTCTGTATTTTTTTCCTCCAAAGCTTTGCTAAAACTATTGCCTGGGTCTGGAACACCCTCTCCACCAACAGGCTCTCTCTGGAGAGCTGGATTGGACCCCTCCTAAGTGTGTGCACAGCTTCGTGGCATGTCTCCACGGTATTACTCCTGGCTATTCACCTGTTATCTCTTCTGTTCGACTCTAGGATCCTTGAGGTTAGAACTGGGTCTTATAACTCAGGCCCCTGGTGTTTGCCAATTGAATAAATATGATAAAAAATTCTTCAAGAAAACTCAACTGTGTCCTTCCCAGCTAGGAGAGTGATTCTTAGACCTGAGTGTACGTTTGAATCACCTGGGAAGCTTTAAAAACAGCTGATGCCTAGACCCCAGTCCTGACCGACTTAATCAGAATTTGTAGGAGCAGAGCTTAGGCATTTTTTCAGGTCCCCAGGTCGAGCGGCCCTGGGCCACTGGGTCATTCTTGTGTAGTCTGATGCACACATCTGATCACATGGCATCCTGCTTGTGCTGTCACAGCAGGTGGCAGCTGTGACGTGAGCACATTAACTGTTTCTCCTTGTGTTTTCTACTGGAGGGGAATTAAAGCACAGCCCTAGGGAAATGACTCCAAAGTATCCAACTTGTGGCCCAGTGATCACTGGAACACTGGGAAATCTAAGTGTAAACTTTACGGAGTGGTGTCCATTTACAACGATCATAATAATAGTTCCCATTTCTTGATCATTGTGCTAAGTGCTTACCTGCCTTATCTCATTAAATCTTGACATTAATCTCATGAGGTGCGTTGCATTATCCTCACTTTACGGATAAGAAAATCAACTCAGAAAGGTTAAGCAGCTTACCTGAGGTCACACAGTTAGAGAGCTGAGATTCAAACCCTTTGACCATTAGGCTTATCTGCCTCTTACAGGGGTTACTCTCAGTCCCATGCACAGGAGTGAAAGCTGGGAACTCCATCTACAGTGAGCCGGGCCCCTGAGCTGGCGGGGGCGCGTGGGGAGGCTCTGTGGTCAGAGGGGTCCTCGGCCACCTGCCGGTTCTCTCTCAGTCCTGAGAACGAAGGGCTCCCAAGCTGTAGGCTCTGTACTGCGGCCCCTCTGTTTCCGGGCTCTTATGCCTTCTCCCCTAACAAAAAGCTCCTGGGCTTGGCCTTAGCAGCTTGGCATGGAGCACCCTTTCATCAGTTTCCTGAGAGAACAAAATTAGGAGAAAGAGCAGCCCAGGTAATGTGGTTTCCAATTCTTGTAACACACCGATGTTTGATTTTCATTTACAGCCCGGAGTCCCCGTGAAGGACTTGCTTGCCTGGGGGTGAATTGTTTGTGTAAGACTGGATTGTTCTCCACCTGTCTTGGCTGTGTGGATGTTCCCACCACAGCACACCAGACGGGCATCTCAGTAGAGTACTGATACGAGAACGACTGCAAATTAGGTCCTGGAAATCTGTTTTTCTGGTGCTTTTATTGGCTCCATTGAATAAATAAGGCCAGATTTATCTCTGATACATATTGCCTTTGGCTTTAGGCTCTTCAAGTAGGGTGTATTAAATGACCTTGCTGGTTGGGGTTCACCTTGTTTTGGTGGATTCTAGAGGTAGGAAGTCCTATCAAACATGGGGATTTTAAAAAGGGCACTTTTAACAGTGCTGTTGATCACATTTATACACACACACACACACATATATATAAATTCAGTGTTATCCTTGTAAGGAGACAATTCTACACAGGTCTCTCATGTTTCCGCATGTTTGTGGGCAGACATTGCCTTAGTTATGGACAAATGTTTTCAATATGTTTGTATGTGCAGCAAACAGCCTTGGAGGATAGAGATTGTTTCTCCCTCTAAAGCAAAAAGCACATGAGCTTACTGCCCATTATAAAAGATGCAGGTTCCAGGGACTTCCTTGGTGGTCCAGTGGTTGAGACTCCATGCTTCCAATGCAGGGGGCGCCGGTTCGATCCCTGGTTGGGGAATTAAAGGAAGCCAGTGGGGCTGGTCCCATCTCATTCACACACTGGCTCGTTGGGGAGGTGGGTTCCACGTCCCTTTCCTCTTCTGCTTTTTGTGGTGAGTTCCGCCCATAGGTCTGAGGATCACAAGCCTTTGGTGTAGATTTAACTTCAACAGGCTCAGCCTCACAGGTCTGCTTCAACGGCCAAAGCCCTTTGCCTAATCTGTGCACACCCGGGGCTGACAGGACACCTGGAGAAATACCTTTCCTCCTCCTTCCTCTCCCATCCCTTCTAGCATCTTGTTTAGGTCATCAAACAAGCAAACACGTGAAAGACAAGCACGTGAACACTGGTGTGCAATGCAGAGCAAAGAGTAGAAGAAAAGCCCACACTTTATCATCCTGTCTCTGGGAAAAAAACCGAGGGAAGAAAGGATAAGAATGATGCCCTGGCGCTCAACAAACCACTTTTCTGTACATTCTTCTTTTGTTTCCTAGGTGTGCAAAGAAAGAAAGTTATTGTGTTATATTTGGGCCGGGAATTTAAATTCCGTAAAATATTTTATAACTTCTAGGAGGGAGCTCTTAATTGCTCTTTTTGCTCGTGTTTTATCATGAGTCTCACTTAATCCAAGGTGTTTTATCATGAGTCTCACTTAATCCAAGGTGTTTTATCATGAGTCTCACTTAATCCAAGGTGTTTTATCATGAGTCTCACTTAATCCAAGGTGTTTTATCATGAGTCTCACTTAATCCAAGGTGTTTTATCATGAGTCTCACTTAATCCAAGGTGTTTTATCATGAGTCTCACTTAATCCAAGGTGTTTTATCATGAGTCTCACTTAATCCAAGGTGTTTTATCATGAGTCTCACTTAATCCAAGGTGTTTTATCATGAGTCTCACTTAATCCAAGGTGTTTTATCATGAGTCTCACTTAATCCAAGGTGCTGCTTCGTAATTTATGATCTCTATGTGGAGGAAACGTGAAAGATACTTCATAAAACCACTCTACAAGCAGGCTGCACATTTAATGTTCGGAAGAGAAATTGCCCTTACTTAAGCAGTCTCCCACCCTTCCACCTCCATGATATCAAGAACGACTCATCCATGTATAGGATGAACCAGACAAAGCAATATTTCTAATGAGCTGCAGACCCTGAAGGCAGAAACCCTTTAAGAGTTGAAACTCTCATTTTATGGCCAACAACAAATATCAAACTGAATGTTAATTCAGTGATGATCGTCTGGGGAAAAACGAGCAGAAATGAAGAGGTTTTAAACAGATAACCAATCATTAATCCAGTCAACTCCCTCAAATACTAACTTCATTACTAAGGGGGTCATTATTTGTATGTTGTCAGAGTTTCGGTGAAAAGTCCTTGGGGGTTATTTATGAGTAATCGGGAAAGTAAATGTTGATGTCTGCCATGGATGTTTTATGACTAACTCTTCAGATCTTTATACGGGATTGATTGAGTCTGGAAATTGCATTGGTTTTCCACCCAAGGCTTTGCAGGAGCTTTTATTTATTTATTTATTTATTGTTTTTGTTTTATTGGAGTATAGCTGCTTTACACTGCTGTGTCATTTTATGCTGTACAGCAAAGTGAATCAGTTATATGTATCCATATATCCCCTGTTTTTTGGATTTCCTTCCCATTTAGATCACCACAGAGCACTGAGTAGAGTTCCCTGTGCTATACAGTAGGTTCTCATGACGCAAGAGCTTTTAAATTACCTGTAGTTGTCAGATGGGATTGTCTCCTCAGGAAAGTGGATGGAGCTGGCCCACCTCGCTCTGCATTTCAGGTTTTTAAAATAATGTTGCTGCCGCCTCTGGTCTCCCCCTTTCATTTTAAATGGTGGCCCTGAGGCCAAGTTATAGTGCCGCTAATTTTATTTTATTTGTTTTTTTTAATTGAAGTATAGTCGATTTACGATTTTGTGTTAATTTCTGCTGTACAGCAAAGTGATTCAGTCATACATAGATATATATACACATTCTTTTTAAAATTCTTTTCCATTATGAGTTATCACATGATATTGAATATAGTTCCCTTAGTGCCACTTATTTTATAAGAAAGACTCCTATAGGAAGCAAGCTTAGGTTATTATAAGGGGTAGGGTTAGCAGCGCCTACCAGAAGAGTTTTCAGCAGCCATAGGGGGGCCCCTTGGCCCCCGCCCTCCTCCACATCACAACCCTCCACCACATTCATCAGAGACCCAACAATCAGACATTTGTTCTCCTTCAAGTTAACCAGCACGTACTCTTGGTAGGGATCTTGAACTTGAATCATCTTTGCTTTTGGCAGATTCCTTACTGATGGGGAGGGTCTGGGTGTGTGAGGGCTGTGTATGGGCCATCACGTCTTTTGGCTCCCATCTTGTGATATAAGCCTCCCCAAACAAAGTAAGGGCATCACTCATAATTAAAAATTTTTTAATAGCAAAACTAAATATGCCTTGAGGCAGGCCCTCCCTTGGTGCTAGATGAAGCAGTCTGTGATTCTGGTACATCGATCTGCATATTTACTCCACAGAAAATTTCATGCACTACAAATATCATAGAGAAAGGTCTAGCTCAGAACAATACCCGAGGGGCCATGAGATTGAAGTTTGCAAGGGGGTGGATGGGGCAGGCACCGTCTTCACTGTGATAAGGTCCACAGTGGGCCTCAAGTGGGCTCTAGGAGGTTGGCAGAGTGAAAAAAGCACTTGGATCTGTCACACCCCAGCCTGGGGTCTTTGGGCAACTGATTCTGTCTGGGCTTCTGTTTCCTCCTCTTAAAATTAAGAATATTTGCCTTAACTATCTTGTGGAGTAGAAAGGTGCAAATGAACAATAAATGTAAAAGGTCGGGCACAGCATAAACATCGAATTCCAGGGGAATTCCCTGGTGGTCCAGTGGTTAGAGCTCTGCACTCTCACTGCTAAGGGCCCACGTTTGATCCCTGGTCAGAGAACTAAGATCCCGCAAGCCGTGAGGCGCGGCCAAAAAAAAAAAAAAAAAAACCATCTACCAGAAGCAAGTAAGTATGGTAAGTATGTTCATCAGATCGGAAGCTTGAGTAGCTGCAAAGACACGGTGCCAATCAATCAATCAATCAGTAGCATTGGGCTTGGAGCCAGCCCCAGCTCTGCTGCTTACTATCTATGTGATTTCAGGTGCTGCCTTAAGTGTCTGCCCCTTGCTTTCTTTATCTGTAAAGTGGGAAAGCAACCGGATTAGAGTTTGTATGTATATTAGCATATATCCTATCAAACATGGGGATTTTAAAAAGGCCTTTAACGTTAGTGCTGTTGATCACATTTATACACACACACACACACATATATATAAATTCAGTGTTATCCTTGTAAGGAGACAATTCTACACAGGTCTCTCATGTTTCCGCATGTTTGTGGGCAGACATTGCCTTAGTTATGGACAAATGTTTTCAATATGTTTGTATGTGCAGCAAACAGCCTTGGAGGATAGAGATTGTTTCTCCCTCTAAAGCAAAAAGCACATGAGCTTACTGCCCATTATAAAAGATGCAGGTTCCAGGGACTTCCTTGGTGGTCCAGTGGTTGAGACTCCATGCTTCCAATGCAGGGGGCGCCGGTTCGATCCCTGGTTGGGGAATTAAAGGAAGCCAGTGGGGCTGGTCCCATCTCATTCACACACTGGCTCGTTGGGGAGGTGGGTTCCACGTCCCTTTCCTCTTCTGCTTTTTGTGGTGAGTTCCGCCCATAGGTCTGAGGATCACAAGCCTTTGGTGTAGATTTAACTTCAACAGGCTCAGCCTCACAGGTCTGCTTCAACGGCCAAAGCCCTTTGCCTAATCTGTGCACACCCGGGGCTGACAGGACACCTGGAGAAATACCTTTCCTCCTCCTTCCTCTCCCATCCCTTCTAGCATCTTGTTTAGGTCATCAAACAAGCAAACACGTGAAAGACAAGCACGTGAACACTGGTGTGCAATGCAGAGCAAAGAGTAGAAGAAAAGCCCACACTTTATCATCCTGTCTCTGGGAAAAAAACCGAGGGAAGAAAGGATAAGAATGATGCCCTGGCGCTCAACAAACCACTTTTCTGTACATTCTTCTTTTGTTTCCTAGGTGTGCAAAGAAAGAAAGTTATTGTGTTATATTTGGGCCGGGAATTTAAATTCCGTAAAATATTTTATAACTTCTAGGAGGGAGCTCTTAATTGCTCTTTTTGCTCGTGTTTTATCATGAGTCTCACTTAATCCAAGGTGTTTTATCATGAGTCTCACTTAATCCAAGGTGCTGCTTCGTAATTTATGATCTCTATGTGGAGGAAACGTGAAAGATACTTCATAAAACCACTCTACAAGCAGGCTGCACATTTAATGTTCGGAAGAGAAATTGCCCTTACTTAAGCAGTCTCCCACCCTTCCACCTCCATGATATCAAGAACGACTCATCCATGTATAGGATGAACCAGACAAAGCAATATTTCTAATGAGCTGCAGACCCTGAAGGCAGAAACCCTTTAAGAGTTGAAACTCTCATTTTATGGCCAACAACAAATATCAAACTGAATGTTAATTCAGTGATGATCGTCTGGGGAAAAACGAGCAGAAATGAAGAGGTTTTAAACAGATAACCAATCATTAATCCAGTCAACTCCCTCAAATACTAACTTCATTACTAAGGGGGTCATTATTTGTATGTTGTCAGAGTTTCGGTGAAAAGTCCTTGGGGGTTATTTATGAGTAATCGGGAAAGTAAATGTTGATGTCTGCCATGGATGTTTTATGACTAACTCTTCAGATCTTTATACGGGATTGATTGAGTCTGGAAATTGCATTGGTTTTCCACCCAAGGCTTTGCAGGAGCTTTTATTTATTTATTTATTTTTTGTTTTTGTTTTTGTTTTATTGGAGTATAGCTGCTTTACACTGCTGTGTCATTTTATGCTGTACAGCAAAGTGAATCAGTTATATGTATCCATATATCCCCTGTTTTTTGGATTTCCTTCCCATTTAGATCACCACAGAGCACTGAGTAGAGTTCCCTGTGCTATACAGTAGGTTCTCATGACGCAAGAGCTTTTAAATTACCTGTAGTTGTCAGATGGGATTGTCTCCTCAGGAAAGTGGATGGAGCTGGCCCACCTCGCTCTGCATTTCAGGTTTTTAAAATAATGTTGCTGCCGCCTCTGGTCTCCCCCTTTCATTTTAAATGGTGGCCCTGAGGCCAAGTTATAGTGCCGCTAATTTTATTTTATTTGTTTTTTTTAATTGAAGTATAGTCGATTTACGATTTTGTGTTAATTTCTGCTGTACAGCAAAGTGATTCAGTCATACATAGATATATATACACATTCTTTTTAAAATTCTTTTCCATTATGAGTTATCACATGATATTGAATATAGTTCCCTTAGTGCCACTTATTTTATAAGAAAGACTCCTATAGGAAGCAAGCTTAGGTTATTATAAGGGGTAGGGTTAGCAGCGCCTACCAGAAGAGTTTTCAGCAGCCATAGGGGGGCCCCTTGGCCCCCGCCCTCCTCCACATCACAACCCTCCACCACATTCATCAGAGACCCAACAATCAGACATTTGTTCTCCTTCAAGTTAACCAGCACGTACTCTTGGTAGGGATCTTGAACTTGAATCATCTTTGCTTTTGGCAGATTCCTTACTGATGGGGAGGGTCTGGGTGTGTGAGGGCTGTGTATGGGCCATCACGTCTTTTGGCTCCCATCTTGTGATATAAGCCTCCCCAAACAAAGTAAGGGCATCACTCATAATTAAAAATTTTTTAATAGCAAAACTAAATATGCCTTGAGGCAGGCCCTCCCTTGGTGCTAGATGAAGCAGTCTGTGATTCTGGTACATCGATCTGCATATTTACTCCACAGAAAATTTCATGCACTACAAATATCATAGAGAAAGGTCTAGCTCAGAACAATACCCGAGGGGCCATGAGATTGAAGTTTGCAAGGGGGTGGATGGGGCAGGCACCGTCTTCACTGTGATAAGGTCCACAGTGGGCCTCAAGTGGGCTCTAGGAGGTTGGCAGAGTGAAAAAAGCACTTGGATCTGTCACACCCCAGCCTGGGGTCTTTGGGCAACTGATTCTGTCTGGGCTTCTGTTTCCTCCTCTTAAAATTAAGAATATTTGCCTTAACTATCTTGTGGAGTAGGCGATGATGAGTGGCCCCCACTCGCCGCAGCTGGAGAAAGCCCTAGCACAGAAACGAAGACCCAACACAGCCAAAAAAATAAATTAAATATATATATATATATATATATATAAAAAAAAAAATGATCTCTACCCCCACAGAGCACTGAGTAGAGTTCCCTGTGCTATACAGTAGGTTCTCATGACGCAAGAGCTTTTAAATTACCTGTAGTTGTCAGATGGGATTGTCTCCTCCGGAAAGTGGATGGAGCTGGCCCACCTCGCTCTGCATTTCAGGTTTTTAAAATAATGTTGCTGCCGCCTCTGGTCTCCCCCTTTCATTTTAAATGGTGGCCCTGAGGCCAAGTTATAGTGCCGCTAATTTTATTTTATTTGTTTTTTTTAATTGAAGTATAGTCGATTTACGATTTTGTGTTAATTTCTGCTGTACAGCAAAGTGATTCAGTCATGCATAGATATATATACACATTCTTTTTAAAATTCTTTTCCATTATGAGTTATCACATGATATTGAATATAGTTCCCTTAGTGCCACTTATTTTATAAGAAAGACTCCTATAGGAAGCAAGCTTAGGTTATTATAAGGGGTAGGGTTAGCAGCGCCTACCAGAAGAGTTTTCAGCAGCCATAGGGGGGCCCCTTGGCCCCCGCCCTCCTCCACATCACAACCCTCCACCACATTCATCAGAGACCCAACAATCAGACATTTGTTCTCCTTCAAGTTAACCAGCACGTACTCTTGGTAGGGATCTTGAACTTGAATCATCTTTGCTTTTGGCAGATTCCTTACTGATGGGGAGGGTCTGGGTGTGTGAGGGCTGTGTATGGGCCATCACGTCTTTTGGCTCCCATCTTGTGATATAAGCCTCCCCAAACAAAGTAAGGGCATCACTCATAATTAAAAATTTTTTAATAGCAAAACTAAATATGCCTTGAGGCAGGCCCTCCCTTGGTGCTAGATGAAGCAGTCTGTGATTCTGGTACATCGATCTGCATATTTACTCCACAGAAAATTTCATGCACTACAAATATCATAGAGAAAGGTCTAGCTCAGAACAATACCCGAGGGGCCATGAGATTGAAGTTTGCAAGGGGGTGGATGGGGCAGGCACCGTCTTCACTGTGATAAGGTCCACAGTGGGCCTCAAGTGGGCTCTAGGAGGTTGGCAGAGTGAAAAAAGCACTTGGATCTGTCACACCCCAGCCTGGGGTCTTTGGGCAACTGATTCTGTCTGGGCTTCTGTTTCCTCCTCTTAAAATTAAGAATATTTGCCTTAACTATCTTGTGGAGTAGAAAGGTGCAAATGAACAATAAATGTAAAAGGTCGGGCACAGCATAAACATCGAATTCCAGGGGAATTCCCTGGTGGTCCAGTGGTTAGAGCTCTGCACTCTCACTGCTAAGGGCCCACGTTTGATCCCTGGTCAGAGAACTAAGATCCCGCAAGCCGTGAGGCGCGGCCAAAAAAAAAAAAAACAAAAACCATCTACCAGAAGCAAGTAAGTATGGTAAGTATGTTCATCAGATCGGAAGCTTGAGTAGCTGCAAAGACACGGTGCCAATCAATCAATCAATCAGTAGCATTGGGCTTGGAGCCAGCCCCAGCTCTGCTGCTTACTATCTATGTGATTTCAGGTGCTGCCTTAAGTGTCTGCCCCTTGCTTTCTTTATCTGTAAAGTGGGAAAGCAACCGGATTAGAGTTTGTATGTATATTAGCATATATAAACATACAGCACCCTACTATTATATAATTAGAGAGATACTGCATTTAGTCACTTAGAATACTTTTCTTGCTCAATTTCAGTTTTAAAAATGATGATCTCGGGCTTCCCTGGTGGCGCAGTGGTTGAGAACTCCCTATGCAGGGGACACGGGTGCGAGCCCTGGTCCGGGAGGATCCCACATGCCGCGGAGCGGCTGGGCCCGTGAGCCACAACTACTGAGCCTGCGCGTCTGGAGTCTGTGCTCCGCAACGAGAGCCCGCGATAGTGAGAGGCCCGCACACCGCGATGAAGAGTGGCCCCCACTCGCCGCAGCTGGAGAAAGCCCTAGCACAGAAACGAAGACCCAACACAGCCAAAAAAATAAATTAAATATATATATATATTAAAAAAAAAATGATGATCTCTACCCTTAAGGCCCTTGCTTTTTCTCCTCCCTCTTCCTTCTTGATCTGTTCCCATCGTTGATCTGATTCTGCTCAACCACAGGTGTGAAACCGGGGCAGTTCAGTGGAATTGACAGCACACCTTAAGTCTGCAAGGCCACCATCAGGAATCTCTAGAAGCAAGACTGGAACACCAGCCTGTGAGGGACAAGTGTCTGTACCCCACAGTTCTCAAGCTCTCCAATTCCATAGTTAGAAGCTTGGAGGACCTGAAAGAACTTTTGATTTGATCTTTGTTGTCTGTGTATTACACTTTCTACTCGTTAGTATTGAAATGTGTTTGTATCATTTCTCCCTCTTGGGGTCATACTTGGCTGGGGGTGGAGGTGGCCATTGAGTAAGTACCCTAAATCCAGTAGCCATCCCCATGGGGGAAAATTATGGGTAGGACAATGGACATCCATAGCTAAGTTTCAAAGAAGGAGAAACCCGTCTAACAAGGCACACATGTTTTTTTCCAGCATTTCTCAGCGCCGATGTTTTTTAAATCGAGGACAAGGCTATGGAAAATCATCTTTAATTAAACCTGCAGTCAGTCCCTCTAGGGCTTTGTACTGTGTTCACCTCTTAAATTATACACTCCAGTTAGCAGAATCCTTTCTCCTAGCCCCAAGGTTTTATTTGCAGGTCTCACCATACTCTGGCAGCTCCAATCTGTTTCATTCTGTCTGGAAGCATCATCTGTACGATTTCTTCCCTGGCTGCCTTAGGCTGCATTCTTCTTCTCTCCCAGTGTGTCTTACTTTTCCTATAAAGGGCCAGATCATAAAAATTTTCAGCCTTGTGGCCACAAAGCTTTTGACAGCCTCTGTCAATTCTCTCCCTACACCCCACCCTCCAACCCAACTTCTTCACAATCCTGTAAAAATATAAAAACCATTCTTAATTTGAGGACTGTACACACAGTACGCTGGCAGATTTGGGCAACTTGCTAGTGCATGGTCCTGCTCTGAGCACCACGAGGATGAGGCTACCTGTGTCTCTAAGCCTGTTAGATACTGTCAAATGCTCCTGAGATGATTCTGGAGAGTCACAAAATCTGTCACCTCCCCTTTCTCCCTGATAGTCCATGACTCCCTCCTTCCCTCCCTCCCTCCCTCCCTTCCTTCCATCCAGTATGCTCCTTGCATGTTTCATCATTTTCATGGGAACCTCTTGTGTGAACTCAGATTTTTTTTTTTAATAAATTTATTTATTTATTTATTTTTGGCTGAGTGGGTCTTTGTTGCTGTGCGCGGGCTTTCTGCAGCTGCAGCGAGCGGGGGCTACTCTTCGCTGCGGTGTGCAGGCTTCTCATTGCGGTGGCTTCTCTTGTTGCGGAGCACGGGCTCTAGGCACGCAGGCTCAGTAGTTGTGGCATGCGGGCTTCAGTAGTTGTGGTGCACGGGCTCAGTAGTTGTGGCTCTTGGGCTCTAGAGTGCAGGCTCAGTAGTTGTGGCACACGGGCTGAGTTGCTCCGCGGCATGTGGGATCTTCCCAGACCAGGGCTTGAACCCGTGTCCCCTGCACTGGCAGGCGGATTCTTAAACACTGTGCCACCAGGGAAGCCCTGAACTCAGATGTTTATCAATTACCTTTGAGGAGCGGAGTGCCAGAGTCACTCTTCTCCATAAAATTCTTACAGAATGAGGCTTATCCCACTTCTGGAAACCGGTGTGTGGCCCGAGCAGGTGGTACAGTGTGGAAACGCTTCCCGCCTCTCGGAGCTAGAGCCCCAGAACAGATGCTGCTTGGGGACACGGGGCGGGCCAGGCAGTGTTCACTGGACGCAGAGCCATAAATGTGTTTGGATTACTTGGCATCTTAATGATGCATACTAATGAAGGCTTTTAATTTTTATGATTATCTAGGGAAGAAAACATATGGGGAATGGCGGTAATCCTGGAAGACAAAGATAACATTAACACAGAACAGTCTTGAAAATACAAAAGAAAAATATGACACGTCTTGAGGGCTGAGTGTGAAATCAATATTTGTAATGAAAAGTGTATGGGAAGGAGCTTTGAGAAAATGGAGAAATTCCAGACCACAGGCTGCAGGGCTTCAAACAAGCTCACACCAGTCACACTTGACACGTTTTAAGTTCGAACTATGATATTAGAGGAATGGGTTGACTGTTGGATTTGAGAAGAAAGCATTTTGTTCTCAGAATTCATTGGTTGGCCTGGATAAAACCCGGAAGACCAGGGAAATAGTCAGTGGCCTTACAGGTGTGATGTCGTTTGGCTTTTGTTGTCATTGGCTTAAAGAGGCGTAAAGAGAAGGGCTTGGACGGAGGCTGCTCCCCAAACACCTGAGACGGTGACTGCCGAGCACCCTGTAATGCAGGGGCGGAAGCACACGGAGTCACCAGGGGGCTCCTGGAGGAACTCAGCTAAACCGGCAGCTTGGCCTCCGTGTTGTGTAGACCGGGAGGTAACTGCAGGGCGTCCCAGTGACAGGGGTGCTGCTGGGTGGTTTGGTGGCTGACTTGTCCACACCCTTCTGCACGCGGCACACTCACTGGGTTCCCCGGCACCCTGTGCCCCACGTCTCGTGCCCTTCCCACGTGCAACCTACAAGGAGGCACCCCTCCCACGGGACACGGCTCCTAACCCAGCCAAAGGCTGTACATCTCCGAAGGCCTATTTCTGGCCCAGTGGTGGGTCGAGGGGTTCCCTCCCCACCTCTCAAATCACAGGGGGCTGCTCAGCCGGAGCTCAGGGACATCCTGACCCAAGATCCCAAGGCTTCGGTCAGTAGTTTCACTGCACGGCTCGGAGCCGGCACTCTGCCTGTTGGTTTTCGTGGTCACGCTGTTACCTCTGCTCACCGCATGACCGGCCAGTAAATCGGGAGACGAGGTGTTGAGGCGAGGAATATGA
Organism: Physeter macrocephalus; assembly: GCF_002837175.3. Lineage (NCBI taxonomy): Eukaryota > Metazoa > Chordata > Mammalia > Artiodactyla > Physeteridae > Physeter > Physeter macrocephalus. The sequence continues at coordinate 15,909,761 of NC_041223.1, read as the reverse complement.
CTTTATTGGGAAAGCTGGACCGAGGAGACGGCAGACTACTGTCTCCAAAAAATCATCTCATCGAGGTTTGGATGCCAGTTTCTTTTATAGAACAGAGAAGGGGGGGAGGTGGGGAAGTAAAGTAAAAAAGGCCACAAGTCTTGCAAATATCCGCCCGAATGGCCAGCCTCAGGGGGGGTTGTGTTAATTTCTTCTTTCTTGCAGCCATCCACAGCTGGACAGGGTCAAGATACTTCCCTGAACAAAGGCACTTTGGTTTAACATTCAGGCAGAGGGGCGGGGTTCCCCGAGGCAGGCCATTATGTAGAGACAGTATCCGTTTAGTGAACAAAAGCAACAGGAAGCAAAGGTTAAAATAAAAGAAACAGGTCCAACATGGAGTCAGGATTGGCTCTTCCCTGTTACAACGTGTCTCCTAAGGAGATTGCAGGGTTGATGGAAAATACCTTCTTTCCTCTGTCTCCGTGCCAACAGAGCGCACACAGGTCCTGCCTGCCTGCCTCTGTCCTCCCCGATGCCCCGGGGCGTGTATTGATCACCTCCTGGCCCTGACTCACCGTGACCTCCAGCTGGCTCATCTTCATTCATTCCCTCTGAGGCCGAGCACCGTCTTTTTATTGTCCCACTTTGAGGCCAGTTGTGCAAAGTTGGAAAGGAAAAGAAATAGTCACATATCACCTGTAAGAAATATGCCCTTGGAATTTAATAACTGATACTGGTGTGGCATTTTGTTTAAAAAGTATTTTCATCTGTATTATTTGATGCTTATCACATCAACTGTATGAAATAGGTGAGGCAAATATTATTATTCAAAAAAATTTTTATTGTCACTTTATAAATAAGGAATTTAAAGCTTGAAGAGAATTTCGGAAGGTAATTTTTATGTCTTCCAGAAATTTCTGAAGTTTCCGGAGCTGGTATGTGATGGATCTGGGACTCATACCCAAATCTTCAACTCTTAATCTTGAGATTTTTAAACAAAACTATTGTTCCCTCAGCGTTTGCCAGAGAAACAGAACCAATAGAATACACACATACACAAACACATATGCATATATCGATACAAATGTGTATGTGTATAAAAATTATTTTTAATTGCAGAATTATGTATTATCAATATAATATTATTATTTATTAATATTATATTACTATCTTAAGGATTATTTTATGTGATTGTAGCAGCTGGCAAGTTTAAAACCTTTTGGGCAGACTGGCAGGCCAGAACTCAGATGAGAATTAATGCTTCAGTTTTGCGGCAGAATTTCTCTTCTCAGGGAAACTTCAGCTTTTGTTCCTAAAGTCTTGAACTGATTGAATGAGGCCCAGCCACACTATTGAGCTTAATCTCCTTATTTACTATCAACTGCTTTTAGAAATTACCCACATCTACAAAATACCTTCTCAGCAACACCTAGATTACTATTTGATGAGATCACTGGGTACCACAGTCTAGCCAAGTTGACACATAAAACTAACCTTCACAACTCTATCATAGAAATCCCCCTAGTATAAGTCTCAATTTTGTGGTAAGCAGAAATAAGAGTTAGCACAGAGGGATGAAAATGAGATTGAGGATTTACGCACTGGCCCATGTTCCATGGACGCTGTGTCCCCTGCAGGCAGGGTCTGCATCCAGTTCAGCTTTGCTTCCCCAGTGCCCAGAATGACGCCTGGTCATGAGAGGCCATCAGTGAATATGGGCTGAAGGGATATATGTGAACCTTCCTTAATATCTCAGAGACGCTGATCATGGAATTAATTTTATCTTATAAAATTGGTGGCTTCCAGGTCTTTCTAGCCATAAGAGATGTGCTCTGGTGCCTGACTGCCAGGGATCCAATCACAGCATTCCCATTTACTAGCTGTACCACCTTAGGCAAGTAACTGAACCTGTCTGGCTGTCTTCCTCATTTGAAAAATGGGGCTGATAATTGTATTTACTACGTAAGGTGGTTGTGCAAGTTAAATGAGTTAATACATGTGAAGGGCTCAACTCAGTGCCCGGCACATAGAAATAACCAATAAATATTAGCTATTATTCCCATTATTATTTACACATCTATCTTAGACTCTTTTGCTTTGAGCCCCACATTCTTCACTTGTAGGAAGGCCAGAGCTCCACAAATTCTTCTTTCTTGAACATTTCGTAGATTCCTAGGTTATCACTGCTAATTGTGCACGCTGGAAGCAGTATGCTATTTAATAATTTAGAAGATATTACCTTATGGGAGAGAGTCCCTCCAAATTAAAATAATCAAGGATAGCTTAGTATATTAGTTTGCTAATATACTAGCAATATACTGCTAAGACAAAGTGCCACAAACTGGGTGGCTTAAACAGAAATTTATACTCTCATTGTTCATTAGGTCAGAAGTTCAAGATCAAGGTGTTGACAGGGTTGGTTTCTTCTGAGGGCTGCAGGGAGAATCTGTTCCATGTCTCTTCCCTAGGTTCTTGTAGCTTAGCCTCAGGTGTTCCTTAGCTTGTAGAAGGCTGGCTTCTCCCTGTGTCTTTACATGGTCATTGTCTTCTTTCTATGTGTGTCTGTCTCTATGTCCAATTTTCCCCTTCTTGTAAGGACACCAGTTATATTGGGTTAGGGTCTGTCTAATGACTTCATCTTAACTTGATCATCTGCGAAGACCCTGTTTCCAACTAAGATCATATTCACCAGTACTGGGGTTAGGATTTCAATGTCTTTTGGAGGGGACACAAACCCATGACACCCAGCTTTCATACTGGGCCCAGTGAACTGTAAACAGCTTATGCTCTGGCCTCAGGCAGTGCCCTTTAGCTGATGAGTAAATACCCGATTCCAAAGCAGCTCTGTGGTACGTGCTGAGGAACCCCAGCCAGAGTGATGTTGGGGGCCATTGTGCAGTTAACATTCACTGTTGATATATTTTAACATCTTTTTTTGTATCTCACAATAAACAATCATTTAGTTGGTGGCTGTAGTGCTGAAAGATGGGTTGGAATGATTTAGAAATAAAAAGCTATGGCGGGGGCTTCCTTGGGGGCGCAGTGGTAGTGAAGTGAGTCACAAAGAGAAAGACAAATACCACATGATATGACTTATACGTGGAATCTAAAATATGACACAAATGAACCTGTCTATGAAACAGAAACAGACTCAGGGACATAGAGAACAGACTGGTGGTTGCCAAGGGGGGAGGGGGAGAGGGGAGGAATGGAGTGGGAGATTGGGGTTAGCAGATGTAAGCTCTTATATATGGAATGGATAAACAACAAGGTCCTACTAATAGCACAGAGGAATATATTCAGTATCCTATGATAAACCATAATGGAAAAGAATATTAAAAAAAGAATGTATATATATGTATAACTGAATCACTTTGCTGCAGAGCAGAAATTAACACAACATTGTAAATCAACTATACTTCAATTAAAAAACAAATACACAAAGGACTTGCTCCAACTCTCCCAGGAAGAGAGGAGAGCCCTTAATGATGGGAAAAGGTGAAACGGCACAATGTTGATTCATTCCCTTGGGTACTGTTTCTCCTTGAAGTGGAAATCAAATACGGGATAACCAGTTGTCCTGAGGCCTCCACCTTTGGAAGGTGATTGGCCAAGACTCAATTGTCCAATTGAAGTTGGTCCTGCTGTTAACTGAAGGTCAAGCTTGGTGGCGCTGGTCACTAAAGACAACCGTTTGTCAGCAGTTGGGAATAGTTCTCGGTACAGCTGCTCCAGGCACTTACAGCCTTTCACAAATATCCATACTGTCATCACCTTCCTTCCGACAAGACCAGACACTTCCCTTCCCGCTGAGCCTGTCTCGGGGGATGCTAGCAGCCTTCTGTGAGAACAAGGCCCTGAGATGCTCGTAGGCACAGACACAACTGCTGCAGGACAGGAAAGGGAGTCAGGTGGCGCCGTGCAGGTCTAAACAAGAGCCTGTCATGGGCTGGAAGTTCAACAGAGGATGATAGTAAGAGCTGCTGCTTTCTGGGGACCTACCATGTGCCAGCAGGCACTCAGCATATTCCATGTATTACTTCATTTAATCCTCTGAACATTCCTGTGAGGCTGGTAATACTATCCTGTTTTATAGATAAGAAAACTGAGGCTTGGGCTTCCCTGGTGGCGCAGTGGTTAAGAATCCGCCTGCCAATGCAGGGGACATGGGATAGAGCCCTGGTCCGGGAAGATCCCACATGCTGTGGAGCAACTAAGCCCGTGCGCCACAACTACTGAGCCCACGTGCCACAACTACTGAGCCTGTGTGCCTAGAGCCCGTGCTCCACGGCAAGAGAAGCCACCGCAATGAGAAGCCTGTGCACCACAAAGAAGAGGAGCCCCTGCTCGCCACAACTAGAGAAACCCCGCGAGCAGCAACAAAGACCCAGTGCAGCCAAAAAGGAAGGGAGGGAGGGAGGGAGGGAGGGAGGAAGGAAGGAAGGAAGGAAGGAAGGAAGAAAACTGAGGCTCAGAGTGGTTAGAAACCTTGCCCAGGTATACAGCTAAAAGTAAGAGAGTCAGGAAGTTAGCCTAGTTGGTCTGACTTCAGAGCAAGGTCTTAACAGCATTTTAAAAACATCAAGGAGTTTACGGTCTAGAGGGAGAGACTGGCAAGTCCATGGGAATTATGATAAGGAGTGTAATGGGGCCTGTGGGAACAGAGAGAAGGGACCCTGAATGGAGTCTTGGGGGGGATCATGGAAGCACTTCCAGAGTTGGGGGTCTGGCTATGTGTCCCTATGGCACCCTGTGATGGTTAATTTGCTGTGTCAAGTTGGCTGGGCCACAGGAAAATTAGGTCAAACATTATTCTGGGTGTTTCTGTGAAGGTGTTTTGGATGAGATTAACATTTAAATGGGTAGACCAACTAAAGCAGACTGCCCTCCCTACTGTGGATGAGCCTCATCCAGTCAGCTGAAGGCCTGAACAGAGCACAAAAGCTGCCCCTCCCGCAAACGAGGGCGAATTCCTCCTGCCTTTGGGCTGGGACATCAGATCCTTTTCTGCTTTTGGACTAGAATTGAAACTTTGCTTTTTCCTGGATCTTCAGCCTGCTGGCCTTTGGACTGGAACTCCACCATTGGTTGCCCTAGTACTCAAGCTTTTGGACATGGACTGGAGCTAAACCATTGGCTCTCCTGGGTCTCAGCTTGACGACTCACCCTGCAGGGCTTGAGACTTGCCCACCTTTGTGATCACACGAGCCAATTATTTATAATAAATCTCTGTATCTCTATCTACACACACACACACACACAGTCTCTTGCCTACTGGCTCTGTTTCTCCAGAGAACCCTGAATACACACCCTGTTCTTATCCTGTCACACCATCTCCTCCCAGCATCTTATCACCGCCTGTTTACTTATGTCCCTTCACTGGGCTATGAACTCTGGGTGGCAGGGACCAGGTCTGTTGGTTCCTTGCTGTACCCTCAGTGCCAGGTACCATCACGTAGGGAAAGAACTAGCAGAATGCCTGTGGGTTGACTGACTGACAGGATGAATGAGGTGCTGGGACCCGAAGGAGGAGTGGGAACGAGCCAAGAGGAGGCGTCCTAGGTGGGGGGTTGGCGGCTGGAGAAGGATGCTCCAGCAGCGGTAATGGCACGGCTCAAGCATCTGGCTAGGAACAGGCACCAGGAGTCTCGGACGTCAGTGATTTCAGCAGGGCTGGAGGCTGCAGTGCAAGGCCGGGAGGGGTGAAGCCGAAAGCCATTCACGAGGGGCTTCGCACGTGTGCTGAGCAGTTTGGACTTTTATCGGCACAGGAGCCATCGAAGAGTTTGAGGATTCGGAATCTATGTTGCAGTGTGACCTCGGCCAAGGTATTCACACCACCTGGGCCTGGGTTTTGCTGTTGTTTGTTTTGTGTGCTCCTTTTCATCGTTAGACGCATGAGGGAAACATCTGCCTCGAGAGGTTGTGAGGCTGCCGTGGAAGTGCCGGGGCTGTGCGAGGGGAGGGGCCCGCCGAGGGGGCGGGGTCCGCCGAGGGGGCGGGGTCCGCCGAGGGGGCGGGGTCCGCCGAGGGGGCGGGGTCCGCCGAGGGGGCGGGGTCCGCCGAGGGGGCGGGGCCCAGCGTGCCTGTGCGGAGGGGTCCCGCCTCACTCTTGGCCCATGGATGCAACTGCACCACGTCCTTCTCCTCTGAGGGGGGACGGTCAGCAGCCTGTGACGAATGAGTGTCCAGGGGCGTCAGAGAGTTACCGTGCCTGCCCTGAGTGCCCCGCACGAGGGGAGTAATTTCTCTCTTGGGAGCATCTAGATGAATAAATGGTGTCTAGAAGAGTCCCTGGGGAAGAATCACAGCAGCATGGGCCGGAGTCTCTGTGCTCAAAGCAAGGGCCGTTGAGTTCCAAGTTTAAAAAAACCTTGGATCCATTTAAGGGCCAAGTACCTCCATGTGATGGTTTTGTATTTATCCATGCTCATGGAATATTCAGCGCAGCTGCTGACGAGCCTTTTCATTGGTCAAATGTACGACCCTATATGGGGACATGTGGGAGGTGAGTAGATTAGATAAATACTGCAAAGCCTTCCAAACCGGTTTGCTCCCAGGTAAAGTCTTGTTATAGCACTGGCTGGTTGTAACTATTGTTTTCCTCAGCCAAATGTAATTATCCATAAGGTCTTGAAGGGAAAGGATAGCAGAGTGATCCGTGGCACATAGGAGGTGCTCAGTACAGATGAATGAACGCTGACACTCTCATCTGGAGATAAATATGTGGAAATAAATATTACAAAGGCTTCCAAATCCTGGTTTGCTCCCGAGAGAAGTAGTTTACTTTTCTGAGCTCAGTAGAGGAAGAGAGGCAGATCGGTTTTCCCAGCAGTGTGGTGGCCAGGAAAGGATGGATAGGATTTTGTGTTTGGTACCGGGACAATGGAAATGCAGTGAGTACTTGGGAAACGCCAGTGGTTTGCACCACCCCAGCTGATGGGGATTGTGAATGGCAGGCTGGGGTCATTATTAAGAACTTGGCCTCTATTTGTCACACTCATGTGAGCATCAGGAGAATCCAACATGATTCACATCATCTGAACAGGCACTCAGGAGGTCAAACAGGTACCAGCTAGGATGGAGATGCTACCCAAGGAAGACAGAAAAGTATTGTCTAGCCCAAGGGGAAAGTATTTTTTCCCTTCCCTCTTTCATTTGCTTTCTTGTGTAATACCCTCCCCTTTCCCTGTCTTTCTTGTCCTCTGTTCACTCTTAAACTGAGTGTACCCCGCCCTCTGCTTCCTTGAATTCCTATTTGTGCTGATCTCACTTCCGGACAGCAAGGGTGAGGGCCATGTGGAGAAACAGGTGAATCACACAGCAGAGGCTGTTCACAAATCAAACGTATCTAGCGACTGCCACATGCTTAGTGCCTAGTCCCTTGCTTATCCATAGCAGGGTAAGCAGATGGGTGACTGTCACAAACTATACAGACCCCACACGAGGAAGACTGAGCACAGAGCAGTGAGTGTGGCCCCCAGGTGCTGTAGGAATTCAGAGAAAGTAGAGATGAGTGAGGAGTCAGGTTCTGATGGGCAAAGAGGAACACTCAAGGTACGGGGGTTAAAATGAGCAAAGACGGTGAGGTGAGAAATCATGAGAAGATCAGCCTGGATGGAGAGAAAGTGTTGAGCCTAGCAGGCAGGCAGACAACCAGAAAAGGAAGCAGGCTTCTGGAGAAGCCTAAGAGCAGTCAAAAGCAGTGTTACATTTAGGGGGCACGGAACCCCATTTTTGAAAGTTTATCTAACTCTTGGTCTCTGTCTTTTCTGCTCCTCCATAACTCTAGATCTCCTGTTATCCACTAACTGGTTGTATCATAACGTACCATTCGTAATTATTTTTGTTTATCCAAATGTAACTTTATCATCAATAAGGTCTTGAAGGGAAAGGATAGCAGAGTGATCCGTGGCACATAAGACGTGTTCATTCAGGTGACTTAACGCCTATGCTCTCATCAGGTAGCACAGGGACTGGCATACGGGACACTCAGCACATCTTTGCTGGAAGTCAGAGTTCAGTTGCAGATAACAACGTCCACTGTAGTTACTTTGCTTAGAAAATTGTTGGAAGGGCTAAAGGCGTGGGATTTTAGGCTGGGTCCCCGGGAATGATTTTCAGGAGAACATGATTGCAGGACAAACTGGCCAAGGGTCTGGGAAATTCCATTTTTAATCCTTCAAAGTGACTGCAATATACGAAAGCTCTTAGAAGAAGGTTGGAATAGATAAAGAGCTACCAAGCTATCATTCCACAGCACTGAGGAAGTATCTGAATATTCCTTTGTCCAGCGTGTGCCATTAAAAATCAATGCCGGGGGCTTCCCTGGTGGCGCAGTGGTTGAGAGTCCGCCTGCCGATGCAGGGGACGCGG
>NC_041223.1:15884632-15901273 GCF_002837175.3 Physeter macrocephalus | reverse complement strand
CCGGAGCCTGTGCTCCGCAACGGGAGAGGCCCACGTACCGGGAAAAAAAAAAAAAAAAAAAAAAAAAATCACTGCCGGGAGTTGGCAAGAGGGGAAATTCTCATTGCTTCCTATTTTTAATATACTTACCTAGAAAGGTCTAAACAGTTACCCTCTTCCCTGATCCCAATTTGTGCTTAAGCTCTCCGCAGTTTGGAGAAATGATTTGCTAAACCAGGCTGGGGCAAGCTCCAAGAAAATTGCTGATAATGGTCACTTTTTTTTTTTTTTTTTGCGGTACGCGGGCCTCTCACTGTTGTGGCCTCTCCCGTTGCAGAGCACAGGCTCCAGACGCGCAGGCTCAGCGGCCATGGCTCAGGGGACCAGCCGCTCCGCGGCATGTGGGATCCTCCCAGACCGGGGCTCGAACCCGTGTCCCCTGCATCGGCAGGCGGACTCCCAACAACTGCGCCACCAGGGAAGCCCGACAATGGTCACTTTTATGGGCCAGAGACACAGAATCAGATGCGTCAGAGGCAGCCCATTCATCTCCCTTTCTTTCTCTTCTAATTTTGTTCCTGGACCCCTTAGCCAAGACTGGATGGCTAATGGTAGCTCTCATTATAGTTGAGGTTCTCAAATTCATAAGGAAGTTTCTGGAAGCCTGAATTTAACTGGTTTTATAAATGTGGCTGGGAGATACCTCACCAGTCTCTGCTTCCACATCTAACCCCAGGGCTGGGTGGGTTTGGGCATGTTCCTGAAGGCGGGCAGCTCTGCCCACGTGGAATACTTGATGCTGGATTCCAACTGCATGATTCATGGAAATGATGCGCCGTGCCCGCCCTCCCCCACCCCCACGAAGCATCTGCCACTAAGTTAATTCATTTTCATAGTACAGCCTATAGCTGTCCAAGCGCCAGGACAGTGTCTCCCCCTTCTTTCTGATTACAAAGGTAATAAAAGCTTGTGCTGGAACGTTAGAAAATACATCCAATAGGAAGAAAGGGAAACCTAATCTATAATTGTACCACACACTGTTTGCCACACATTTTGGCACTTTTCCCGTCTTTTTTTTTTTTTTTCCGAAGTCACAGGATTTTAAAAGCAATCCAAGAAAACAAGTTAGTCTGTGCATATCTACCTACGTAGAGCTGAGCAAGGTCTTCATCATGTGGCTGGGGCTTGCTCCTCTTGTAGGGACATAACCAGGGAGACATCACCACTTCCTATTGCAATATTCACCACTCTGTCAGAAAAGTCTTTTTTTATAGTTAACTTAAAAAAATTGGTGTGCTCATAGCCCATTTTTTCAGGCCCCCGGTGATAGATGACATTAGGCCTTCACTATCTGGAAGATATGAAGAAAGACCCATAACCTTCTTTGGACAACAAAAAAACTGCTCGGTAGAATTGTCAAGGGGCTGACAGATGTCTGGGGAGGGGGGATATGTGAGGGGTGCATTGAATTAATAAGGGCTTTTGTTCTAGAAAGTGTGTGGACAAAGGCTGCACTAAATGGGCAGTATCTCCACAACTCCCTGGACATATGTTCTGACTCTGCTACTTAAGCACGTAGAAAGTTAGCAGATGGCTTTCCTTCTCTGTCGGCTGTGGAACTCAACAGGCCGGGGTGTGTCCATCTAGTCTGCTGCAGCCCTCGCTCTGGAAAAGGAGTGTCTGTAGAGCAGCTGCCAGGGCATGATACTTCTTAGAGGGCTCCTGGCAGGCCTGGCCCGGTGAGTGAGGGGTGGGTGAGAGCAAAGGCCAGTCTGGCCGGTTCCTGGTGGAGCAACCAGCCCTCACAGCAGCAGAAGTTCAGATTTGGGTCTGAAGTTAAATATAGCTTCACACACCTTCTAGAGTTGCACTTGGGTAGATTAAAAGGGCAAATCAGTTGTAAAATGATTCTCTCAGGGGAAACGCCATGTCCAATTGGGTTGCAGGGACGAATGGCCTTCTTGATCTTTCAAGGAGAATGACCTGGAGTGAAAGGACCCAGCTGTGGCGAAACAGTCACCTCAGCACTTTCCTTCTGTCTCTTCCCTCAACCCGTATTCTGCCCCCAGCTTCTCCTTTTCATTGCTGACACATCAGAAGCATCCAGAAAACATGGCGAGGGCTGGGAGAAATTAACCGGGAAAGAAAGAAAGCAAGCCAGGGGAGAGGAGAGGGCCTGGATGGGCGGTTTTCAGATCAGATTAGTGCTGCGAGCTTCAGCCTTTTCTGAAAGGAAGCATAATCTTCCATCTGTTCCTGGTGATAAGCCAGTCCTGTATTGATTGTTGGACTTTGACAGAAACACGTGGTGGATCTGACAACGTTGCATCCTCTTCCCACCCAGTTGCAAGCAAGCTGAAAGCACCCCCCACACCCCAAATTAACCTGTGAAGACAAGGTGTGATGTTGTGATTTACAATTAAAATAAGATTTGTATTTGGCCTTAGTCCCAGTTCCGGGCACAGAGCTGCTAAAACCCTTGGAGTTTTTTCAAAGTGATGAAAATGATAAAGGTGTCTTTTGTTATGTTAATGAAGCTACTTTTGGAAAGCCCCTAGGTCACCTAAAGAGGGGAGGTGGTTGCCAGGGGAACCAAGGGGGTGATTAGAGGGTTCAACTTTCAGTCCTGCCCCCTGATCTGGGAGGAGAGGAGGAGACTAGAGGCTGAGTCAATCAACAATGGCCAATGATTTAATCGATCATGCCTATATAATAAAGCCTCCATAAAAACGCAAAAGGACGGGTTCAGAGAGCTTTCAGGTGGGTGAACACGAGGAACTCTGGGGAGAGTGGAGCACCTGGAGAGGGCATGGAATCTCTGAGCCCCTTCCCCATGCCTTGCCCTAAGCCTCTCTTCCATCTGGCTGTTCCTGGGTTACATCCTTTTATAATAAACCAGTGATCTAGTAAGTAAAATGTTTCTGAGTTCTGTGAGCCACTTTAACAAATGCATCGAAGCCAAGGAGGGGGGTCCTTGGAACCTCTGGTCTATAGCTGGTCAGTCAGAAGCACAGGTGACAACCTGGGCTCGTGATTGGCATCTGAAGTAGGGTGAGGGGGCATTCTTATAGGACTGAGCTCTTAACCTGTGAGATCTGATGCTGTCTCCTGGTAGGTAGGGTCAGAATTGAGTTGAATTGTGTAACACCCTGCTGGTGTGGGGGAGATTTTGTTGGTGGGGGGAATCCATACCACACGTACAGCCACGCATATTAGATCTGAGTGCGCAATCATTAGAAGGCTAATAAACACGTTTGTTGTGCAGTAATTATAGTGCTTCCCAGTCTTTTTCACCTCACAAGATGCATAGAAAGAGATATTTGACGGCATAGTGCAGCCAACGGACAAGCTGGCCTCTGAGGGATCAGACCTGTAACCCACCCCACAAAAAGGGGCATATTCTGAATTAATGAGCCCAGTCACGCTGCATTCTCTGGGGAGGAGAGGGCAGAGGGCTTTCAGCACAGAGCAGCTGGAAATTCTTCTAGAGACGGATGTTCACATGATTGATTTCTCTCCTCTTGCTCCCTTTGATTGATTGACTGGTTCTTTGTCTCATCAGAATCCGTCTTTGGAGATCTCACCTTCAGTTCTAGGAAAAAGGCCTGTGAAGCCACCACAAGGCAGCGTAAAAGGTAGGAGGAGAGAAGAATGGTGAGAGTATATTTATCCCTCTTGCATCTCCCTCCCACCCTCCCTATCCCACCCCTCTAGGTGGTCACAAAGCACCGAGCTGATCTCCCTGTGCCATGCGGCTGCTTCCCACTAGCTATCAATTTTACGTTTGGTAGTGTCTATATGTCCATGCCACTCACTCACTTCGTCACAGCTTGCCCTTCCCCCTCCCCGTATCCTCAAGGCCATGCTCTAGTAGGTCTGTGTTTTATTCCCATCCTACCATGTTTCTAAACCCCAGCATGTGGTGCATATTGGAATCTCTAGAGTCTTCTTTGTAGATGCAACCTCCGACCTCACCCTCAGATTCCCTGTGGGAGGTCCGGAATCTTCATTCTACCATGCTCATCAGGGGGGCCTCAGGTCACATTTTGGGAAACCTGCTCAAAATAGTGTCCCTCCCCCTCCTTCCTTCCTTTATTAACTGCACTTCAGGATGATTAGAGTCACACTGTGTTTCTTTGGCCCATTTGGTGTTTACCTCCACCTCCCTTCTGTCCAGACTTAGGTACTTGTTTCTCAACACCAAGTAAGCATTTCTAACCTTTCTGTTTCCCAGACGGCACCCAACTTCAAAGCCGCACCTTCCAGGGTGAAAAGGTTTCCTGGAGCTTTGGTGTGGCTGCTCTCCCGGGAGGGGAGAGAGTCAGGAGGGGCCGGGGCTGTTCCGAGGGGCGGGGGCAGATGCGCTGCAAGGTGGTGTCTGCCCCGACCTGCTCCTCCTCTTGAACTTGTCGGTTTGTGTGCATGGAGAAAATGACTACGGGGTGCGCAGGACCAAAGACTCTTTGAGCTTGAAGCGATACCTAGGCTAAGAGCTGGGTGAAAAGAAACAGAACATTATGAACACGGGCTTCAGGCCATCCCAAGAGAGCCTGCCATCCTAAAGCTGAGTCGGGGAACGCTTCCCCTCTGATTAGTCTCTGAGGCCTGGCAGACACTGACTATCTGTCCAGCCAGATACTAGCGTGACCATATCATTTACTGTTCAGCCAGACACTGCTGAGAGTGAAAAAGGTACTGTTATTTACAGGACAAAAATATATACAAGACTGTCCGGGGCACCCACCCTCATGCCCACTTCCTTAAGTGGAGGAACATGAAACCGTCGGTGTAAACTGATATAAATCCTGTGATTTCAGCCAGTTTGCTAATAGAAGTCTACGTCTGACGTGTGCTTCCCAGCCTGGGACTCTGAGGTCCAGTCTTCGCTGTACCTCTACCTGGCCAGTGAGCTTGGACGAGCCACTGGCCTTTGTGGCCTCGTCTCTTTCTCTGTAAAATGAGCTGAAAAATGGGCCAGGTGTGCAGTCTCGGGACTGATTAAGGAGGGTGTGCTCTGGTTCCCTCCTCCTTTTCTTTGTTAACTCCTGTTCATCCAGCATCTGTTCCACATTCTACACCAGCGTGTGAATGGCAGCACCTATGGTTATTGTTACTATTTCAAATCTCCTGTTTCAATATGCAAGCCACTAGATTACAAAATCAGAGACTATTTAAATTGTGGAGGTGTTGCTGCTAGATTGAACCATACCCTTGGTTGTTTACATGTCACTTTCCTCAAGCGCATCCTAAGCCCCTTTCCAGGAGGCTGGGAGCTTAGAGCTTCCATCTCGTGTAACACCTTGCGTGGCTGCTCCAGAAGTGTATTATAGCGACTGAATTGAGCTCATTCAGTCCTGGCAACAGTCATGAGGCTAAAAGAAGCTTTTTCTTAATGGTGGTAGGAGCCCAGAATCACCTCAGTTTAGAGTGATAAGGATTTTTCTGAGTTTCATCCTCCTGCCATCTGAGACAGCAACTGCTGTGGAAGGGGGAGGGGTGGGAAGCTGCAAACAAGGAAGATGGATGAACAGAGTAAATCAAACTGCTTCCCTAAGTCTCTGATGCAGAGAACCCTCCAAGCACAGAGGTTGTTACCATCAGCCCCAGGAAACTGAGAGAAGACGCTTTAGGTCTGTAGTTTGCTAATGACTTGATAGGATTAAGTCTTTATTTAGAACCATCTTTTAAACAGGAGTGGCCAAGCTATGGCCCGAAAGCTGAATTCATCCTATTTTTGCAGGGTCTTGGAGCTAAGAATAGTTTTTCCACTTTTAAATGGTTGGGAAAAAAATCAAGAGAAGAATGACATTTTGTGGCATGTAAAAATGATCTGAAATTCAAATTTCAGTCTGTTAATAAAGTTGTATTGGAGCACAGCCACGCCCATTGATCTAAAGTTGTCTATGGCTGTTTCCTGCCATAGCTGCAGAGAAGCTGCCAAGAGCCCAAATGATGCCCTCTTCGCCTTGCTTTGCTGCTCTGCTCGCTGTAAATCTGCGTTTGTAACTCGACAGCATTTGGGGAGCTGCCCCTACTGCTGTACTAGGGCATTTCCTTTTATTTCTTATTACCAGCTGTTCCAGAGACTTCAAATGACAGAGAACAAGAGGGTAGAAATGAGTGACTCTGAAGCTCTGGGTTCTAACAAAGTGTTGCTGAGGGTGGATTTGCTAACAACTGTAGACCAGAGAACCCCACAATTGACCTCGGTTGTTTTCATTTTTAAACCTATGCTTACACTAAAGTGGGGTGGGGTGCATTTGAGATGGGGTGGAATTAAGCCGTCCAACTGCACTAGGCTCACCGAGGAGTTGTTATTTACAGGCAGACCTCAGAGACATTTCGGATTCAGACAAAGGCAGTGAAGCAAGTACTGAACTCGAGTGAGGCACATAAGATTTTGGTTTCCAAGTGCATATAAATGTTTACGTTATACTGTAGTCTGTTAAGCATGGAATAGCTTTATGTATAAAAAACTCAATGTACATGCCTCAGTTTAAAAATACCTTAATGCTAAAAAATGCCAAAAGAATTACAATAGTAACATCAAAGATCACTAATGGCAGATCACCATAACAAATCTAATACTAATGAAAAAGTTTGAAATACCATGAGAATTACGAAAATGTGACAGAGACACAAAGTGAGCAAATGCCTTGGGAAAAATGGCGCCGACTTGCTCGGTGGAGGGTTGCCACAAACCTTCAATTTGTAAAAAACGCAGTAAAGCAAAGCACAATAAAACGAGGGAGGCCTGTATTTATAGTTATATAACAGGTGCATAATATCCTTGATTTTTGACTCTTGACCCGCAAAGCCTAAAATATTTACTACCTGGCCTTTTATAGAAAGAGTCTGCATAGCACAGCTTTAATATTTTCTGTCTCTCCCTAGAGAAGTTCAGAATCCTGGCATTCTTTGGCTTCGCAGCTGAGCCAATCTCCACTCCAGTCTGATCTTGCCCGTCTTCCCACACGTACCCTGGGCTGTGGCCACAGCATTGACGTGCCCCCCTCAATTCCGTTCACCTCCCTGCCTGAGCAAGGGCTGCTTCTTGGGCCACAGCATCCTCTCCCACGCTGACTGCTAGGTCAGGGAGGGCACCTCTTTCCCTGGCTTTCTGTTTCTATGAGAGTAATAATAACAGCTTACACTCATCGAGCACTTACTGTGTACCCACTTTGCTGTAGGATCTAATTTAATGCTCTCCAGCCCACTGAGGTAGATTCTATTGCCATCTCCATCTTACAGATCACAAAACTGAGACTCAGAGATGTTAAGCAACCTGCTAAAGTCACACAGGGAGAAAGTGGCAGACCCAGGCTTTGAGTTCAGACAGCCAAGCCCAAGCATCCACGTGCTGAGTGCTTTGCCTTGAGCCTCTCTGGAAACGTATCTGGCCTCTTGCAACCTTTTCTTGACCCTCCATGGAGGCCGCCTTAGTGACCAGATTTGGGGTCACAGCCAGTGGCCCATGGTTGGATGGGGCCAATCAAATAAATGCCTGCAGATCTTGGGGATTCAGTTTCCTCTCTTTGCGGTCCTGGGCAGCAATGTTGGGTCAGGGGGTCTGCTCCGTGGTTCCCAAGTAGCTGACCCACTGTCTCCACTTGGATGAAGGGCTGGGGTATATTGGCATGGCCCACCTGTTTTTCTCTTTGATATTTTGGTTTTGTCAAGTTTTAAATTTACAGAAAATCTAAGAAGTTGGTTTAGAGAGGTCCGTATACTCTGTACTGTTTCCCCTATTATTAACATCTTACATTAGTATGATACATTCGTTACAATTAATGAACCCAGATTGATATATTCTTATTAACTGAAGTCTATCGTTTATTTAGATTTCCTTAGCTTTTACCTGATGTCCTTGTTCTGTTCTGATCCCATCCAGGACATCACATTGCATTTTTTGGTCACGTCTCCTTAGGCTCCTCTTGGCTATGGCAGTTTTTCAGAGTTTCCTTATTTTTGATGACCTTGAAAGTTTTGAAGAGTACTCGTCAGGTATTTTGTAGAAAATTCCTCGTTTGGAATTTGTCTGAAGTTTTTCTGACGATTAGACTGGAGTTACTGGTTTTGGGGAGGAAGACCTCAGAGGTAAAGTGTTATTCTCATCATATCATATCAAGGGCACTTGGTATCAACATGATTTACAACTGTCAATATTGACCTTGATCACCTGGCTGAGATAGCATCTGTTGGGTTTCTCCACTGTAAAGTTACTCTCTTTTGGACATGCTTTTTTGACCACATGTCTAAAGCCATGTTCTCCAATTGGCTTTCTCAACAATAAAGCTGACGTTTTGACCTCCATTTGTCTACCTCTTGTATCTTGTTTCTCAACTGAAGAAGGGAGAAGGGAAAAAATAAATGGATATTATATAGTGAACCCCTAAGACCTTAATACGATCAGTCTGGCAAAATACTGCTCATCCTTTAAGGCTCATCCAAGCATCACTTCCTCTTTGAAGCCTTCCCTGATCTCCCCAGGCAGAGTCAATGTGTCCTCCTAGGTGCCGCCACCACCTCCACCTACAACTCTTGTGGGACTTTCACTTCGCTGTGATGATTCTTGCACCCTGTTGTTTCTTCCACAGGACTATCAGCCGCTCGAGGGCACTGGCCACGTTCTATGAATCGCTACATCCCCAAAACCTGGTTCAGAGTGGAATTTAGAAGACACTTAGTAAATAAATGTTTGCACAGTGAAGAACCATTCCCTCCAATTCTCCTATCAGTGAGAGTTGCCCGAGTCCTCCAGGATGGAGACTTAGTGGGACTCCTCTTGATGGTTTGAGGAAGCCATTGCTGAGAATCAGTTCTATTCTCTTTACAGCTCCTTGGTAAGGAAACAGGGCTGCCTAGCTGGTACAGCTAGAGTAACACACGGGTTCAGGACCTATGTTCTGTTTTTGACAGTTATGACTGAATGAACAGCAGGAGGAAGGTAGTCTTCCCTGGGTATTAGGCTTTCTCTTGGTTGAGGTTTAAAAACAAAAAAATCTCAGAAAAGGAGTATAGTCTTAGAAACTGATAAATTTATAGTAATCATAATAATAGCTATCATTGTTGAGCAAATATGCTAAGCACCGTGTTTCACACAAGTGAGAGTTAATTCTTACACCTCTGTAAAGTAAATCATTGCCTGGGCCTTACCTGAAATCATATGAGTGGAGACTCAGAGAGGGTAAGCAATTTGTTCATGATCACACAACTATAAAGACCTGTACCTAAGTGAGTCTAATTCAAAGTTCACTCTATTTCTATTGATTCTACATTGATTCCCTTCATGAACTTTCTGCTTCTCTTCATTTTCTGCTTCTGTAATTAGCTGAGTCTAAGAAAATGATATGAGAAAGGACAAAGTATTGGCCGACAGAACACAGCAGATGGACCAAAGTTCTGTTCTTTTTTCAAAAATAAGACTCCATTTATGTAATTTTGCCCTAAAGAATGCTGACTCTAAACCATTTCTGTACATTTTACCCAAATCCTCACTGAGATAACTTACTGTGTTTTCTTGATTTTAAGATGCACATTTTCCCATATTTTAACAACCTCTAAAATTTGAATGTCTCTTCCAAGTTTCTTAAGAGGGGATCTTAGATTCTATTGATATTTAAAGCTGTCTCGGTCTGGGGTTCCTACCTGCTTGGGTTCAAATTCCCCAGGGAATATTTTTTCCCCCACCTTCACTCAGTGCAAGTTGAGACTTGCAGGTCTGCTGCTGTTTCTTTTTGTGGGGTGGATTTATTCTCATTTACCCCAAAACAGAAGGTGTAGCTTTGGTGGACTAGCTTTATCTGGAGAGTCTCCCAATATTGGCCATTTTTTCTTTCTTACTGCTACATAAAATAAAGATGTATCTTACAGTCAATGGTATTTAAGATCCAATTAAATGTGTGTTTACTGAGGTCTGATGTTCATTTCAAGCAGTGTGGAAGCCAGTCTCCACGATGCCCTCCCTGTCCACCATGGTTCTTGCTCTTGATACCTACGCCCTTGTGTGCCCTTTCTCATACTGAATAAGACTGACCTGTGCAGCCAACAGGATATTATGGAAATGACTGAGCATGACTTCCAATGCTGGGTCATAAAAGACCTTGCTGCTGCTGTCTTGTTCTCTTTTGGATCACTCATTTTGGAAGAAGCCAGCTGCCATGTTGTAAGGACACTAAGCAGTCCCATGGAGAGGTTCGTGCAAGGGGTGAGGAGCTTTGTCAACAGTCAGCACTAACTTGTCAGGCATGTGAGTGAGCCAACTTGAAAGAGCATCTTTCAGCCCCAGTTGAGCCTTCAGATAACTGCGGCCCTGGACTTGACGGCGACCTCATGAGAGACTCCAAGCGAGAACCGCCCAGTTAAGTTACTTCCAGATTTGTGATTCACAGGAACTGTGAGACTGTAAATGTGTATTATTTTAAGTCACCAAATTTTGGTGCAATTTACAACATAGCAATGACAACTAATATTAAAGCTAGAAAAATCTATTTTGAAACAAAAAGTTTTACTTTTCAAAAGCAGTTTTCAAAAGCAGTTTTCAATTCTTTGTTCTCTAATGATCCCTTTTCCATGTTAATGAGAGAATTTCTATTATTTTCAGGATAACTGAGATCTAAAGAAACTATGAATATTTGCTGTGTCTAACATAAAGGTAAAGACTTGCAAGTGACTTCATACTTTATACTGCACACTTTATGCTCCAAATTTCTTAGTTTCATTGAAGAGATTTTTCCTGTAATACTATAAAGAGGGATAAAATATGTATTGCCTCTTTTTTTGAATGGGAAAGTATTGGTTGTATTATTTTTAATCCAGAAGGAATACCTTACTTGCAAAGATGTCTTTAATCGGCAGGCGGACGCGCAACCACTGCGCCACCAGGGAAGCCCCTGGTTGTATTATTTTTAATCCAGAAGGAATACCTTACTTGCAAAGATGTCCTTAATTACCCTAAAATGGCTTATTTTGAGGCACCAGCTCTTATATATTAAAGAGACCTTGCCAACCCCTGGTTGCTAGTCTCAACTATGTATTTGGGGATACTGTGGCTCTGCCCTTTGGGCTTGCTGAACTTCCATTTTAATGAGCATTTAATCAACACATCCTTTGGGGAGCCTCTTGGTTTTTTATATCATCTTTGGAAAAAGCCAGTTTGTGTTGCCTGTGCCCTAGACATCGACTACAGCTATTGAAATAACTAAATATTACTTTTCCTCTTTGATATCCAGTTGATTGTTTTAACCTGCATTTTGGTTATTACCATGGATTGTCACAAAAA
This sequence comes from Physeter macrocephalus, assembly GCF_002837175.3. Classification (NCBI taxonomy): domain Eukaryota; kingdom Metazoa; phylum Chordata; class Mammalia; order Artiodactyla; family Physeteridae; genus Physeter; species Physeter macrocephalus. The sequence continues at coordinate 15,890,013 of NC_041223.1, read as the reverse complement.
TCCAGTGGTTTCTAAACTTTGTTGCTCATCAAAATCACCTTTGGAGGTGTTTGTTTTATTTTTTTAAATGTAGGTACTGGGCCTCATGCCTGATTTTCTAACTTAGAATCTTCAGGAATGGGCCTTGGGAGCTCGTATTTTTTTAGTTAACAAACTCTCCAGTTGATTCTTTTAGAATCATTCCAAAGTACCACTAACAGGTATGTTAGAATCCACTGGGTTTACTCCCTACCCTTCCTCCCCAGCCTCTAAGTCTACAGGGAAGAGAAGACACAGCATGGTATTGGCCAGAAGAAATCTTAGGGATCAGCTGCTCTGCAATCCCTCATTTTTCAGATGAGGGAACCCCTACTTCATGAGAGAAGTGAAGTGACTTGCTTTCTTGGGAATTTTGGTTCTCCCATTAAGCATTATGAGAGTGTCATTGGAAATAAAAAGTTAGTAAAAACAAATACAACGATGATTTCTACAAATCTCTGTTCTAGGGAAGGGTTGTCAAGCTTAGGTTGTCAAGCTTAGGACACCAAAGCTTGCACATGACTTCGTGATTGTTTTCTTGAGATTTTCTAATGATGAATATCTGTAGGAATAAAAATACGTCTCATTTTTAGGTTGGGTAAAGAATTGGTTAGAATATTTTTAATCCAGAAGGAAATACATTACTTGCCTGGATGCAAAAATCTTAAAAAAAGAACCAACATTTTCTATGTTACAAGTAGCAGGGTTTCTGGGTTAGGGTCTCATAGCCTGGGAGAGAGGACGTACTTGGTAGGAACATGAAGGTAAGTAGAAATCCATAGGATCCCTGTGAACGTAGGCAGGCAGGAGCCCTGAAAGGAAGGAGCGCCTATGAGAAAGTCTCTATGGCGGGGGTGGCTGGGGAGATGAGGACTGTGGTGTCGAAAGCTCAATCTGATGTCATATGATCTGTGCTGTAATTCTCTCTCTATGGTCCCAACCTTCACTAAACCGTCTTGTATTGGTGGTGCTTTGGGGAATGAAGGAAGAGGGACAGCATAGGGTGGAGTGATATTGCATGAGAACAGAGCTTTCAGTGGAAAAGGAAGAGGAGAGAGAGAGAGAGGGAGAAAGAAAGTGAAGGGGGAAGGGAAGGCAGTGGGGGGAGAGAGAGAAAGAGAAAGAGACAACACTGCAAGCAATGTAATCCTTCTGAGACTTCCAGGAGACATGGGGGTACTGGGCTTCATAAAGAATGTGGCATGGACTCAAGATTTTTGTTTTTTTTTCTTATGTTAAAGGAAAGAGTGACCTCTCAGAAGAAAGACTTGGGCACTGACATCCCAGGCAGACACTTGGATTGCATCGTAAGTTTTCTATGAAATGGAAGCGTTTCTATCATGCCACACACCTTCCTGCCACATAGAAACCTCGGGTCCTGATGGACATTCCCTCCAGAGGCCGAGACTGCCCTCTTTCTCATATCCAGCTGTTCTTTAGACACTGTCTCAGTGCTCCCCAAAGAATAAAGCCACAAGTACTCCATCATAAGGAAGACAGGTTTACAATAGCTGGGGCAAAAAGCTTCATTTAGCCCCCAAGAAAGAGCCAGAGTTGTCAAGGGAGAACTGAGGGCCACCCCACAGGTCTTCTCAGTCCTTGTATTCTGTGATTCTTAGGAAGAGAGGGGTCAAACCCTGGTTTTGTGCCATGATGAATAAAATGGCCTGGCTGGGTGTCAGCTGGCCTGCCAAATCTGGCAGCTGGCAAGGAAGAAACAGAGAACTTCCAAGGAACTAACTCAATTTGCATGTGTAATGTGTTCATATATGCTGTCTGCATATAGGTTGTATAACATTCATGACATACAGAGGAGGACTTTGGGTTCCTGGGGAAAAAAGGCTCAGAAATAGACATTTCTAGGGTAGCACAAGTCAGGATATAGATTCTGGTCTCACATGTGGGGTGATCTCAGCCACCAGAGGACATTTAAAAGGCAGGAAGGTACACATGAGGACAAAGGAAGTCATTCCCACAGTCAGGGCCCTGAAGCTCAGGGAGGCAGGGGTGTTGCCTGGCAACAGCCGAGAACTCAGAGGGATGCTGGGGGGATCATTTCTCATGGGGAAGCTGAGCCCTAAGGAACCAAATCCCATTTCACTGAAGCATTTGGTTGCACATAATGGGTTTGCCAACTCCTACTGTGGGCAAAATGTGATGACAAAAGCTCACAGCTAGGAGAAGAGAGGTGATGTGGTCCTGAATGCCTGCAGAAACAGCAAATAATGGATCCACTACTTTGTATGATTATTCCTACTGCAGGCCATCCCAAGAATCAGGCGTTAGCTGCTTGTCTAAGATTCATCCCTGGCGGCTCACGGTCACTTTCCCTCTCTGGGCCTTGCAGTCTCAGCCTTTACAGGAAATGGACTGCCACCTGCCCCTGGTGTGGTGTTGTTTTGAGACCTGGTGTGAGGGCAAAAGAAAACTCACTGGATTATAAAAGATCTTGAGGATGGGACCAACACTTTTTAATCTCTATGTATTTTATAGGCTCCTAGCATTGAGTTTTTAACATAATAGGTCCTCAAAAAAACATCCATTTTGTTGAGTAATCAGAAGCAGCTATATTTCCTTGGGGCTACATGGCATCTGGCCTTTTCAATTACACTGTGCCATTTTGCTGGGATATTAAAGGCAAGGGTGAGCCCCAGGAGAAAGGCTTGGAATGTAATATCTCAATAGCAAACAGTTGGATTACATTATAAAATATTTTCTGTGAAATGGAAGAGTTGGAATCATAACACAGGTGCACTTGTGTAGCTGGAGAAATCCAGGTGTGCCCTCACCCAGTGTATTTCTGCTGGTGGAATACTGAAGGGGTTAAATAGGATTCAATACTCCTGGTTGCTTCAAGTTTTATGGAAAAGGGAGTTTATTGTACTTTTGTGTGTCAGGTCAGATCTCCCCAGAATTATTTCATGGGAAAGAGAAGTTCTTCATGTCCTTAAAGCTTTGAGTTTTTGGATTGGGGAGAAGAGTAGAACTTTCCTGGGGAGAGAAGTGATGCAGCCGACTGCTGGGTCTCTCCTGAGAAGAAATAGCAAACAAAGGACAGGAGGCCCTGTGGGGAGGCATCCAACTTGGAACTGAGTGAGTGAGTCTGTGGGATTGGACGGGGACCCTAAGCTATTGTTGAGGGACTCTTGCATTAGCCTTCTAGTTTTCATTCCTAGTAGTGTGACCCAGCAACTTTTAAAAATCTCTCTCTCCTTTTTTTTTTTCTTGTTTTACATTATAATTTCTTTCTCCTGCTAGATCTGAACCACTGAAAAAAAACCGTGAGCATGTATCCTTTACATGCACCTTTGGTTTCTGAGTCTTGTGAAAACTCTTTTTAAATGAAGCTAGAGTAAAAGCAAAGATGCCACTCACTTCCTCCCCAAAGTGGACCAACTTCATCCCAGGACCCATACATGCCAGGATGCCCAGGCAGGGTCAGAGGTTAGCCTCAGGCAATTGAGCCAAATCCCCATCTTTGTTCATTCTGATGAGAACAGAGAACTTCTCTAGTTTGTTGTTTTCTTTTGGGGTGATGGTGTTGGTGGTGGCTGTCAATTTTGCCAGTTTGGAAATGGTTTTTCTAGGGTTTTCTCTGATCATTCTAAGTCTTGAGCTTCAAGAAAAGTTATGTAATGCTGACTTAGGTAAAGCACACTTATCTGTTTTTTTTCTCCAAAAGGCTGACAGTACCATGTCTAAATTTATGAAAGCTGAACCTTGTAAAGAACTAACTTATCTCTTTATAAAAACTAAATGTTGATTCTTTAAAATTACCTCAGAACATTCAGGAGCTTTTCCAAGGAAAAGAGAAAGTAGTAATAACATGGAAGGCCACTGGTCAGTCATGGTAATCTACTGGTAAAATGGCAGAATCATTTCTAAATGTGTAGGGAGATGTAGCGGGTATGTGATCAAGCTGGTGAGTGAGCCGAGCACGTTCAGAGGTGAGACTACTGAAATATTGCTGGGTCCCAAATAAATACTAAAATCATGATATTGTTATTTCTATATTTTATTTTATTTTTTCAGGTTCACTGAAGTATAATTGACCAATAAAATTGTAATATGTTTAAAGTGTAAAACATAGTGATTTGATATACATACATATTGTGAAAGGATTCCCACCATCGAGTCAATAAACACATCTATCATCTCACATACTAATCTTTTAAATTTTTTTGGTGAGAATACTTGAGTTCTACTAGCAAATTTTAATTATACAATGCAGTGTTATCCACTAGAGTGGCCACGTTATACATTAGATCCTCAGACCTTATTTATCTTATAACTGGAGGTTTGTACTCTTACCAGCCTCAGTTTATATTCCTCACTTTCAGCCCACAGTAACTACCATTCTATTCTGTGTTTCTATGAGTTCTACTTATTTTAAATTTTTTGATTTTTAGATTTTACATACATGATACCATGCAATATTTGCCTTTCTCTGTCTGCTAATTTCACTTACATTATGTGCTCCAGGTTCTCCCACGTTGTGGCAATTGGCAGGACTTCCTTCTTTTTTATGGCTGAGCAATATCACATTGTACATATGCACCACATTTTCTTTTTTTTTTCACATCTTTAGTGGAGTATAATTGCTTTACAATGGTGTGTTAGTTTCTGCTGTACAACAAAGTGAATCAGCTATACGTATATATATATCCCCATATCCCCTCCCTCTTGCATCTCCCTCCCACCCTCCCTATCCCACCCCTCTAGGTGGACGCAGAGCACCAAGCTGATCTCCCTGTGCTATGCGGCTGCTTCCCACTAGCTATTTTACATTTGGTAGTGTATATATGTCCATGACACTCTCTCATTTCGTCCCAGCTTCCCCTTCCCCCTCCCCGTGTCCTCAAGCCCATTCTCTACGTCTGCGTCTTTATTCCTGCCCTGCCACTAGGTTCATCAGTACCGTTTTAAAATTTTTATTTATTTTTAATTAAAAAAATTTTTTTAAGCATCTTTATTGGAGTATAATTGCTTTACAATGGTGTGTTAGTTTCTGCTGTACAACAAAGTGAATCAGCTATACGTATACATATATCCCCATATCCCCTCCCTCTTGCATCTCCCTCCCACCCTCCCTATCCCACCCCTCTAGGTGGTCACAGAGCACCGAGCTGATCTCCCTGTGCTATGTGGCTGCTTCCCACTAGCTATCTGTTTTACATTTGGTAGTGTATACGTCTGCGTCTTTATTCCTGTCCTGCCCCTAGATTCTTCAGAGCCATTTTTTTTTTTTTTTAGATTCCATATATATGTGTTAGCATACGGTATTTGTTTTTCTCTTTCTGACTTACTTCACTCTGTATGACAGACTCTAAGTCCATCCACCTCACTACAAATAACTCAGTTTC